>NW_017306356.1:988574-1098769 GCF_000935625.1 Nanorana parkeri | reverse complement strand
TTTTTTATATTCTAAATTATTCTTTTTTTAATATATTTTTTCTTCATATAAGTCTGTAAGTGGTGGTACTCTTTGTTCAGTATATTAAGGTGTTTAATAGTGAAGGTGAGAAATCTGAGGCACACAAAGGTGCTCTTGGGTTTTAGTTTCTTATATTATTAAAAATGTTTAATTGAATTAAATTAATTTGAGATTGGCAGACAGCATTTTAGTTGCTATGTAGTCTGTAACACCTCCCTTTGGGATTAAAGGTTTCTATTTTGCTGGGCTAATTACTAATTCATACCTTCCCATGCAAGGAATTCCATTGTGCAATAAAAATTTGGACTGACGATCTTTCAGCACTTCCATATATCCCTTTACTCTGCAGATATTAAGTATATAGAGTGTATATTATGTGTCCTATGGGCCCACTGCAGGTCACATTTCAGTATAATATAGGTTCAAGATACATTATTTTAAAGAACAACACTTTTTTTTTCAATTTGTAAGTAAAGTCAGCCTGATGGAGAGTGGCACTGTTTGTAATATAGTAAATCAAATTAACTGTTTATTAAAGACAGGTTATGTGCAACCTCTGGTAAAATGCAACATTATAAAGCTGTTGGCATTTAACTAATAATTGAGAATGTTAGGTAATTTGGTAACATGTATAACAAAAATTGGTAGCAAGTAAAGTCTGTGGTCTCTTCTTTTATACTTAAAGTAAAACTGTGATTAAATAGGTATGAGGGCTGCCATTGCTGACCAGTTTCTAAAGATACTACTTGTTGTATGTTTATGTTATCCTGTTATCCTGACCTACCGTCATCAGTCTTTTCTGAGCTACTGACCATTAAGAATCAACTGTTTACTGAGATCGGAACATGAAGCATGAACTCAAACATGCACAAGACTGGACTTTTCAAGGTTAATTTGCTACAAGAGGAGACTAGTGAACAGGAGTTTACAGATTCCCCTCTGCTCTGCATGCTTAACCCAGAATTTTGCTTTTGATAGTGATTGTGGATTCAACATTAAATATCCAGGTGTTCAGACCTATGCTATCTAATTAACTCCAGTGGGCTCGACATTTTCATGCATTCAGTCACTCATGAGCAGTTTGTCTGACCTAGGAATTGGAAACCTTCTGGCCTGCTTATGTGTATAGAGTAAGGATGAGGCCCATGGGACTGGGGTGTTAGGGCATCCATTTGCAAACATGTAAAACTAGATTTCTAGCTTCCTTAATTACTTTTAGGGCCTGTGTCAATGGGCTTTTATTTGCTTCAAGTGGGTTTTGCATTCCCATACAAGTCTATGTTAATGCAAAACCTGCTTGAGGTAGGTCAAATGCACATCAAGAGTAGGTTAACTGCAGGTCATATGTACCTGTAAATGGATTTTGAATGATGTCTGAATCACCTTTAAACTGATGACTATCAACACAGGCCTTTAGTGAGGAAACAGGCTGGTTTCTCTGATGAATTTGTATATATTGCAAAAGCTTAAATATTGCTCTTTTCCTTATCAAATAAACATTATAATCTGTTCTTCTTTAAAAAGAAAACTGAATATATCTTATTTCATATTTTCTTTGTAGACAACAGACTATTCAACCATGGCGTCTCTAACTGGTGGCTTGGATGAGATGAAATCCAGTCTAACGAGTCCTTCTTCAGGAGATTTAGGGGGAGCTGTTCCTGGACCACAGTCATACCCTATAGTGACAGGTAATAAAAAACACTCATCTTACTAAAAATACATTCAGAACATAGCTGCATATACTGTACACATTCTGAAAGATAATCCTTGTGTTTAATAAATCAACTTATGTCATGCACATATTAATAACATATAGCTCATACAACAAAATATTGCAAAGACCAATGATGATGTAAAAACATAACCTGGATTTAATGAGGAGGACAAACAAAATGGAATACCATTTGATTTATTTTCAAATCTTTATAAAATAAATAGTAAATGGAAGGTGGCATTAAAGCTGAATTAGGGAAAAAACAAATATTGTCTAAATACAAGAGGCATGTGAATAGTTATTTGAATCTTGGTGTGCTTTATGTATTTCTTCCAGATCTGTGCAGTAATCCAGTGTACAACATTGCTTCTGTGCTTCCATTAATAAAGGTTTGTCACTGCTGCTCTCTCTGCTTGGCAGGGTGGCTGGTCTTGTAGTAGGTGGGGCCTGCTGGTCCCTCCCAAGCTCTGCTCTCTGCGCAGGCTATAAACACCTCAAATATAATAACATGAGTACCTTTACAAAGCAATAACTGAGTTTTTTATTTTAATGCATTTGCTGCACACAAAGTGGATTTTTATTCTTTCCGAACATTGAGAACTATATTAAATGAAAGTTTTTGTGCCTGGAGTTCAACTTTAAGGTTTTTTTTAAGATAGACAGTACATAGACCCCCTTTACACTAGCCTTTTTGAGACTGCTAGTACACTTCAGTACAACAGCCTCATGTTTGAAGCATCCTTCTAGTCCTGAAATGTATGAGGGTTGACATTTAAATAGCAGGATAGCAGCAAGATTTTGGCTCTTCTACTTAGAGGGTCAGGTTGATATTGCTTTGGTGGAGTAATTTTTTTTCACAAACGTCAAACAGGTGTAAAAAAATATTGTGGATTGCCCAGCAGATGAACTCATTTTAGATATCTGCCAAATGTAAATCTTCACAAATTTTGAACCCAGTTAATTGACTATGTAATCTCATACATCTTCATTGTTTTTTTTTTAATTGTCCAATATGTGTAGACATTTTACCCTGGAAAGACAAAATGCTGAACTATTAGGTACCATGTATTGTGGAATATGATACTGAGGAATCCTAGGAGTATAAGCCAAATGTTTTAACTGTTAAATCAACTGCATTCCCTACTTTCAAGTTCATTGGAGTATTCCTTGCCTGTGTTTTGTTTGAGCAAATCGGTAGGATCTTCAGATAAGTTTGTTGAACTCCACTGGAAAAGTTGCAGTGGAGCTTAGAGGGACTGTTGATTTGATCATTGACAAAATGCCATAGGGCAAATTATTTTACTTTCTTTTAGTGTCTATTCTGAATGCTTATGTATGCTTCTGGCACCTTTCAAGCAGAGTTTATGTGACTCTACAAGGCCATCTAACTACCGCTTACCTGGTGTTAAATGGAACAGAGCACAGATAAACTTGAACCCTAAGGGATATGACAGCTGGAACTGGTGTGCTGGTGTTTAAATAAATGCAGTGAAAACTTGTATCTGTATATTTGTGCATTTTACTAAACAATTATATTTCTTTACTGTAGTAAATTTTTATTTTCCTTTACTGTAATGAGTTGTAATAAATTACAGAATGTATGGAAGTTTGTTCCAAATGTCAAGCAGTTTAAAAAAAGACCTTTAAACTATATCCCCTTGTGCTTTACATGCCACACATGTAATTTAAACACATCAATTTTATTATGATAAACATTTTCCTGTCTGGTAAAGAAATTAAGACATATAGCTAATTACATGTGCAGATTACATTTAAGTAAGCCTGAAACAAACTAAAACCTTTGGGCTCATATACATGCAAGCTGGGTAAACACAGGGCAAATACCTAATTATCATATTTTCAAATTAAATAATATATCTATATATAATTGGTTTGTGTAATGCAGATAACCCCTTCCATACTGTATATAGAAAGGACTTCTGGGTGATGTAATTTTTTATGGTAGGCTGTTAATGCCTCATTAAACCAAAACACCTACCCTTAAGGGCATTCATCCACAGGCCTGCCATATAGCAACAGCATTACTTAAAAGGCCTTTTGTATATGTTTCGAAAAGACCTTTACCTGAAAGTCTTACTATTGGTATTGTGTACTACTGTAGTGACGTCACTCCTATGATGATTTTTAGGCAGACCAAAGCTATCAGCCTGAACCTATAGAGGCCCAAAGGGTCAAAAGTTTACTATTCATTTTTAGGTGTTCAGACATTCTCTCTCCTGGAGGGGTTCTTTACATAGGCTTTTCAAATGCCTCAAAATCTCCTTCTTGTTAGCATACACTGTGTTTTTGTAAGCAATATACTGTATAGTTGAACTAAATGTTCTTTTATATTTGCCTAGAGTTCAACTTTAATTTAGCCCATGGACAATAACTTTCAAATAAGTACTGATTTCTGTTCATGGCAAGTCAACAGAAAAAATAGTCATAGATTCTATCTGTGCCATTATACTTATTTCCATTTGTAGCACTCACCCCCGAAGGGCCCGCTGGAATACTCAGGTCATCAATAGCCTGTCCAGGGGATTTTGGTAACCAGCTGCCCCACTAGCATTAACCACCCTTTTCTAGTGACCAACATAGTTGAGATCCAGGCCAGAAGTATGATGCTCAAGAACTTAGAACATTCATGATAAAAACACACAGACTCCAGACTCACCAGACCCTTTCAGAATTCCAGTGCAGATTCAATAAGAGCACACGCTGACACTGGGTAGAAGAGCACAGTTAAACGAAGAGTGATGTTGAATCTTCAATAAGAAAGACACCAGACTTGCTCCTGAGGTCCATTCCATTCCAGGCACTTCCAGCAACCATCATCTTCCCTGGTTCTCCTCCTCCATCAGTAGCAGGGGCCTCCTCCAGACTTTAGGCCGAGCGAAACATTTCCTACACTAGAGTATTCCCGGGGGCAGGCTGGACAGCACCCAGCCCTGACTGGACTCTGTGCTATCCCAGGCTGGACCAAACAGAGCTCATGCCAATTACCATGAGTATATGTGACCTTTCCCGGCATGCACCACTGGCCATGGGAACCACAGTGATTGCCTGGTGCACTACACACACACACAGGGCCGGTGCACACCTAGACGACACCACACCACGTGGCAATCGTGCACAATTCCGCGTGGATTGCTGCGCGGTCAAGAGTCGCCCAGGTGTGCACTGGTCGCGCTGTGGGTGCCATTATTTTCCAATGACATCCCAGTCGCACGTGGCGGATCGCACGGTTTCCCGCAGCGATTCTGCCCGTGCTAAAACAGCCGCATGTCATGTATCGCAGAAAAAAGGTACAAGTACCTTGGTTAGCCCACACTGCAGTCACACTCCACTCAGGCAGGTACAATCAATGGCAAAACACCTGGAATTAACCAGATAAATGGCAACTATAATTTAGCCAGACTGACTACAGCTCTGGCTATCACTAAATTTCTAGTAGCCACTCCACTAAAGGTGGAGAGAATTTTGCCTACTTTGCACATAATGCATATTGGATCCTATCGGAACAACAGAAATCAATGTACATTAGTGATAGTCAGTAAAGTGGACATGTAACTTATAAATAACCAGAAGCTGCAGAGCAGATGTTTGCAGAAAACAAACAGTTTAAGTATTTTTGAAGTTGATGTTAAAGTGGAACTATAGCCAAAGCTTGTTTTTATTTTGTTTAGAGTAAGGGAGGGTTATAACCCATCAGATTCTTTATGCCATCTGCGTCCCGTTGGGGAGATTACTCTTCACTACCTTTCCCCTCTATTCAGGGCCAGATTTACTCTCTCTGCTGCTCCAAAGCCAGGTTCATCAATGCACCCCCCTACCTGCAGGCTGCATACAAGTGCTCTCGGCGACATCACTGAGTTGACTTGTACAATGCAAGCTATGGCTTCCCCGCTGTACATTTAGCTCTGCTTGCCCAAAGCAGGGCTAAATGTAGAAAACAACTACCCGCCCGGCGCCCGGAACTGCATGTCCCGGGCATCGGAAGATAGGAATTCCACACCCCTGCTGTCACTCTACAGACCTCGGTTGGCCTTGTGGAAAATCCGGCCCTGCCTCTATTCCTTTTCTGGTGACAACTCATATTTTGTGATTTTCTTTCACTCTTGTGCCAATGGTCACCAGGATGAATAGAAAGGGTAAATCTCTAACTGGGAAAAAGACAGCAATAAAAACCTGAAAAGTATTCTAATCCCTCTTTACTCTATCCAAAAGAAAAACTTTGTTAAAAGTTTTTCTTTTGGATAGAGTAAAGAGGGATTAGAATACTTTTCAGGTTTTTATTGCTGTCTTTTTCCCAGTTAGAGAAATGACTCTCTCCAAATGACTCTCTATTCTACAGCAGACAAATATCCCAAACAACTTATATGACAGCTGTGTGACAGTTGAGTATGTAATGCCTAACTCTTTCACAGTGCTTGCCTCTAGCACTGCCATGGTAACCAGCATGGAGACACACTACTAGAGTACATCACATAGATACACTGAAACCTTCATTACTGGAAGAACAAAACACAACTAATATACTTCTTCGTAAGATTAGATATACTACACAATTAAAACTGCTGTCCAAACCAAAGCTGTCATTAAAAATACATAAGCAGAGGTTTCCTTTAATAAAACAATCCCAAGTCAAAAGATCAGTAGATGAGGATATATAAAATATGTAGCTAAAGTTAAATGCAGTTGCCAAATTTGCTCTAAAAGACAAGATTGTCCCTTACCACTCTTGCCCCTAAGCCTCCATATTGGTCAGTGAATCCACCCATTATATTAAGTGATCAATACTGAAGCTCAGAATGTGAAAAATGGATGGGTATAAGCTCAACTTTTGATGGGGTTTGCATGTAATTTCCCCTGCTAATATCTCTGCATTTACTGATCAATCTGATATGTGATTTTCACACAGTGAGACTCTACTTAGACCATTCACACAGCCATATCATATCATCTGCGGTCACCTAGCCCACCAAAGAAATCAGAAGCTGAAGATTTAAGTGTAAAGTCTGAGAAAATTTTAAATTTATTGAAGCCTCCTTCTAATATAATTTTTTGTAGTTTATCTCACAAGTCCATGACACTTGAATATTTTATGGAAGATGGAAAAACGATATGATTTACTGGTATGTGCAGTAAAAACAGTCAGCGTAAGATTAATTTGCATTTGTGTATGTTTCTATTTGTTCTATCTATTTCTATTCAGGATGATGCAGTTAGGGAAGAAATTCAATTATTGGGTTCGTGAAAACAAAAGAATATATTTAATTCTGTTGGTCAAAATTTTGTGTCCATATAAATATACGATTTTGTTGTAGGACTGAAAGATAAAGAATGTAAAAATAGAAAGAACTCTACTTGCATATTTGGCATTTTCAAACTAACTGCCTGACAGCACCAAGCCTTCTTGTGCCTGCAATATATCACATGCTAGCTAAATATCTGATTTTTGTAAGAGTGTGCATGCTATTTTTGTTTTTGGGCGACATTAAATATTAAGTTGCAGTATAGAGAAGGAAAAATCTTGCTTGCTGCCACGGTTCATAAACGCGCTCTCTATTTGCAAGGCAACGACTTGAGCCCAGTTCATTACAGCTGCAGTCAGCAGTTTTATAAGATGTTTGATTGTTATTAATTACCTGCAGATGCATTTCCCCTGCCCTAGCTTGCTGACATCAGCTTGCTTCTATAGAGAGGACAAAGTGGCACTGCAGCTGACTCCATAGCTGTGGACTGTTAGGAGTGAAGATTGACAAATCTAAGAGACAACTACATATACAGTCAGTGTGAAGTAAGCAAGCCTAAACATGATAACACTGTAATGCTTTTAGCCAAGAAAGGACTTTTTCTGCTCAGGAATCCATGAGCATAATGAAAGATCCCCATAAAAAATGAATCCCTCATTTTAGATTCCACCATAGCAGAACATTAGATACATTTACAAATTCAACAAAATGTTCCCATCTCTACCACCAGCGTTATACAACGGAATAAAAATGCTCAAGAGGCAAGCGATTGCAGCCAATACTTTATTTGCAAGGTATTAACGCGTTTAAAGAAAAAGACTCCACATACTATATATGAAAATGTAGGAGCCAGATTTCACATCTGAATTTTTTCAGGCTCTTAATTCATATATATAGACTTAGGACCCTTTTCTAAAAGGTGGTCCTTGGACAAACTACATAGAGCTTTCCCTGATAGAGATCCTCAGTGTTTCTCTGGATGTGGCCTGAGGCATCTAACCCCAAATTGTGTGTAAATTTTACTAGAATTCTCAAAAAAAATTGAGGAACTCTTAAGCTTTGTAAAATTCCCATAAAACTTAATGTGCTTTCTATACTAGTGCAGTACAGCACTTTTAATACTAGTTTTCTACAGCATTCACATTCAAAAAGTGCACTCTTCTGTTCCTTGAGGCTGTGTGCCAATGCCAACCTAGGAACCAAACCCAATCAACAAGGAAATGTTTCCACCAGCCTGTAATCCTTTCACATAATCAAACTAAGTGAAACAAAGGAAGGACTTAACAAACACATGATATGTTACTTCTCTACTTGTAATTCATTTTAATTAGGGTTCTCTGTGCTCCTTATGTGTATAAGTGTCTAAAAGGAAAGTCACTGTGATATCCAAAATGACAATTAATGTATGCTAAGGGCATTTTGGTAATTTTCCTTTCATACACATTTTATATAAGCTTTTGAAAATGTTTATGTTATTCAACAACCTAGATAGAATTCATACTAAGCATTTGCCTTGTGGCAGCATGTTTCCATTCACAAATTTTAATAAATATTTTTATTAACCAGATAAAATTGGCAGTTTGCTACCATTGTAAGAGGATGACCATACTTAACTTTGCACTGCATATATGAGTAGCCAGTTATTAACGATCATGCCAACATACAATTGTGCATAACATAGTGAATGGGTGTCTTAAGTAAGAGCTGATCATAGAAAACTACAATCAGCTTAATCTACAAAAGTGTCAGCTGATTGAGAAGCACAAATATGCAAATGAAAAATTGCCTATATAAGTAAGTTTAACTCAATTCTTTATGTAAAAAGGACATGCTTTGTGGTAGGCCAAATATACTGGGTACCAAAGATTGGCTAACTCGAGGCACCACTAAACTGCTCTTAAAGATAATGTAAACCTTACCAATAAACTATTTTTATTTGCTCCCTTTTTGTCTGTTAAATATACAATTGAAAAGGCTTTGTTATAGTTGTTAAATAAGTGCAGAAAATACCTGTGATCTGTGTCTTGTATAACTCTGTGTTATCTCAAAATGCCTAATCAGCCCTCCAAGTTCTTATATACAAAACAATCTTCCGTATATTGTGGAGCTGAGGAGAGGGCAAAGGATTCAGTAGTTTAGCGAAAGTCAACTGGGTAGGGATGACACCATTCCTTGCAATTTCAGTCCAAAAAGGTATTCCAGAAAAGCAGCAAATTAGAACCTGGGTGCATTCCTGTTATCTCAACATGTATTGTTCTGTATGTGCAGGGTCTTTAAAAGGATTACATATGTACATGTACATGTATTGTAGAGATGTGCTGCATGTTTTTTAAAATTTTATTTGGCCTTGATATACGCTTTAAAGCAGAAGTCTTTATACATTTTGATTGTGTTTTAAGTTTTTTCCTCCTTTAGAGATTGTTTTCTCTGGAGCATTATTATTATTATAATTCTAATATTGGGACTGAATATTAAAGAGAGATAGCTACTCTCACTAAATGATTTTAAACATGACGTTTCTGTGTACAAAAAACATAAGGCTCAATCAAGTGACCTCTATCCCAACCTACTATCACTTTCCTGCCACTTTGTGACAGTGGTAGCCCATTGGAGACATGTAAATGTTAATTAAGCAAAAGACTTACTGTAATTATATGCATGCACAAAGCATGCTAGAATAATTATGTGAATTGTGTTACAGTTATGCTAATGAGACATACCACTGAGGTGTTATCATCATTCACCTAAACAAGGCAACATATCCCCCTTATACCTAAAGCCAAGGAGCACCTTTAAACCCCTTTAAAATGAGTAATCCATCACTAATAAAAGGTAAAGGTGGTTCTACGGTGTGGGTTTCTGACTAGCTATCAAATATAGCACATGTTTATTTAAAAATAAAAGGTAAAGGTGGTTCTACGGTGTGGGTTTCTGACTAGCTATCAAATATAGCACATGTTTATTTAAAAATAAAAGGTAAAGGTGGTTCTACGGTGTGGGTTTCTGACTACAGTGGACTATTAAACATATTTTCTCAGTTTCCCCTTAGAATTTTGTGAAGACTATTGATTTTAGCAGAATGCAATAACAATATGCAAGATATTTCTATGGCTTTAGGAAATTGTTGATAGTTTATAAATGTCTAGAATTTAAAGGAAAGGAGATAGCAGCTGACCACCAGGAACCTCCAGAGGTGAAAGTGTTTAATCTTAGTTGAAAGTTTCATAGTGGTAATGTTGGCCATGCCCACTTGTTTTCACACAGTTGGTTAAGTTTAGCAAATGATCGACTTAGTTGGGCCCAAGTAGAAATGTATTCATAGTTTCCACTTTAGAAAATTATCAATATTAATAAGTGTCATGTGTCGCAAAAGGTGTTACTAGAATGAACTGCATGGATATTCAATTAAATAATTTAATGAAGAAAATTACTGTACTCCTGTGAGACATTTAAAGTTGATCCTGGATTTTCAAATCAAGATACTCTAAGGAAATTTCAAGAAAAACTCAAACAGAAAAATGTGTAGTTTAGTTTTCTCTCCAGCTAGTCTTGCTTATCTTTTTACCTGCTTGCTTGCTTACTTTAGGAGTTAAAGAACACATTTTTCAATTTTTAACATTTTTGTGTTTTAGAATTTTTCTATGCATTCACATCCTTTCTTATGTCTACTTCATTATTTAAATGACATACTTTGAAATATGCTTCATTAGTCATAGAAAAGCAATGGTAGGATTAAAATATTCTGTACATAAAAGCTTGGAGCGGTGGCTACTTTACAACACACACAGGGACCATGGAGAACAAAAGTAGCCACCCCCCACAAGGAAGGACAGTGTCAGCACCAATTCAGAAATTATTTGAGGATCTATAGCCAAGTGATACACAAATAAGATTAATTTTTTTTAAATAGTTAAGGTACTTGAATGGATTTTTAAGATTTAAGTGTCATTTTAATCCTTTACACTAATGGTTGAGGTGCTGTTGAGTGAATTATATTGTTTTCTCTATTAGTTATTATGAGAGAGCTGAGGACTGTTGGAAGACTGAGCCCTTATGTAAAATCAACAAATCAGAAACAATCAGGTTATTAGGATGTTGCTTTCATAGGTACTATAAGAACTGAATAGGTATTTATAGCAGAAACGTATTTAAAAACCAGTGTAGTGGCCCTCTCCTTCATCCAACCATCCATTAATCCATCTTAGAGGCAAAATGGATGAAGGGTTTAATATAACATCACTATTTTTCTTCCTATCACACCACAGAACAACATGAAACTATGCAGTAAAAGTAACAGGGGAAATGGTCCTGTAAAATTCCACACACATAGGCAGAAAAAAAGTTTAACATACCAGATAATGATCTGTTCTCTTTAACCCTGATGTACCTCTGGGAATGAGCCAAGGAACTTCAGCACTGTAGTGGCCGTTTATTTTCAGCCTGTGGCCGCACATGTGACCTGTGGCTTTTATGGCCCATTTTTGATGGTTATTAGATGCAACTAAATATTGTACCTTTCACTTTTCTAACACCACAAAGATGATTATGCTTTATGAGGTAATATCTGTGTTATGAGACAAGTAAACATTTCACAGTAGCACATCAGTTGGTATTTATTTGATATTAGGAAAGACATAAAAACATTTCTGTGTGGAATAAAATTATCTCTCTGTTCATTCTCATGTCACATCTCTGCCTAGATTGTTTAGAAACCAGTAAGCATGACTTTATCTGCAGTCTCTTGGACCATTTTAAAGCCTCAAGCACTTCACATATACATTTTAAACAAAAGTTGGATACATTTAACAGTACTTGAACTTAGAGAAAACCGTTATTGTGGTCTAATGATAACTACAACTTATTCAGCTTATGATCCGTTTTAAAACAGCTATTTCACATTTGGTAGACTACACTGTTGAGTGAGTTTAAAGCAAAATTGAAGTCTCACCCCTTCAATCTCTTTATAGTCCCCTGAATGTGATTTTGCCTTAAAGCAATATTCAACTCTCAAACTTTTTTTCAAAAATGAATCCAGATCAAACAAATATACATTGCCCAGCAAATCATATATTTACATTTTTGCCCAAGCACTTACAGTCATCATGTTTCCAAACAGCTGGCTCCAACTATTTCAGCTCGACTTCCATAAACTTCCTGTCCAGTACAAGATCACACGGGACAGAACAGTCTTCAGGAGATGTTCATCTACTAGCTTAGAGAAGGGTGAGGGATAAAGGAGTAGAGGGGAGGAGTGGTGAGAAGGGAAGTGGCTCGCCTTGCTGTGCCTGTGTGTTTGTGGAGACACACACAGCTTACTAACACACACAAGGGTGGCTCCATAGGACTCTTCAAGGGAAAGGAGCCACCCTAAAACAGGATATCAGGGCCAGTGCTCAGGAATCCAACTGGTTTTGTAGGTTTGTAGCTCCGTACGACGTACGTCCTTGGCAGCGAAAGGGTTAATCAGCTTTAAAACATTTTGCAATTAATATTTTAAAATGCCTTAAAATAATGTTCTCAGTACTGGCTTATGCCTTCCCACTCCTGTGCTCTCTCCTGGCATAGAAGAATAGCAGCTACAGCACTGAACACAAGTGCCCTCACACAGGTTTGGAAGACCATAAGATTTTGTATCTGTGAGGATTTGTGCCCGTTCAGGCAAAAAAAGTATTTGTGAGGCCAAGATATAAATGAGTGATACAAATGCAATTTGGGATTACCTTGAATTATTCCAATTTTATTGGGCTAAAACACATATACACAGACACAAAAAAGTTAGTGTAGTGATAACAGTTATAGTGACAACTGAGTTGTCAATAAATTAATTTTTCAAAGCACATATTGTTTCTGTTTACCTATGTATTTCTTCTTTACCCTTGGCCATTCCTCAGTTGACTTTCATTGTCTGAAAAATTAGTCACTCAACAGCCTTAATGTGTTTAATTGGGATTTGTTTTTGTTGTCCTGGTGTTCATTTGTTTATGGAATTATATAAATTGGAATTAAATTGCACAAGTTCAGTTAAATAGGCAACTGTAATAGGATACATATGGTGAAATTTGGACATCCAATATTGAAGTGTGTATTTGACTGTAAATGATTTCATAGAATTCAGTTGTTAACTATGTCTGAGCTAAAAGAATAATCTTGGCATTATACTTTGTTAAAACATATTTAATGCTAGCGCAGCACAAAGATGTTTTGGTTTAAGGTCAAAGAAAAAATCCATTTGCTTTACTCTTTATACATTCTAACAAAATGTGGAGGTTTGAAAATCTGGCACATGACAAAATTCTATTAGAGAAACAACATATCTTGTACATGTTAAAACTTAAAATTTTGGTTTAATTTGTTCTATGTAGAAATATAGTTTTGTGGCATTAACTTTTTTAATTTAATTGGCTCCACCTCAGGATTGTCAATGGTTTGTTTAAAGTATATCTAAAGCCAAAACTTTTTTTAGTTTAGAGCAGGGCTCCTCAAACTTTTTAAACAGGGGGCCAGTTCACTGTCCCTCAGACATTGTTGGGGGCCGGATCATTTAAGATCTTTAAAAAGTTTGAAAAACGGGTTGGGGGAGGGGGGGACTGACTGCGGTGCCATTGACTTCAATGCAGCGTCACACCCCCTTACATCCCGCAACCCGCGTCACGGCTTCCTGATTGGTTAGGAAAGCTAGGCTGCCTACCAACAAGTGAATCTTGCTTCCTAACCAATCAGAAAGCCAGGAGGCACTGCATGACCCGTCTCCCGGCTTTCTGATTGGCTAGGAAGCTGCTTCCTGACCAATCAGGAGGCCAGGAGGCAGTTCGTTACATGCCTAAAGGCTTTCTGATTGGTTAGGAAGCCAAGCTGCTTTGATATTTGAATTGATATTTATTTTGATAAAAATTTTTAAGGCTGCCAGAGGATGATTTCTCCCTTGCTTCCTCTCTCTCTGATGTAACTTCCTCTCACTAACAGGAGAGAAACAGAGAGAGGGAGGGAGCGAAGACAGTGCCACCCGGCACTCGCTGCTCGCCGACCGCCACTCGCCAACCGCCCTGGTGAGCTGTATCTGACCTGCGGGTCGTAGTTTGAGGACCCCTGGTTTAGAAGATACCATAGTAATGAGGAAATAGAACATATGATAGTTTTTTTTATTACTGTATGGCTCTCTACTAGAGAGATTAACCCTCTCTATCTTGTTCTGGTGACCACTGAAAAGTAAGGAGGAAATGTAAAATTTGAGTTTTCATCAGAACAGGAATAAAGTCGAAAAAGTTCCAATATGGATATTTGTCCTGGTGATGTCTAAGGGGGATTTCCCTCTCTTTGGAGATACTTTCTTTTACTTCTGTTTTGTCTACAGGACAGGGTATGAAGAGAAATCTCTCCAATGATAAACAGACGGAAAAAATATGATAAGGATACTTTAAGGATACATTTAAAAAAATTATAGAGTAATTAACACTTTTGCAATGATTCTGTATATTAGCATTTTACTTTTGGTGTAATAGGTGCCTGCTTTCATTACTTTCTCCTGATAGTTTCATTTTAATTATCTTTACTGACAGACAGATTACCTTTTTAATGACCTCTGCAGAAGACATCATTAAAAAGGAAAAGACTGGACTTCTCGTTCTCGTTTTTGCAGTTTTTTGGTGTAACTGAGGTTGTCATTGACTGTATGTATGATATAGCAACGTTCTCTTTAGGCTCTTACAATGTAATTCTGCACCATGTTCTCTTCAACTGTTGTTGCCTGTAACTGTTGTGAGGTGTCTTAAATAGAGGAGATTTAAAAAAACAAAACACAGATTTAATTCTGTGCTAATTGCTTTTTAGGCTACATTCACATGAGCCGCCTGTGTTTATTTTATTTAAATGCAGGAGAAATTGATTTGGCAAGTATATATTTCCAAGAACAATTTTTCCTGCGTTTAAACATACCTGAATGTACATGCATTTAGACACGTTCAGAGTATGTAATCTGCCCCTGGAACATAGAGTTCTATTTTTTTTTTCTAAATGCAGATGAACTTATTGCATCTTAATGCAATAAAACACACAGTATAAATTGTACAATTTAAAATCAATATGTTTAAATGCATTTGGAAGTGTCCTATAAACGCATATAATCGCTTTTATGTCAATGCCCATGTGAATGAACCTTAACCATCACAGTTCACTCATTTTATGAACATTTCTAAGTAGTTGATAGGTTGGTGGTGACTTTTACAGCTGCAGCCAAAATATGTGCAGACTTTCGACATCAGAGGTTCTCAACCTCAGTGAAAGTAAGCACTCAATAAATTATTCCTAAACCTGCCATGCCTCAAGAGTAAATAAAAAGTTTCTACTCATACAATAAAAGTATGGGAATGCAAAATATGTATTTAAAATTAGGGATGCGCCGAAATTTTGCCCGTCGAAACATATCGTCCGAAAATGGCACTTTTGGCAAAATGCGGACAATGTTATCTTTTGACCAAAACCAGGACAGAAACTGTCACAGGAAGCTGAGCGGTGCGGGGGAGGAGAGCGATTTGAGCAGCTGGCGTGTCACAAGAGGCTGGGCTCTCCCCCCACACCACCCTGCTCAGGCTCCTGTGACAGATCAGACGAGCGGTGTGGGGGCAGAGACAGCATATCCAAATCTGAGTACAGTAACATTTATATAAACTTTGCAATATAGCTTTCCACTCTGCAGCACTTCTATCAGGTGTGACTGTAGATGAGGTGGAGGAAGGGTTTATAGAAACAGTTAAAATTAACATGTGGTGGAGAGGAACTTCAGCTTTCCACTACAGGATATATGTAATGGCTGTCCAATGACATGCACCATATGTGCTCAGAACACTGTCTCAGCGCACATACTGTGCTTGTCTCTCCCCTTAGTGTGTGTCTCTCCTCTTAGTGTGTATCATGTGATTGGAAAGGTTTCTGTGCAGCGTGTTTGGAATCCTGTGTAGTCAGCAAAAATCCCCCCACTTCCGGGTAACCCTGCACTTCTTTCCCTTCAGTCACCTACAATACTTACCCGTGTATGATGTATTAATCTCTGTTACAGCAAATGATTTCTGAACCCCTAGATGTAACATACATGTTCTGCTTGGTATTATCCTGGTACCCACCTGCCATTTTTGAAAGATCCCACCCACACATTAGCCCACAATACATGCACAGACTCCCCCCCCAAAAAACCCCAACCCACATTCCCTGTAGCATCCACAAAACAAGTTGGAAAAATGGCAATGCTGTATAAAGTACTGCTGAGGTTTGTAGTCCTCTATAGAGGGTGCCATTCTGCATTGCTGCAATGCAGAATGGGACCTGCTATATAGCACTACAAATAATAGCAGTACTTTATACAGCCATCAATTGGGCTACAAAAAACAATAATTTTATTCAATAACTTACCTTCACCTCTTCTGGCTGTTTTCTGGTGGGGGAGGCTTCAGAAAACCACCCCCGTGTGTGTGTGTCCATCTCAGACAGCACGCCCGTGTGTTCAGGCGGCTGCTTGCTGGGTCCTCTCGGCCGAGGCCCAGGGCTGCCCCCTGAAGTGCCTGCACGGCTTTTTTTTATTCTCGGCTTCCAGCACAGCATCCAGCGGCCGGCAAGCTCCCTCATCTCTGCACCCGGAGTGTCGGATCATCCGACACCCCCGGGGCAGAGATGAGGGGGGCCGCCGGCTGCCGGATACCAATGTGATCATCGGACACTCCTGGCGCAGAGATGCGGGGGCCCGCCGGATACAGTTACAATGGTATTCGGCGGCCGGACACCAGCGGACCCCCCCATCTCTGCCCCAGGGCTGTGTTGGAATGGATACTGGGCCCCACTGTAGGCTCAGCCCCGGTGCGGCCACACCAGCAGCACTGGCGGTAGGTCTGCCCCTGAAGTTCTGGACCACAAACAACTGTATTCAGCTTTCTTCATTTTCTTCCTAGCAAGGAATGTTACTTATATGCTTTTTTATCACCAGTCACTTATATAATGCACTAGATTTAGTTTTTGGGCTGGCTATTTTAGTAAATAAGGTAACATTAGCAGACAGGTATTGAGTGCTAGACATCCTGAAGCAACATGTGGCCTTCCTAGATTTTCTATATATCCTCCCTTACCAATGGATTTTGTTTTTCTTCACCTATAATTTCCTAGTATGTTTTATTGCCACCAAATAGATAACTTAATTCAGATGGTCCATATAGGCACCATCTCAGGATAAATCGGAGCTGTGCTCCATGAGTTAATTATTTTCAATATACTGTATAAGTATAACACTCTGCCTCTTTGTCTTTGGGCATTTTTTTGCAATAAGTGAAACAGTAATGCACAATTAGAGGAACAATGCATCAAGCTGTGTATGCTGAGCTTTTATTTAACTTCACTGAACTATAGAAAGGGAGTTACAAGTTGATGTGTTTAGAGAGTCTTGTGACTGCTGTAAGCTGCTCCTGCTCTCCTCTCTACTACTTTTTATTTATTTGCTAGATTTGCCCACAGTGTCCAGAGATTTTGCCAGACAAGGGGCAAGGTAAACATAATTTATACTATTTACTGCTGGGTGCTGCAATCACTAGCACTGTTGCCTTAGGCACTGGTCCCAGATTGCTGTGTAGTAAATGAAGCTGTAAAGATTCCCTGAACTGGGCTATGGCAGGCTATGCATCATATACCTGCTGGTCCTTCTTCTGCTTTTGCTTCTATTTCACATAGCTCCTTTCTGCAGCGTGTGCCTAAAAACATTGTTTTAACTTTCTTTTTATGTTTTATATAGTATATATTTCACTATCTATCTATCTATCTATCTATCTATCTATCTATCTATTTATCTATCTATCTATCTATCTATCTCTATCAAAATATACATGTAATAGATATTTATAGTACAGTATTTATTCAGTATGACATGAAAGGACAGTATGGGAATAAAGTCATAATTCACACTATCATATTCAGTTTATGATGGACCTCTTCCTGCCATGGGGAAAAACTTGCTTCCTAAAGGATTTCTTTGTTTGACCTTTGTAATTATTCCTGTTCAATCTTTCTTCGTGGTTGCTTTTTTTTTCTTTTGCTAAAACTCTAACACTCTCTCCAGTGTATTAAGCAAGTGAGTGAAATTGATGACTAGAAAGTCTGTGGTCTTTATTATGATGAATGGCTTTCACTGCTAAAGCTTTTATTGTCTGTGATTTGAAGAGAAGGGGAAACTGATTTATCATGGCTGACTGTCATACAGTTTAATACAGTTATAAATCCTGACGTCACTGACTGCTGGTCACAGGCAGGCAAATGCAGGTGGCCACTTGCCCTTCAACCTCTGTTTGTTTAATCGGTATGGAATGAATAAAGTAGCACTGTTATTATTAATATTAACACATGCTTATTTGTAATACTATAGTTTTGACAGTTCCTAATCATTGTGGAATTATATTAGAGATGTAATGATTTAATTCTTAAAATGAAATATATTTAAATTAAACTCCAGGTACATATAAAAGACAAAAATAATTTCAACTTTTTTTAATGTGAGCAGTAAATGAACCTGAATTCAACCTGACATCGGCCTCTTGCAACCCCCTATACAGCAGTGCCCAGACTGGGAGAGGGAAAAGCAGCACAGGAAGCCAATCAATTGTGCTGCAGTGTTCATGTGCTAACAAGGGACATACCAATAGGGGGAGAGAGAAGAGTGGCATTGAGATGAGCTCATCAGTCTGCTGCTTCTCCTTCACTGCAGATTTACAGTCTTAGGGAGGGACAAGACCTGAATGTGTTTCCTAATTGTGGCAGAAAATTCAGGTTTCATGCCCTGTCAGCCAGGGTCATGCGATTTTTGAAACATTCAGTCACATTGCCACAAAATTCAGTAGTTTGTAAATATTTTTGTGCAAGGACCTCTCCCAGCATCTCATTTCTGGATGTTAGAAACTTGAAGTAGAAAGGTGAGGTGCAATCAAAATGTTTGCATTTTTGTCCCATCTCTTTAATGCTACCCATACTTTTTACATACATTTTTTGATCTGACAAGGTAGGGCTTCCCCTGTCCTGTCACTTTCAGGGTTATTCACAAAAGGGTGAAGAGTCTGGAGAAGGCAGGAGAAGTGAGCAATCTAGGCCAACAAAGCTGAACTGGAAAAAATCTCCAATTCAGCTCACTTTCCAGTTCAGCTATGTGGCCCTATATTGTTCACTTCTCCTGCCTTCTCCAAACTCTTCATGCTTTTGTGAATAACCCTGTTTTTGTTGGAATTTTATCACATTAAAGGGAATCTGTAGTCGGTACGGTGTATTTTAGATGTATTTTAAACATGCAATGAAGATCAGCTTGATGTAAATGATCTTATCTACAGTATATGTGTTTCTTGTATTTACTTATGACATTACGTTACTTATGACGTATTTTACCCTTGCAGTGCTACACTATGGATGTACTTTACGGCTCCTTCTCACTGTGGAAATTTATGAGTCAGTTGACTCTTTTAACATAGCAAAGTCAAAGTTTTTATCATGTCTTACAATCAGGCCTTCCTTGGCTTCTCAGTGCTTGTTTGGCCGTTAGGCAGAGTGACTGCAGTACGTAATCCACTCTGTCTCTAGTGGCCAATCTACAAATTGCTCCATTTAATGCAATAACAAATATTTGGAAAAGCAAGCACGTGAAAACATTTCAACAATGGTTGAACATTTAAAATGTGTCTTCCCAGAAAAAAAGCAGTATGCTTTAAAAATCATTACGTAAAATAAGGTATATGTTTATGACAGTATACAGTATGTACATGTATAAGAAGTATATGCCACCAAAGAAAAGAGTATTTATAGAAAAGAATAAAAAAGTGAATGCTTCAGTCTTATTTGTACAAATTAGATACATAAAATAAATTCCAGGCAAACTATCTTTAAAAACTGAAAGATACTTTGAAAGCTGGCTAACTTCCAGGTGGCCTTTTACCGAGTGCTAGATCTATGGCGAAAGCTACCTTTGGGGAGCAAGCATTGAGTCTCTAAAAAAATGAATGGGCTTGCCTTCTCCCAACTATGAATGTCAAAAATAGAATTGATCTTGATGTAGAATTTTACATATTATAAATATGGAAATGTGTTTGAGATCTGGATTCTACATTAAAGAGTACAAAAGATAGATATTCAGTTAAGTTACCCACTCTTTAATTTATTGCATATAACATAAAAGTGTTTTTGTATATTTTACAATACCATAACCACACAAAAAAAACAGAAGTGTCTGGTCTACTAATTGTCAATGCCTTTTAGAGACTTCAGTAGTTTAAAGGTTTCATACAGTGGGGACGCAATGGCCAGTGAGCCATGCAGACCTGCAGGAAGTAAGGCTTGGTCATAAAAGAGATTTGGATTGAATTAGATGTACAAATTATTTTCTGTTTCTGATAAATCATTGCAATGTCTTGATGAATGAACCTTAAAAGTTTTTATCGTGTCTTACAATCTGGCCTTCCTGCAGACAACGGGCATGGTCAGTGCCCTTCTGTTCTCACTCACAGCACATTGTGAGCTGTAGATTTCTACAAAACATGTCAGCAGCTCTTATTGAACACTGAACAATAATCTTTATAATAATTTTTTTAAAAATTTACAACGTGGATAGATGTTTGGAGAATTCGTGGACAATTTTGTGTGGATTGCTGGACAGAGAGTTATCCGAGAGGCGAAGCGGTTTCTGATGCAAGTCTATTTTGCGCAATCGCCGGGCAAGAAGAGTGGAATGCTTATTGCTTTGGAGGTAAAATTTATGTTGGATTCTGCGGTAACGCTCTCTGGTAGGGGAAGGAGAGCTGGCCCTGCTACCTGTATCCTCTCCCTCCGAGTGTGGGAAACGAGGGGGGGAGGTTCTCATTGCTGAGCGAGAGCGTGGGGGAGTCGGCGCCATCTTGGCTGCAGATGCCGACAGGCAGTCTTTGGAATTGCGGCTCTTTTTGTTTGATTTAGTGCCTGTGGGGGCCATGGCTGGGTGGCCAGGACAGTACCTGAGCGGATGCTGTATGCTGCTATCCAGATGATTCGTCCGTGCCGGTGCAGATGTCCCCTGAGATGCCGGCGAGGTACGGAGCGGCTCTAAGGCACGTCAGCCATCGAGGGCACCGCGCATGCGCCCCCCTCTTTATAATAATTTTATTGCAATGTATGCTAGATTAGCTCTGAAAGAGTAACAGTAAAAGTAAAGTGATCTATTCATGCACTTTTGTCCTACTAACCTAATTTCCTCTGTAGGTTTTCTCTAAGAAAGAAATAGTAATTTATTATTATATTTAAAGCCTAGAACAGTTTACATTATAGTTCAGACAAATTAATGGCTCTTGGATTAGGAGATACATCCAGGCACTAGATCACTTAAAACAAACCTTTCAGTATATTTAGACTTTTGTAAGTGTAAATTTTGCCTGAAATCACAGACCTCAGGTAGTTGGCTATTACCTCTGTTTGCCAGAAAAAGCATTTCCTGACACCTACATGGCAGCATACAATGGGTATGGCTCCACCCCCTGCCCAATCACAGGACCAGTTATATTATAAATGAAAGCCCGCCTCCCAAGGCCACCAAATAAATAAATAAATATCTCAGAATTACCCTCCCTGGTTGTGTGCTCGCTATATCCCATTGTATGCAGCCATGTAGGTGTCAGGAAAACGGAAAATTGTATACTTACCCATCTGTAATTTTCCTTTCCTGACACCAATACATGGCAGCATACAGGACCCTCCCATGGCTTTCGTATTGAGTACTTGTTACAAGAAAGGTGGCCTTGGGAGGCGGGCTTTAATTTATAGTATAACTGGTCCTGTGATTGGGCGGGGGGCAGAACCATACCTATTGTATGCCGCCATGTATGGGCATCAGGGAAGGAAAATTACTGATGGGTAAGTATACAATTTCCCATTTTTTTAGTGTACCCAAATGATCCTGGCTTTACTGTGTTACTAAGGGCTGAAAGTGATATTCAAGTCAAATTGTTTTAAGCTATTTCAGATACTGATTATATCCCTTACAATGGATGCTGATCCTTTATGCTTATAAGTTTTAGCATTCTGCAGAATCAGTTGGTCCCCTGAGCAATGGCCCTGATATCCTGTTTTAGAGTGGCTCCTTTCCCCTGCAGGGAGCTATGAAGCCACTCTTGTGCGTGCTAGAAAGCTGTGTGTGTCTCCACAAACACACAGACACTGTAGGGTGAGAGACTTCCCTGTTCCCTGCCACCCTCTTCTCCATTCTCCTAGCTAGTAGAAGGACGGTTGCTGGAGACAGTGCTGTCCCTTACGATCTTGTACTGGTCAGGAGGTTCAGAAAAGCAGAGCTGAGAGAGTTGGGGTCAGCTATTTGGAAACATGGTGACTGTAAGCATTTGGGCAAAAATGTAAAGAAATAATTTGCTGGGCAATGTTTATATGTTTTATCCGAATTCATTATTGAAAAAAGGTTTGAGAGTTTAATACTACTTTAACTTCTCTGTCTGTTAAACCCAACCTCTTACTTTCCAACATGCAAGTAATGTGTTTTAGTAGCAAACAAGGGTACCATAATTGGTCAAGGGGCAGCAGATGGATAAGATTTAATTCCAAAGTTGGGGAAGTTGGGGAAATCAAACAGTGATATGATGCAAAGCAAAGCAAATGAAAGGATTGCACCGCTCCTTTACAGCACAAACGGGAGATAACAAGGTGCTCACTGACTGGAGCTTATCATCACTCCCACATTTCCTACGGTTATAACATCAAAACATCTGGCCACACCTCATATATTGTTGGAAGCTTCTTTTATTGAAAATCGCACAGCTACACAAAGTCCCGCCTCAGGTCTGCCCGACTGACACGTTTCACCCAATCCTGGGCTTAATCGTAGAACTCTACTCTAGAGGTTTTAATGTTCAGTTACTGTTCTGTTTATAATTTTCCACCTGGTTCAGTTGAATTTTAAATTGACTTTTGTTGAGCCATGTGGTGCTTGCAAGGCCACTCACCCACCCCATTCAGTCACAATTAGGGCCATCTTTTGGCCAGCTTTATAATATTAATAACATATTTCTGTAATCATGAAAAAAAGAAGTAATTTGGGTCAGCTAAACAGTATTCTAGGTTCATTCCCATTCTCATGAGGGATACTATGATGGACTCATGTAAATATATTAAAAAGTAAGCATTTCTTGGGCAGGGATTAGTGGTTCTGTGTTCTTTGTAAAGAGGTGTGCAATATTTTGGCACCAGATATTGTAAATAAAATTAAATAAGCTGTATT
This sequence comes from Nanorana parkeri, assembly GCF_000935625.1. NCBI lineage: Eukaryota > Metazoa > Chordata > Amphibia > Anura > Dicroglossidae > Nanorana > Nanorana parkeri. Next base: position 1,075,515 of record NW_017306356.1, on the reverse strand, counting down.
GATGCTTCCTTTGACATCTACAGTCAAAAATCTTAAGAGAAACCTGTGAAAAAAAGAAATACGGCAGCTGACTCTTTGGCTTATTTCCCTACATTGCTTCCTGATTCAGAAAAGTTGACAGACAGCTTATATTTTTCAGAATGAGGTTAACAGTGATAGCCTGCATATTTTTCTCACAACCGGTGTAAAAGTAAGGGTGCTACTAAGCAGTGTTGGTTGGTTTTGCTATCTATAGCTTCATTTATTTCAACATTTTAACACTTGCAACATTTCAGATAAATATAGAAGAATTAACATTTTAAATTATGCAAATAAACCAAAGTCGCCAGGGGTAACTAGAGGTAGGTAACAGATATAAGCCTAGGTCATGGAGGGCAAAAAATTATTTCTATACACCTTTCTTATGACAGTTTATTCCAAAAAATGATCCATGATCCAGCCCCAAAGTGGCTTTTCACTTTTACATGTTTCATCGCATGAAGCACTAAGGGATAGCACCCCCTTAGTGGGTGAGACACATCTGAGGAAGAAGTCATATACTGTTTCAAACAAGGACTTCCTGATGTATGCAGAAATGTTCCTTTCTATTTAGACAAGTTGGCTTGATGAAGCATTGTGAGCAAGACCGATAAGACTGATGGCTTTCAAAAGGTTCAGGAATATTGAAATCTTCTAGAAAGGTCAGGAAAGTCAGGTTGGTGAGGGAATAGAGTACTTTACCACAGTGGAAATAATAAATCTTCAGAACATGCAGTAAATACTTGCCTATGTTTTTAAAAATACCAAAAAAAGGACGCTGCATATTACTTGCAGTCTGGGGACAGCATAATAGTTTGCATCTCCTGATTCACATCCTCTTTCTGAATTTTGTGATTGAGTGCGTGCATCTGCACCACCTGCCAGCACTGGAGCACAGCTATACTGCAGTGCCACGCCTCTCATCAATCCATTCAATGCTTAAATTGTGCTTGGTGTCTAATATCAAACTAAAGGTGTTGGTATCTGAACCTGTATCTGTAATCTTTGAATCGTTGGACCTATACCTTTGCTTATGACTAAACTTGGACTCTGAATCTGTCCTGACCTTGCAATCAACATCTGCCTCTGATTTTCAAATGTTCTCATCCCTTGACATATGCTATCTTTGTTTGGTATTGTCTACAGCTAAGACTGAATCTTTGCTCTCAGGTTTTGTCTAGCACCTGCCCTGATATTTGTTCCTATTTGCTGTTCTCCCTGACCTATTGCTTGTTTCTGCCAATCCTGACCTTTTTCCTGTTCTGACCTAAATTTTGCCTTACAATCTAGTACATCGCTTTGGCCCTTCTTCTACTGTTAACCGTCACTGGAGAGGCTGTCTTGAGATTCCCAGTCTCGGAGTTGCCTGTAATATCTGCAACTTCAGTGGGTTTTGTGAAGCCCAACTGCATCTAGACCATGTGCCAATGAAAGCTTTTGACAAAATACATGGCAATATTGTAAGAACTAATATAAAATTCTCAAAAATGTTTTATTTTTACAAAAAACTGTAATCAATAAAACAATATTAAACAGCAGATAGGGGACAGTCATAAAACAGTGTTTCTTGTTCCATGAAGATTTAAAAAATCCAGACGTTATGGTGCCTTTTTGGTTTAGATCATATTGCAGTGTCCTATTCACCCGTTATGCACTATATATGTCCCACATAGTATATGTTCTATTTTACTCTTTTTACTGCAGACCTACGCTATATAGACAAAACAAACCGTAGTTTTAGAAGATCATACCTGGCTGTAGATTGAAATGGAAAAGCTTGTTTAATAGCAATGAACTGCAAAATGGCTCCATAGCAATTATATGTGTTGTATCAGTTTTTTGATGTGAATGTTTTAAAAAGTGAAAACATGAGAAATTTCAGAAAAAAACAGATCCATGCATTGTTAGCTAGTATAAATAAAAAAAAGAGTTTCAAGTTTTAAAACTTTCTCCATTGTTGATAATTATTTATATGGCTAAATAGGGATGATTAAGATTATTTTTTGTGATAACTATTGTTTAGACACAGAATTATTAGGGTCATTGGGGGCATGTTTCCAAGCCATGATTCCAATAACCACTTCATTGCAGATCTAGACCATTATAATATGCAGGTAGCCTTGGGTACTACATGTGTGCTGGCTGTATACAATAATTGGATCTAAAATGTTAATGCTGTTTGTATGTATTAACTAAGTTAAAATTACAATGGTTTTTGTTTAATATCATTTTTTTAGAGGTTTACAGTTTGAAAAACTAATCGAATCTCCCTAATAAAGACACAGAAAGGATTAAAAAACCTTTTTGGCTGGAATAGGGCTTTAGCAAAGAAGCATTGAAAGGATATCTGTTCTTTTACCTGGCGGAAGCCTAACAGCCCCCCACCCCTCACCCTACTATGCTCCTTATATCCCCTCTAACATACCAAGAAACGTAGGTGACCTGGTGCTGGAGCCACAGTTTACATTGGACCATGTGATGCTCTTTTTGGCCCAGCTGGGTTACGGCATGGCACACACAAATTATTCTCCATTAGCTGTAATAGAAAAGCTACTTACTTGCAAGCCTAATTACATTTGATTCTGAGTCAAAAAAAGCAGAAAGTTTGTACCTTAAGTGGGACAAAATAAATAAATAACTTTTACACAAATAACACCATACATTCCCTTTAAAATATATTATCTGCCTCTTTGTGATAACAGTAAGTGATGAGTTGGAATAATGACATTGAACATTATTTATTATATCAATTTTATTTGGTAATATATATTTCATGATAAAGTATATGCACAATACATGACCTAGTGTAGGTATGCCTTATGGTGAAGTGTCACTGAGTGAAGAATATCTTAAAGAGTATATAAATCCAGGAACAAAAATTGAATATATTGCAGTATACTAGTCCTTAGGTATGGTCCTTAGGTCCTTATTAGTACTTATGTGTTTTTCTGAACTTATCGAACAGAATTATCAAAACACTTTTAATGGTATATTAAACTGGCCTGAAAGAAAGCAAATAGCATGACCATAGAGAAACTGATTTGTGTCAACTCAAGAATCCTTGTATCTGTCAGGAATAACTATACAGTTGAAAAAATGAAGCTCATATTAGGAAAGCCTGAGAATGTGTGCATGGATGCTGAGAAGTAATCTGTGCCATACTATAACTGATCAGATCAGTAGCTTCTTATCTGTGGCAGGATTCCTTTTGCAATTGATTCTATAGTATACAGCAAGATACGACAAGAAAATGGTATTGTTATCACACTGACTGGCCATAAGAACATATTTAAACACAAAAGATGCCTGTCATTCAAAAAAACAGCAGTCACTTTTGTTTTCATCAATAATGGCTGATGATAATGCAATATCAGTTATGCTAAGGTAAAGGGATGCTTAGAGGGGTTGTCTGGCATTTAACTGTAGACAAATCTTAACTTGAATGCTATGCGTAGCTTAACTATGGACAATGTTAATTTTGTTCTAGTCCAGTAGACATCTTTTGTAGTAATTGCAGGAGCAACTTTTTTCTGGGCCCTGCTGTGTTTCTAATATAAAAAGTATTGCTTTCTTTTCTAAAGACAACAACAATAGAGGTGAGTGCATTGCCTCTGCCTGTGCTAGAGCACCGATCAAGCCACATGAGATCTCATTTCTGCATAATGTGCATCGAAGGACAAAATTAGATTGAGGAGTAAATGGAGCCTAAAATCTCCAAAGCTTTATCCATCAAGAAACTGCCGCCCTGCAAAGTTTAAATTTCACTCCCTCCATCACACAATCTCACCCTGGACACTGTTTGAAAATGGTCATACAATACATTTTTCAGTCTTTGCTCTAGGGGAGATGTTAAATTTGACTTATGTAATATCTAATGAAAATAATGTTCTCTTTTAAAAAAAACTAATTTATAGCTCCCTTTTGCAAATGGTCTCATCTACAGTATACCTGACAGTAGAGTGTAGTTATAGTGTGTTATTTGTCATTATAAGATATGAAAAAAATAACATGAGTTGCTATGCCTGCTTCTCTTACTAGACATGTGTGCAAGTGCTTACCTCTAGGCAAAACCTTTCTATTTGTTTTGAATAGAGTGGAGAAGGTTGGTTAGACAGACACTCAAGTTTGTATTGCTGTTGGTATCTTTCAACACTAAATTTTTACTGATGGCCAGAAAGAAAGTAAGGGAAAACCCCAAATGTTAGAGTTATCCCTAGAACAAGAGGTAAGAGGTAATCTTCCAATGGGAACAACTCTTTCTGGGACAACTGCTTTAGAGGCAAAAGCCCCCTCACTTTGGGAGGTTTCCTCTAACTCTTGTTGCATCTCTGAAAGGGAATTTCCTCAGATGACCATAGAAACCAAAAAACTAAAAAGAAATGGCTACACATACACTTTAATTCTAAATACCATGCTTTAAGTGAATTCAAAGAGGGAGGTTTCCTCTAACTTTTGTTGCATCTCTGAAAGTGAATTTTCCCAGATGTCCATAGAAAGCAAAAAACTAAAAAGAAATGGCTACACATACACTTTAATTCTAAATACCATGCTTTAAGTGAATTCAAAGAAATTACATGTTTTGTACATGTATCACTTTTTTAATTAAATCAATATAAAATATATTAAACACAGGCCAAATCCCCCTAAAAGGCTTTTTCTATTGACGTCATGATATTTTTCAAAAATAAAAAATTAATATTGTACAACTAGGAATCTTACATGTAGTGGGAGAGGTGTAAAATTATGTAATAATAGCACTGTCAATACTCAGCAATCCCATACAAATGCCAGATGCAGTAAAATCCCTGCTCAACTAAAAGATGCATATTTGTGAGATATACATAGAATGTGGTGCAGCCCGTTGTAGTATATAAATGCACAATGTAGCCTCAAGATGGTCCATAAAAACCTAATATTACTTCCTGTAATATATACCTCATCCAGAATTAACAACAACTATAGAGGACTACACATCCCAGCAATACATTATATAGCAATGCAAAATAATATGACGTTACATACTCTGTGTTGCTCCAGGGTGGTGGGCTGTGCGGAGCCTCAGGTGGGCTGTGTGGAGTTTCAGGTGGGCTGTGCAGAGTTTCAGGTAGGCTGTGGGGGTCTCAGGTGGCCTGGTGGGGTCTCTGGTGGGCTGTGCAGAGTCTGAGGTGGGCTGTGCAGAGTCTGAGGTGGGCTGTGCAGAGTCTGAGGTGGGCCGTGCGGAGTCTCAGGTGGGCTGTGCAGAGTCTCAGGTGGCTTGGTGGAGTCGCAGGTGGCCTGGTAGGGTCTCAAATTGGGCTCTGTGGATTATTAATAATGTTTTTGTTTTATTTTCTTTTACTTTTTATGAGTTTTTTTTCATTTTAATTTCTTTTTTTCACTTAACTTTATTGCTATCACACAGGGGATAACAAGCACCTGTGTGATAGTATTCAGAAGTGACAGGTTCTCTTTATGAGCCTGCCCTCCAGTACAGACTCAGGATAGGGAATGCACTGGACTCGGGACATAGGGAACGCACTGGACTCGAGACATGGGGAACGCAGTGGCCTCGGGACATGGGAACACATTGGACTCGGTACATAGGGAACGCACTGGTCTCGGGACATAGGGAATGCACTGGACTCGAGACATAGGGAACGCACTGGACTCGAGACATAGGGAACGCACTGGTCTTTGCAACACAGTAGACTAAAAACAAAAGTATACTCACAGATAACACAGACCCTCCCCAGCCCCTGCTACCTGATTGCCCGCTCTGTCTCCATGCAGCCTTCTGATCCTGGTCACTAGACAGACACCCTGCCTCCTGCAGAGCCTGCACTGAGGCAGGTACAGATCATCCAGGGCCAGGCAGGCACATGTACATCTAAAGGGATGCCGGGGATGTCCTGTTTGATAAAACATTGGCGTCACTGTAAAACAATGAGGTCAACTCCAGCCGTCACCGATGTTTTATCAAACAGGACATCCCCGGCATTCCTTTAGATGGGCATGGAACACTAGATGTTCTTCAGAGCGGTGTTGAACACCGGTGCCCAGGAGCATGTGCCCCCCTCTGCCCCCCCTCGCTACGCCACTGCCAGGACCCTCAGGGGGGGGGGGTTGCACCCCCCTATCCCCCCTTATCTACGCCCCTGCGCAGTGGAGACATAGACAGCAATAAATCCTGACAGGATATGGTAAACTGATTTATGTGTAAATGCTGAGGTGAGCTTGTGCCTAGTTTAAATGTCCATTAATTGAAGTAGTAGCTTTAAAGTGCCTTACATTAATATCTGAAGTGCACACAGGTTAGTTTACAATTCAGTAATCTGGCCCAGTTATACCTCATATTATTGCACTTTACAATAATAGAAATTAGACCCATTAAGTCAGCTCCCAGACACTCACATTAAAGAGTAGCTCCGGGATTGCTTGCACATAATCAGATTTCCACAAAGCATAACATGAGAGTTGAAAAAGGCAAAACAAAATGCCGGTTGTCCTGTTGCTAATTTTGCCCACAAAGTGCAAGCAATACAACTGCAATAAATGTTACCACCTGGACCTACCTAGTCTACATTAATTTGAATATGGTAAATCTGAACATTTTGCTTACAAAATTGTATATAATAAATTCCTAAACTATAATTGATATATTAGTTAAAAAAAGTGAACAATTCTCTGTATAATATTTATGATTCTTTGTAATATGATTAGGACCAGGAGCCAAACATATATTTCACACATTTGTAATTTAACACACACTTTGGAATGCACAATGCACAATCGATGTCAATAGCAGTACTGGAAAACACATGTAACATGCAATTAGAAGCATTTCTAATGCATGGCAATCTGTCTCTTCCATAGTAACCTTAATATTTAATGGACTGACAGAACCCAACAAGTAGCGCAAAATGCTTTAACAGATACATTAATGCACATGATGATCGAAAACATGCATAAAAATGCATAATGTTGCACATGGAAAGGTGTGAATCTTACCCTACTGATAGGTAATTTCAGCTTTTAACAAAAAAAGATTAGATGCTTTTATGGTGTCAGGTTATGACAAGTTTAGGATGGACAAAAAATGCCTTACTTTGTCCTTTGTCACTCCTCTGTGTCTTCCCTATCAACCACAGAACCTCAATAAAGGTACACATTCTAATTTTAGCATTAGAAGTTCAGTGTTTGGATTCTCTTGTTACCTTGAATTGGTTTTTGCTGTGCATCTTTAAGCTTTTGCTTTCAAGAAGTATTAGCTGCCCCTGCCATCTGTTGTTCAGCCTGAATAATACAAGGCAACAATCAACAATATTCATTCAAGATATTAATAAATGTAATAGATGATGGGAATTTAAACCAAATTCCTCCGTGATGGGTTTAGTAGATTTTACTTACATCATAAATGTCCTTAATTTCCATTTAAGCTGAGTATTATTCCATGTTTATTCAAGTATTGATAAATTGATGCAAATTGATACATTGATGTATTCTAAAATGTATATTATATCTATGGTGTAATGATTCAGTTTATAAAACACACTGCCCTGTTTCAGGTTACTAATTGTGCATCGTCTAGTGTAAAGAACCAAAGAGATCTACTTACTTATAGTTATATAGTCATAAAAATAAAAGGTAGATATTGTCTCTTCATGTATACACTGCATGTTTTATTCACTGCACACTCGATTGTAATCTAACAACATGGGCATTTCAATTTTATGCGACGTGCTTGGCTTATTTTACTGCATATTGAAAGTAAAAAGGCTTGTGTTAAGGGTTTCCAGTAAGACATGAGGAAATGGTCACACGGTAGATTCTATTATGTTCTTCGCCAGTTTTCACTTATACATTTATTTTTACATATATTGTAAAGCAGAAGTCATGCTAGGAAAATGCTACACCTTGGGAGATAATTTTATTGCGCATTTTCTAAGTTGAATTTTATGCTTTGGGTAACCAATTACAGCCTACTGGCTTTTCTTTCCAAATCACAGTGAATGTCTTGTGTCACAGTTTTAACTACACATTCTCTAGGCCTCTGATTTCATGCAGCCACTTAAATGTGATGGATAATTGAGCTCTGCTTATAAATGTTTAATTTAAGGTCTGTTCTTCCTGACCCATATGCCCTCTATGAGTGCCATGCCTTGTTATTGATTTCATGCCCGCACCTGTGGCATTACCTACCTCACACAACAGACATGAGCCACTCAGATATAACATGGTGAAGACTAATTAGGTAAACAGAATTGTTATAAATTAGCTATGTGCCAGCTTTGCCATGCATTCAAATAATTGGAAGAAGCGTGAGAAGAAATCTCAGAGAACAAAATGCATTAATTCTTTTTTTTACCTAGTAACATGGCCAAAGGTATGCCCTTTACAGTTACAATTATTAGAAATATTTTACTTGGTGGTCTCAGCCACAGTAATTGTAGGCAGGTTACACCAGCATCTACAATTATTACAGAGTTGCTCAGCCGTACATCGGGTGGCTTCGGGGCGGCCAAACATGCTCAGCATGTTCGGCCGACCTGAAGTGCAGAAGGAGTTCGACTCAGCCGATCCAACATCTGGATCGGCTGAGCCGAACCTGCGGCAGGCTAGTCACTGTTGTTTGGCCTATTCCCATAGATACCGAACAGCAGTGAGTGAATAGCGGAATGCCGCTGAGCAGCTGAGCAGCAGCTCCGCCGGGTTCTCAGTGTACTGAAGAGCCACAGTGTAATGACAGAAGGCGTCTCTGGTTACCTGGTAACCAGGGACGCCTTCTGTCATTACACACAGAACTCAGCGGAGCTGCTGTGATTTTACAGCAGCTCCGACGGGTTCTCAGTGTAATGCTAGAACGACGCTGATCTCTCTGCAAGTGGCCGGAGCCAGCCGTGAGAAGACAGCTGGCTCCGCCCAGCTGTCAGAAGCAGACTGTCGGCCTGCTACGAAGCTACGGCTCGATCCTTCGGTAGCTTTGTGAATAGACCCCATAATTTTTCAACATACCGTAATCTCCTTGCTTTTCAATACACTTTGTCCATCTGTTAACAAGCTTTTGTATTCCCTCATTTAAAAAAATGTTTTAGGCATAGCTGCGAGCCACGAATGCACCATTGTCATCACTTCTTCATCAGAGGTAAATCTTCATCTTCGTACGGCTGCTTTCAGGGAACCAAACAGGGGAAAGTCTGATGGAGCAAGATCAGGACAATAGGTGTACACTTAATGTTGTCATCAGCCATGGATGTGGACAGGAGTCCAGCTCCTTCTTGATGGCTAACACTTGTGCGACCTTCCTTGAACTTCACTATCCATTCATACACACTTTTTCACAACAAAATACTATCTACATACTGCGCACAAAGTATTTGATAAATAATGGCACCAGACACACCCTCAGACCACAAAAAAACTAATCTCTGCACGCTGCTCTTCTTTTGTGCAAATCACAAGTGGTAGAATCCATTTTTTCATGCACCACAGTTACAAATGAACTCATGTGACACATTCACACCTGTGCAGCAGTGACTGGGGAGACAGTAGCCTTGAATGGAAATTGCTGATAAGACAGCGCGGCCATCAAAAGTATTAATATAACCGGAGTGCGGATAATTTTTGACTCACCCTCGTATGTATATATATATGCACCATATAATTAGTATAGGGTAGAAATCTTAGCCAAAATACCACCAATGCTATTAAGTATATTTAAGTTGCAGTTAATTTGAGGTTTAAAATGTGTTAGATGACTCTTCTAGTACTAAGATGCAAGTAACCTAAGAGTACTTCTATGGGAAGTTTATAAGACAGTATTTAGGATGTCTGTGAAGGTTCTCATTCATCCAGGTCATGGTATATCTGTATTGTGATTCTGAATTGAGAACGCTGGTTGGATGACCAGTGAAACGTCTTCAAGAAAAATACAGCAAGTCCAGTTGCCTTGACTTTTTTTTTTTACAGATATAGTATTTAGGATGTTTTTTTCCTTCAGAGTGAAGCTGATTTACCCATTGTTTCTGAAAAGAATACACTATATTTAGCTTATTCAATAAAAAGTTCAATAAGCTAACCACAAATTCCGAAGGGCATGAATCCATAACTGCCAATCAGAATTCTCTTTACCGTATCTGGTCTAAGACAAGGTAAATCATGCTGGCTGCACTTTGCTCATTGTGATGATTTATTGAATAAATCTTTAAATGTATTTATTTTAAGTTGAACCTCTGAAGTATCAAGCTACCCAATAATACCCAGAGTCCCAACAAACATGCCTTAACTTGTGAAAATGTACATTCTCCACCCATTTTCCTCCAAACCCCTCTTATGAATACAAAAGCCATTTTGCTTTTGAGGCAGGCAAGGTACCCATTCTTCTCTTCCATATTATTGACTTTAGTAAACCTCCAGTCATATTACCTTCTTGACATTTCTGTTTTATAATCTAGCTAATCCCATGTTTTTCTTCAATTACAAATCTATTTTAGAGTTTTAGGCCGCTTATGTACCAAGCACGTAATCCTACTAAGTACATTTTTTATGCATTAAGGTAGCTACAGACTTCAGATGGTAGTCAGTATGTGCAGGTATGATCTGATTATCAAGAGGTGTCATTTTTTCCAGTTTATTACATAAACCTGTATGCTCAGGTTGCGCAAGAATTGCTCAAGAATGAGTATATGTGTGTTGATGCTATGGAATAGGGACCTAAACCTGGGTAACTGGTGATGAAGATGCAAGTTTTTTAAATTTGACTGGTTGATTTCTTTTTGCCCTGAGATTGTCTGAGACCACAAACAGCCAGAGACAAAAATCTTGTGTCTATGGTTATCTATAGTCACTGGCTGTATCTGTAAGAACAGAGATGTTCTCAGAGAAATAATGAAGTGGTCATGTTGTATTATTGCTTATGAACTATACTGCTTGTCAAAATTAGACTGGTGGCAGAGGAATCTGCTCAATTTTTAGATATGCATCTGTAGGTAATGTAGCCATCAGTCTGAGAGGTACTCGCTTGTTTAAAAGTAATCTTACAAATATAGCTAGCTTTAGATAGAAGGGTTCACTCCATGATTCTCCAGAAAGAAAGATAAAGTAACTCTGAGTATGGTATGAAGACTAATATACTGATTTACTTTTTTTCACACTGGAAAAAGAGAGAAATAACAAAAGTATCTAAGTTCCATAAGCAAAAAAAAACCCAACACACTAGTAAAGCAAATTCAATTGTTTGTTCTTTCATCAATGTATGTAATCCCTTTTGTTTCCATCCTGATTTTAGCTTTTTCCTCAGTAAAACCGATACAAGCTCTCAGTTTCTATTTCAGCATGGCAGTTGGTAAACAATCTGAAAAGTATGTGCTTTGCAGGCTCTCATTCCAGCATGCAGTTTAATGTATTTTTTCCAATTATCTTTCCTCATACACCCCCCATAACACATTTTCAACAATATTGCAGAGCACAAAAATAATGTCTTCTCCTGCCAAGTATATCAAGATATCTTGATATTCACACTGTGCAGTGATGACAAATGCATTGGCAGGGCTCAGAGCTCTCAGGGAGATGTAAAAACATGCCTGGCATTTGTGAGACTTCTCATGGTGATTTGCTGTGTTTGATTCTCTAGGTCGTGATTTGGCAAGCACAACCCTCCCTGGGTACCCTCCGCACGTCCCCCCTGCCGGACAGGGCAGCTATTCTGCTCCAACACTGACAGGAATGGTGCCTGGTGAGTATTCAGTAACACATGTACAACATAAGATGCACTGCAAAATCTGTTTAAAAATATGTAAAAAAAACCTTTGCTACAATTCAAATGGATGCTGCTCAATTTATGAATACTGCAAAGCCTTTTTTTTTTTAAATCCAGTTTTCATTTCAGATAAAAATGCAGTAGTAAAATAGGAAGTCCTCTGGATTTCACAGCATTTTAACAATTTCTTGTATTTTTTTGCCTTACAATGTAATCAATGAAAGAATAACATTCACTCAAAACTAAACTCCAGGCAAACATCTAAATACAGATTTGAAATACATACATGTGAACTGTCCAATCTGCCAAAATATTTGGCTTTTATGATATATACACCTCTGCTAGATGGCACAGCAAAGAGGATGACCATTTTTTTTTAAAGTTAAGGAATACAGTGGGGTCACCCTGCTGTCTGCAGACTGATGTTTGGGCAAGAAGAGAGCAACACCGAATGGATGAGTCATCGCCCTGCACACACGTGCAATAAAATGTCTCTACTTTTACATGTCAGATTTCAGTAGTATCAAAGACTGCCTTTTCTGAGTTAGCAGAGAATTGTCTGTGATCCAAAATTAAGCATTTTCCATTAATCAACCACATGTTTAATTATTAAATAAAGGTCCCAAACCCTTCAACAACTCCTTTTGCAACAATGTCTTTTCATCTATTAAGTGCATGTTAAATACATATAGCTAATTGAATAAGAGTTAATAGATGCATGCTGTATGCATGAATCCTATGTATATGGTTTTAAATGAGTGGTGTGTACTGCTACTGTTACACTGTATGAAAAAGAATATTTAAATTAGGCATTATCAGCCTTACCCTAGGAGCTCATCTAGTTTATTTAGTAGATCAAAAATCAAATAATTTTGAAATTACACTTCAAATAGAATTTATGAAAGATGTTTATATCGTATTGATCTTTCAGAATCAAGCACTTTATGTAGGTAAAAGAAACTGAAAGGGAAGCAAGGATATTTTATAAATGCAATATGAAGTAATCGCACAGATTTTGAATTATTACAGAAGTACATTATACTGATTTCAAGCTGAAGTCTTTGACACAAGCTCAAAGCTCATCAACATAGGCCCATAGGCCTATGATCTCCTGGTACGAAACTTTGCAACAGATAATGGGTTTGCCTAAGAAAAATGTATACAGGGAAGCATAATGGCAAAGCATACTGAGAAATAGATTTTAGGTTTACATACACTTTAACTGCTTTCCACCCCTTGTTTAAATATCACCATGTTGCCAATATTCTGATATATCAGGTATTCCCATTTCTTTTCACCAAATTATGTATACAGACAGTTGTAGGATGCTTCATCACATTATGATGTTTCATCAGATTATGTTGTCCTCTGATACCCTTCACTCTCCTCCTCGCTGATAGTGCTTCCCTAAAATCCTATACCAGGACTCCTGCACACTATTCCTGGTAACCACTGCACCCCTCCTCATCCTTCCCCATAAGCCCCCTTCTCAATTCTCCCAGGCTGCCTGATCTCTGCTTAGCCCATGCCACTGTCAGTCAGGATGCTAGGTGGCCCTTACTCATCCCTGGCTGACAGATTTCGGCAATCTTCAACATAGTGGTGACAGATTAAATAAAACTAGGAAAAAGGTATATACTGCCTGTATTACAGTCACTATGTTTGTTAGATAGCATTAGCTTGTCCAGGACCTGATTTACTAGTAGGCACAGTAGCCATGTGCCTATAGGTGGTAGAGGAAAAGAGATGGCTTTTCTCAGTGTAGTTACTGAAATATATAATTTTTAATCCATCATAAGTAAAAATACAGCCATATCATAGAAATGTATTTAAACGTTATATATTAATATTTGAAGCCAGGTAAGGGCCAGTAAAATTAGAAAATGCTCTTTGTAAAGGGGTGACCTTAAAACTGGGTATGGCTTTGGGCACCAAAGGTTGTGTGCCTACCGGCTCTGTTTATGGAAATCTGGCCCTTAGTTTGTCACTAATTGAATTAGAGTTCCCATAATCTATTCCTATACTGCGTGATCTGAAAGATAGTATTGCGAACAAGGGGCGGAAATACCACCGGTGCAGCTGGTGCGGCCACACAGGGGCCTAAGGCTGTGGGGGGGCCCAGTGGGGTCCGGTCCTGGGCACCCCCCAGTAGAATATGGGGCAGTGCAGGGTACCAGTGTAGAACACCGGGACCCCGCACTGCCGATGGGCTTCTCAGTGAGGGCGTGGGTCCTGTGACTCACCTCCCCTCCCACCTGCGTCCCTAGTAACAGGGAGAGGAGAAGTGAGTCACAGGACCCACCCCCTGCAGTGCACACAACGTCTGTCTGAGGACTGAGGCTCTGGCTTGGCTGAGTCGGAGCGGCTGGGGGGAGGCAAGGGTTGTGTGCTGTAATGTCATTTAATTAAAAAAGTGGATTATAATGGGGAATGTTGCACTGTAATATTCCCTATTATAATCTATTTATCGGATTTAAAGATTACATACAGGGCCGCTGTTCTATCAAAGTTTGTGACTACGTTAGAATGTGTGACCGGTGACGTGTTCACACATTTTAACGTAACCCGCCCAGTTTTTCGGCGGTGGAATGTGTGACCACCAATAGGTGAAGAATTCCATCACTTTCTCAGCTGTTCCAGGGCAGATCGGCATCGCAGATGGTATGTGCAGCAGAACCGATCTGCCCTGGAACAGCTGATCGGTCCTGAAATGTTACTTCTATCCGACTCTGTGAGTGCGGTGGAATGTGAGATCGCAGCCACAGAGTCAGATAGAAGTGACATTTCTGGACCAATCAGCTGTTTCAGGGAAGATTGGTTCTCCTGCACATATGATCTGCGATACCGATCTGTCCTGGAACAGCTGAGAAAGCGTTGGAATGACTGACCTGTTGGCGGTCACACATTCCACCGCCGAAAAACTGGGCGGGATCACATTAAAATGTGTGACCACGTCACCGGTCACACATTGTAACGTAGTCACAAACTTTGATAGAACACATAGCCATCAGGGGGGTACAGCCGGTACCCATGTGAGGGGTCTGGGCAGCCTGGTGGGACTTAAACATGGGTATCAGCTGTATCAGGGGCGACGTGGCAGAGGTGGCGGAAAGGGGCAGAGAAGGCTGGGCCCCAGCAGCAGCAGGTAAGAATATTTGGGATGGAAAGGGACCCTGGCGACCAGCTCACCTGAGGGCCTGCAGAGCCCACAATAGACAGTCTCAGGTGGGCTATGCAGGATCTATGGTGTGCTCTGCAGGGTCTCAGGTAAGTCCAGAGTCCAGCGCGCTACTGCAACATTAGAGACCACGGGGAGGGGGGATTTGGGGCCAGTGTGATCCGCTCCTGTGCCCCCCCCCCTGCCTTGGGAGGGGGGCCTAAGATAAAATCTTGCACCAGAGCCCTTTAGTTATTAGGTCCGCCATTGTTGAGAACTTATACTTGTGAGATGCTAGAGCTGATGGTCATGTAAGATTTAAATGCAGTTAAATTTTTAAACACTGGCAAGTTCAAATATTTGCAAACTATTCTATTGGTTATCACTGGCAAGAACACAATTTCAGATATACAGTATAAGAGCAAAAACCAACAAAAGAAATAATTCTGCTTTCTTTAGAACTTTCACCTTTATTTAAAAAAACTAAGTGAAAGTGAAGTGAAACACTGTGTTCACCTAAAGTATTTAAGCAAAATACAGTATGTAAAAACAGAAGGTCCTGTGTGAAGAGTGAAGAACGAATAACAGAATAACAGTGCATTGCTCCACTCTTTGGAAATTTCTATGCATTTGTAATAACAGAATTACCATAATTTGCTCGTTAACGCAGCTAGATCAGTCAAGCATTGTTCTAAACATGCAGAGGCTGTTCCTTGCTCCAGATCTGCCAGCGTGCTAAGCACAGTGAAAATTAGCATGCAAATGGTCCTAATTCAGCAGCCGAGCTGTCAGACCCATATTCACTGCCATGTTTCCTTTGAGATTCTGACAGAAGTGGCCCAGAAAACCCACCCTTCAGGATTCTCATCTAAAGAAGCCACAGGGGACACTTTATGAATGACAGCTCAGCTTGTATCAGTCAACTATGTGAGTGTTGTTATCTCTACATGAGGGTATTGTTGTGCAGTTAAATAAATTGACCCTCTGTTTTTTCAGCTTTCTCCCCGATGTATTAGAAGTGTTAGTTATATTGCCACTGTCTGCCACTGATGGAGTATATGAAAATTATATTCAAACTGGTGTTCAGATATAACAGATTTTTAAGGTCAACCATCTCAATTTTTGGTTACCTGAAACTCTGGCATTCATGTGTTTGCTACTTTTTTTTCTTATTACTATATAAATATGTATAAACGTAAGAACATATATAAATACATACACACTTAAAGTTCCCCACCCCAGTCTACATTTTATATTGAAGCAGTCGGGGTGCTGTCAAGAATAAAATATAAAAATGGTTTCTGTGTATTTTATTCATATTAAACATGTTCAGCGGCTGAAGGGTTTTACTTAGGGTCAGGACTATCTGTCCATCCATCAGGCAACAGTTTTGGATGATGCTGCAACCTTTGTCAAACTGTGCTGTCACTTAAGCTAGCCATACATGGACAGGTCTGTTAGCTTACGTACGGACAATCCTTGTATGCCCAGAGACACATATAAATGCACCCATGAACTAGTTTGAATTACAGTATCAAATACGGGTGCCTGCAAAAGATACAAGCAGGTTTTCAGTTTAAAAAAAGTGCAAAAGATCATTGGCATGCTCAACATGCAGTTACCAATAGCATCTAATTAGAAAAAAAACTAAACTACTACTACTCTTTCCATATTTCAGTTTCCTGCTGGTTTGCATTGTGAGTAAACCTACAGGAGTTAAGAAAAAGCCTAGAATGACATGTCTTTGGCACTGTCGTGGGAAACTTTGGGGGTCCCATTCCTTCTGAGCTTTGGTAGGCTTCTATTGCTATACCATTATAGGAGATGATGGGGGTTAGTGTAGCTTTATCATTTCATTTTGCATCCTGGCTTAAAGAAGAACTCCAGGAAAACCTTTTCCTAACCCTTGCAGTGGGTCTACCCCCCACTGCAAGGGTTAAGTGCTAATTTTCGTCCAGGTGCTAAAATAACAAAGTTATACTCACCTGAAGCTCTGAGCCAGCCTTGCCATAGTGCTCCCTCCAGCCTGTCTTCTCCTCTGCTGCAGCATTGGAATCTTCATCAGCATCCTCACGTCTGTACACTGTGTATAGACGTGATGATTTACGGGACCTTAGGCCGCTGCAGAAGAGGGGGAGAGAGGCTGGAAGGACTGGCCTAAAAACAAGCTGTCTTAGAGCATTAGGTGAGTATTACTTTTTTAACCTTGACAAAAACAAACAGTTAAACCTTGCAGTGTGAGGGTAGCCCCACTGCAAGAATTAATATTTTTTTCCCTGGAGTTCTACTTTGGGAACCAGTCATTATAAACTTTTTAAAGAAAAAATGTCAATCTCCCTTGTTCAATGAGAGCATCCTTTTAGGCCACTAATGAACTCTCATTGGACAGGGGTGTGACAGGTGGGTGGGTCAAGGAAGTTAAAGTAGACCTTTACACCCTTTAATTTAAAACCACATCAGCGTGCTGCCCTGCATGTTGATATGAAATCATCTTACATTTATTAATTAAAGTGATATTAAAGCCCCCTTTTTTAAAAAAATATTTCCTACAAGGAGATCCACCTTTGATTGAGGCTGTTGCCATTTTTCTTTAAAAGTTTTTAATTCCCCGTTTTCAAGTGGGTCCTCGCAGCAATCTTCCCCCTGCCCCCTGCACGGGTGCCTCCGTCGGCTAATGGAGGCACCCGTGCGCACTGGTGCCCGCAGTGGCTGTGTGCGTCCATAGACACACACAGCCCTGTGGCAGGCCACCCCCCTCCTCTCCTCCCAACAGTTTGATGGATTGAGAAGGAGCCTATGGCTCCTTTGCCATCAGTATCCCCCCCCCCGCAATCAGGTAGTTCGGGGAACGGAGGATTGCTTCGGGACCGGCGGCGGGGAGGAGCGTAGCTGACAGGTAAGTGTAGGGCGGACTGGGGGGGGACTGGGGGAGAAAAATGGTACTGGCCCGTTTTTACCCTAATGCAAAGAATGCATTAAGGTAAAAAATGGCCAGACCTTAATACTACTTTAAACATACTTTTTTATTTTACTTTCATACTGTTTTTCCATTTCAGGGTTGAGTGAGGAACTGGTGATTAGCTCTGGCCTTACAGATACATCCTGGGAAGGCTACATCATCAGTGCCTCCCTAGGAAATCTCATCTGTAAACTGCAAAAGGATCTTGTGGGGAAATTTTGGGGGGCATTTTGGGTGTAAAGAAGAGTCTTTACTTATGGAAGACCCCTTGTGGTATGTGTTCCTAGACCAAACTTTTACTTATTAAAATTTAAAGCTCAAATTCATAAAAAAATATTTTAGGATAGGCTTTAGTTTTTCAATCTCAGTGACACTTTGTTACTAGTGCCAATATGGACACAGACACTATTCCCCCCTCCCTGGCCCAAAAATAGTTCACCCTAGATCTTGTCCCTGTGACAGGTGAAGGACAATCTGGGTACAGTGACTCTTTAAAATCTGATAGAGTATCTAAGCCTTCTTCATGCTATCCAAAACAGAAAAAAAAGGTTTTGGCATGGAGGTGAACTTTAAACTGGTTAAAATACTTGTTTTAAAAAAGTGAATATACATTTCTAGAGCTATTTGCCAGGAATATGTCAAAACGGCTTATTTTTAACCTCTTTTGCCCTCATTTAGCAGCATGATTTAGGTGTAGTAGGCTTTCAGTGATATCAGATTACAATAGTACACAGAAAACTAAGATTTATTTTAATATTAAAGCAACTGGTTATCATCCATAGGCTATAACTGCACATTCCCCATATTTTAATTTTAAGTCAGGCTACCAGTGTCATCATAAAAATGTTGTATTTTGCGCACATAGAGCTACTTCCTCATATTCTTTAAATCACCTACATAGCTGTTCTATTAGTCAGCTTTTCATTAAATGTTGCCATATCAAGATAGAATGCACTGAAAGTAAACATTTTTTTCATACCTCATTACAAAGACCCTTGAAGTAGATCACAAAATATGTTGAAAGCAACATTAAATTTTTATTCAAGGCAACGCAGGTCACAACTAGCCTGGCAAATTCACAGCAAGGTATGTCTAACGTAACTCACACCGCATTTCTCACTTGTGACATCTTCTGCATTAACAGCTGCTGCACAGTGAGGCACTATTAAAACTTGTGTTGTTTCGTTAGAATACCATGCTTTTCTAAACATAGCTTGTTTTACAACTGCCTTCATTTGTAATTGGTTATATCTGTTGTGAGACAAGCACAGAGAGAGCTGGTTTTTTTTAAATAAAAGGGTGTTATTTACACCACTGGATTTTCTAAGAAGCTGCCCTATGTTGGCCTAATTATACTAAAGGTGCGGTGATTGGGTATTTTTTGCAAAGTTAATTTTCACCACATTCACTAACGAAGGGAAACTTCCTCTGCAATCTGCAAATTCCCTTGCAAAGTGAACAGCCTATTTACCTTTAGTCAATCAACCCCATTGTGTGGTGGCAACCTTATAAGTAAACTGCACATATTTGGTGGCGCTAGAAACAAAGGTCAACTGAGAAACTAAAATATATATTAAAGGAGAACTATGGGGTTAAGGCTTTTCCCCATAGTTCTCCTTAGGGTAATGGGAGGACACAAACTAGCGTCCTCCCGTCACCCTAGGCTCAGTATACCGCGAGCTGTAGCTTGCGGTATACTGAGACGCCGCAGTATACCGCGAGATGCTGCTCGCGGTATACTGAGACGCCGCAGCTGAAGCGGATCCCGCCAGTATGTGTTCGCTCACCTCCCGATCTACTGAGCCGACCTGTGGCAGTCTCATTGTCACAGGTCGGCTTGAACTATGAGGTGAGTGAAAAGCACTCACCTCATAGTTCTCCTTTAAGTGCCAGACATGCTAGGATTGGAGATGCTGCCTAAGTTGTTTTGGAAGCTGGAAATATTCCCTGTGTTGGTTTTATTCTCTGATGCAGTTGAAAATTGTGTGGACTCTCGCTGCCTTAACAAATCTCCCCATTTGAGCCTTTCACCCCATAAGACGGTAAAAGCAAGGCTACAATAACCATATGCCTGCAGCCCAGCAGCAAATTCACCTACTTCACATGCATAGGACTTTAACACACATTGCGTGGAGCCTTGTTCGGTAGTTAAATTATTTACTCAATAAATATTAACATTCCACATGGTTGGGTATTGATACAATTCTTCTAAAAGGGAATGACATGAAACAAGTCCAAACAAGGTAAAGTGCTAAACTTACAATACATCAGTCCCATTCAGTGGATGAGGGGCTTATTGCAGTGCTCATATTTGCAGAAAGAACTTGAAGGTTCATACTTGAATCCCAAGAGTCTCTCATGGCAGGCCTAAGTACCCAACAGACCTCCCCGGATAGGAAGAGCCTTGATACGTGTGCATGTTCAACATAATGGCTTCCCTGACCAGACCCCTCTTTGACTTTCCGCACTACAATATTTATATTAACTGCCCACTAGCACCAACTATAAGCACTACACTTCCCAAAAGGAGGTGACACTTTATGAGATTAATGACCTCCTGTTCCATGCTGGTATATTTTTAGGCAATGGCAGAAACAAAACAATTTGGGTCAGTTTTTCAGTACACAAGGTTCTTTGCGCACACATGGTTCAGCACATAACATTCCCTGGAACTCCTAATTCTGTTCTTATATTTGATGTATGCTTGCAAAGACCCTATTGCTAGAGGTCCTTAATAGTATACATATTTACTTTCTGTATGTCCCTGTGTGAGCTACAGCAGCAAATCCTGTGCAATTCACAATTGCCTACTAACACAATAGAGCAACAGTTGTACCACACAGAAAATCTTCCAGACTTTTTTTTCGGCATTTTATACAGTTGCTATTAATGTTTATCTTGAAATGCCTATCATTTTATATGGTTTATATAGTGGCAGTAGAAATGGTTACTTAATGTTTATTGTGGTATTTGTTTTATTGCAGGGACAGGCACAGTTGGCATCTTAAGTTTTAGCATAATTCATCCAATGCTTTACAGCAAATAGCACATTTTATAGATGTAGAATTTTTGTGCATTAAATAGCTATTCTTTTATGCACTTTTTAATGTAATATACAAGCTGCTACTGGTGTAAATGTAGTTGCTAAGTGCAGTGTTTAGCTTGATTCTCCATGCAGTCAAGCATAGCTTAACTCCCCAGATTATGATTGTTATTGGAAATTGCTGGAGAAATTTATGGTCCGTATGATTACTTTTACAAAGGAAATGCTAGAAAGCAAATACAATGTCATCTAATGGTGGAAATGTAAGAAGAATACACTACGTAGCTAAATTTAAATAAAGGTAATTGGTACTAAGAACACTTTGGTTCTAAAGACAAAGTGAAAGCAACACAAAGCAATAATTATTGCTTTTGGGGTTCTCTTTTATTTAATTAGTGTCTAAAAGGGCATTAACATCAATGCAGGGCAGGTGTTTATGAGAAGATTTATTTGTATAAAAAGAAAGTAAACATAGCAAATATGGATTTTTCTATCATGTAAGCCACAACAGTCAATGAGTTTAGAAACAATACATAAAAAGGACACACTACAATCATGCTAGATATTACCCAGGTGAAATGGATATGTAAATATATTCCAATGACTACAATAATATTCACAAAAACACCCCTAGATCTGAGGATTCTTAGACAAAAGAAGTAGTTCCATCAGCAATATACATTTATTGGTAGGGTTACATATTTACAAATAACACACAAAACAATATTTACAAGACAATGTACAAGTGTGGTGGAGTTTTACCTCTCAGCTTCTCGCCTGTTCATACTGAATGCCTTTGTGTTCCAGGTAAAAAGAGAGCACGTGGCTTGCTAACAATACCTTATATATCTTCCTTTCTGTACACTGCCTACCAAATGTACATTGGGTGTAACCTGATTGGAGGATTTAAATGAGGTTGCTGTTTACCCCCCATGTGAGATGTGATAAGCAAACAAAACAATAGCTAGGACTTTAAAGCAGACAGATTCACAGTAACACAATTGAGGAACTGAGAGTCTCATAACATGCAGATAGATGCAGTCAAATATATATATTATATTATCTAATTAATATATAACACAAGCAAAACTTTATATGGCAACATAGATGTTTCAACGTTGTCAGTTTTGTTTTTTTAACTTTTTTTCTTTCCAACCCATGGCAGATGAGTGGCAACTTTTTACTATTCTAACAACAAGAAAAACTTATAGTAAAAATCTACAGTGTATCAATGAAAAAGGGGCAATAGGACATCAAACTGCAGGCAGCACTGGGGGTTGTGGGCAAAATAGTTGTGGTGACAAAAAAGGTTAGTCACCTAATTATTCATAATTATAAGTTAATTAATCCCTTTTTCATGGTGAAGAACTGGCAATGATATACAGTCTCCTACAAAGCTGGCTAACCAAGGACCCAAAAAGAGAAATAGTGGATGACAGTGCCGCCGAAAGGAATGGGTTAGTGCGGCAAGATTCATTACTTTACTATGTGATGGGTATGATATTGGTCATGCAGATGACATGACATGCAGATCAATATCTGTCAGTTCTCAGACTTAAGTACTGTTAGAAATTGGCACAAGACTGTTAGTTAAGGCTACCATGTGGTTTTAGGCCATAATTATTGTTGGGAGTTAGGTTAGTATTAGTTTTGCAGTTGGGGGTTAGATAGTAAGGCGTCAGAATTAAAATTTAGGGTACTCTGTCAGTAGTATAATCTCTCTTTATTGGACCAAGGGCTAAAATACAGGCACCTAAAAGTTCCTGCACATACTCAGGGCCGGCCTTAGGGGTGTGCGAGCTGTGCGGCCGCACTGGGCGCCATGGCAACAGAGGCACCAGGCGGCCGACACAGCTCGTCCTCGGGGCGGCTTCTCTCCTCCTCACCGCTGGCCATCCGATATGACAGCGCTTCCTCGTTCACCCCCACCCTCGGGGGGCGCAGGAGGGAGCGCTGATTTTCCCCATAGCCCCCCCCAACAGTCCAAAAATATTAAAAATATAAAAAATAAAAAATGATTAAAAAAAATAATAAAAAAAATTATTTTGCAAAAGTCACAACTGCCGCCCCCCCACACACATATTATTAGACATGTGCGAAGATTAAAAATTAATTTCACATGAAATGAACGAAAACTAAAAACGTTTTCATTCGTTTCATCAAACAAAACAACATTTTTATGCTATTTTGGATTCAGCCACAGCGTGTTCTGGATGCAGGGTGCATAACGTCATATAACACTGCACGTGTTGGGTATACACCAAGATGGCGGCGCCTATATCGGCGTGTGACTTCACCTGACGCCACGCATGCATGGCGTCATGTAACGTCATGCTCCCAGCCTCCAAGATGGTGGCACGCATTCACAGAACACACTGGGGCCAACATGGCTGCCGCACATTCTCAAAAAAAGTATTATGTGCCTGAATAAATTTTTCGTATATTGGGGCAAATAGTAATTCATTAATTTACACGTAGTCTGGGTTTTGTGTTCTGTTTTTTATTTTTACTTTTCTAGATATACTTACTTGAAAAAAGGGATCAGCATGACAACCTGGCACTTTATTTTTATAGACTATATTTTAGTTTGACATTTATTGTTTGCCTTCTGTTGTTTTATTTGTTAAGAATACATACATTGTGCCTACAAGTTTAATACCTTTGAATAAAAGTTTTATTTCTATCATACTTTTTAATATATTTTTGTTTGCGGCTTAACAAAATAGGAGTCTTTAAATGGTGTGGATATTGGGGGAAATGGGTGTGGTTACTGGGGGTGTGGTCACTGAGGGGTGTGGTCACTGAGGGGCGCTGTAAAGCTTTCTTGCACAGGGCGCCTAAAGGCCTAAGACCGGCACTGCACATACAGGTGAAACTCGAATAATTAGAATATCGTGCAAAAGTAATTGCAGTAAGTGCTGCAAAAGGGGCCCAAACCAAGTACTGAGTACATATGCATGCTTGTACTTTTCAGAGGTCCGATATTGTTCTATGTACAATCCTTGTTTTATTGATTGCATGTAATAATCTACTTTTTTGAGGTTGTGGATTTGGGGTTCTTGGGGTTTTCATGAGCTGTAAGCCATAATCATCACAATTATGACAAATCACGGCTTGAACTGTCTTGCTTTGCATGTAATGAGTCTATCTCATATATTAGTTTCACCTTTTAAGTTGCATTAGTGAAATAAATGAACTTTGCACGATATTCTAATTATTCGAGTTTCACCTGTACTTCTGGCAGCCTTCTTAAATCCCAGAGCTCTCTACTATGCAAATGCTGACACTTACTAGAAATGTTAATGGTTTGCCTGCTCATCCCACCTCCAACATCTATTGGTCAGTAAGGCCACTTATCATAGTTAGGTGCAAATAGGAAAGTACAGAGGTGGGAGGGTACAGTCCAAGTTAAGAACTAGTGTTAGTTTGAGTTCACATGTATACATTGAAATCAATAGAAACACATGAAATGGATATTAAATGTTGTAATGCACATCGAAGGGCAAACATTTTTCTACATCTGTTAAAGTCCAATGCAAAGTAATGCACAGTAAAATACACATAAATGTTCATGAATATGCCTCAGTAGAGCTTTGCCAAGTGCTTTCATGCAATGTTCATTGATTTTTAACAGATAACAAATATGCCTTATAATAATAATAATAATAATTATTATTATTTAATTAACCATTAATGCATACGCTACAGGTGTGGAACATTTTTGCAAAGTATATTATTAATACTTGATTCTGGTTTTAATAGCTCAAACCCACAACCAACTGCACCAAAAGTCTGTTGACGTAAAATCAAAATAACACTGACATGGGCCCTTTTAATAGATGTGAAGTGTGGTTTTTAGTAATAGGTCTGATTTAACAAAAAAAATTCAACCCAACATCAAAAGTATAGAAGTTCTGCAGGAGCAACACTGTATGGTTAGATTTTCCTGTAAAACTGTTTGTTGCTATGCCAAAGCTATCTGCACTATGAAGTCTCACAAAGGCCTGAATACCCCTTTCCTCAGACAGCAATATCTCAAATACTGAATTGCAGAAGGAGTCACATAGCATGCATCCAGTAATGGTCACTTTTAAAAAGCCAAGCATGCTTTACAAACCAAATTACATAGATACACCAGGGGGTCTATTTATACTTTTTTTCAAACAAGGTTCACAAAACTGTCGCTCAAAAGTTTACACATCAGTTTAGGGAAAATCCTATGTATTTGTCTAGAGTTAGTCAAAATATATATTTTGCTTTATGTAATGTCTCTCCTTAAAACATAACTCCCAATTTTATGTATATGTATTCTATTTTATTTTTGTGACTATGCTGTATGCTTTTAAGGGAGGTTTACTCACAATATTTACTAACCCATTTTTTTGGTAAAATTATACATAGTTCAACCAGACTGCTGTCAACATCACATTACACCTTGAAAATATTTTGTAGAAGTGGAGAGCGACTTGCTGTCTTGGTTTCCGCTGTTGTGGCTAGCATTGTGTATTTGTTTTACTTCTGGTAATAGAATACACATCTTTTTTTACTGCATACTGTAAGTCCCAACTGACAACTTCCAGCAATATATTGGCTTAACATGAACTATATATAGTGGATTGAGGAAAGACATAGTATGCAGGCAGAAGAATTACTTAGTTGATGGTGCTCAATGACTCCTCCGGTCTTTGGCTAGTGTATACGGCATGAGGCTGACAGTCTGACTACTCAGGCATAAAAACTAAAGAATTGGAAGTCTCAGCTTGTCAGGCAGTAGAGTATCCCTGGAGACTGCCCAAGATGTGTGTTTGCAGAAGCAGTCAGTAAGGGGAAATTTGGTACGGAAGAAGTAAGACTTGATCAAACAGTAAAACACAAGCTTATCTTTTGAATCATGCTTTTAAAGAAATTTCTAGGGTATTATGTGGATTATAACCTTTAATTTAGGGTTTGAACATTTTTAATGAATTAATAAAATAAAGCACATTTTTAAAATATATTACAGTGTGAGTCTTTTATATACCTTACATATAATTTATGTGCATTACTTATATGTTTAATATAGTTAGGCTATGCGTACGCATTCCTAGACTTTTCAGTGGAAGCATAGACTTGTTTTTTCTATACAGTTACTTTATATTTGCCTTACTGCACTGTACACACACTGCACTGTACACACAATGAGTATAAGTGACTTTTTGAATTTTAACAATAATACTTAATTGGGCTTACATATGCTTTGCATACATCCATTATGCGCTATTGACACGTACAACAGTTTTTTTTTAAGGGTGAAAATAAATGACCAGTAACACTTTAAAATGTTAAGAATTTTAATGGCACTTTTGTTTTTTTGGTTACATCAGATTTAATAACCCAGATTTTATCTTTAGTAAAAAATTATGGGCTTACATGGAACACAAATAATTTTAACTTTAATAGTATTTTTTTAGGCATTTCTTGGATTTTTGTTTCTTGAACTATAGGTAGTCTTCTGATTCCTCTCAATGCCCCCTGTCCCTCTTTCCCACTATAGTTATCTTCCCAAATTTAACCACAAATATCTAGAAAAGAAGAACAAAAATAAAAACAAAAATTATAGTGGCGCTGGTCTGGCCACTGGCTCACAGTTGCTTTTAGGGTAACTACAGCTTTGTTTGTTGATATTTAATCTTTAAACTCTAAGGGACTGATTTACTTAAGGCAAATTGGCTGTTTACATTGCATCGGAATTTCGCTTTGCAAGGGGATTTTCCCTTAACTTAATGAATGAGGTAAAGCTCTGCTGACTTCCATTATCCAATCATGTTCAAAAATACTATTTTTTTTTCATTGCACATGTTTGAATATTCTTTGCAAAGTAGCTAAGCTAAAGGGAAATAACCTTGCAAAATGAACAGCCTATTTGTCTTGAATAAACAAGTTAAAACAAGAATATTTCTTATGCAATTCTAAAACATATATTAATGTATTTTTGTTTACATTTTAGGAGGTGATTTCTCTGGTAGTCCATATAGCCATCCACAGTATTCTTCCTATAATGATTCATGGAGATTTCCTAACGCTGGCTTACTAGGTGAGTATACATGTATGATTTATATAAATGTAGGCTGTTCTTCTAAACCCAACAGTTTGCTTTCAAAAACTAGGATAATATAGTTAAACACAAATACATTTAAGATTGGCAAGTTCACAAGCTGCTATTTTATCTCTCAATGGCTAGGGTTTCCCTCAAAACCATACATCATTTTTAACCAGCAGATTACCAAATCAAACATGTTATGACAGATCACATCATATCTTAAGTGAATCTTATGTACTTAGGCAATCGAAGAGCAGATAAAACTAAAAACATAGTATGTTTCAAAATATGTTTTCTGCTTTCATTAAGATAATGCTATTTTATAAGTTTTGTTGACACATTGCACAAATACACCTTTCAGCAAGTAACCCTTATTTTAGTTTTGGATATAATAGGAAAGGTTAAAACTCTTGTCAGGTACCATTGGGAAGATTTCCCTTTAATTCCTGACCTCTTCCCCCTATTCATGTTCAAGAGAAAACTCAAAATATTTAATTTTCCCTCACTTTCAGTCCCACTGGCAGTATTCACCAGGGCAAGTAGATGGGTAAATAGAGAAGCACAGACAGCAATAAAAACATCAAAATGGTTGTAACTTTTCCCCACTTTATCTAAAAATTAAGTTTTGGGTTTAGTTGCACCTTAACTGCCCAGCTCTTTAAGGGTTTCTTAACTCTGAGAGGAGGGCTACCTGATCATGTGATCACTGAGATTGGAGGTCAGCGTGGTCTCTGGGCTCGGGACACCGAGTGAGCACAATGCCAGCCCAACACAGTGGTGCTGGCTGAACACATCAATGCGGCAGCCAGGGGTTAAAGCCCACCACTGTGCTGCCACATATATACATACAGCTGGTGGAAAGTGGTTAGAAACTTACAAAGGAAATGCTTAAAGCTGATACAGTTTAGGTCTTATGTATGGTACTACTACTGCAAAGTGTTGCTTTCTGTATGATATTTGTAAGTTAAAAATATGGACTTCTATGGACTTAAGTGCCAAGTGTCATATGCCATGGCAACTAGTTGTCTTTTAAAGGAAACCCTTGCTTAGATAAATGTGGAGGTTACCATTGTTGAGCTTTCGTTCTGATGTTAGTTGACTGAATGTTATGCTAATCAGATTATTCAATACTTTCTGAATCACAGACCCAATGTTCATATTCAGATGAGAAGCTTTGATTGGCAATATACTTGTTACAGACCAGTGACCCAGAAAGCAATAGAGCCAGAAACAGCCAGGAAAATATGTCTGTGAAGGTTCTCATTCATCCAGGTCATGACATTTCTGTAAACAAATAAGTCAAGGCAACTGGACTTGCTGTATTTTTCTTGAAGACGTTTCACTGGTCATCCAACCAGCTTTCTCAAAGCTGAGAAAGCTGTTTGGACGACCACTGAATTGTCTTCAAGAAAAATACAGCAAGTCCAGTTGCTTTGACTTATTTTATTTACAGATATAGCCAGGAAAATAGTTTGGTAGTAATAATAGTAATAGTAATGGTAACAGTGATGGCTCTCCCACATTTGTATTAAATGTTATCACAGAAAATATTGCCCATTGGCCCTTTTAGACTTCTAGCAAACAAAACATGTTTTAACAAAAAATTGTTAATATTTAGTAATTGTATGTCTCAAAAGCTATATTTCGCTAGAACTGTCCAATAAGATTATAGCTTGATTTTATATGTCATACAAAATCCCACACATACAGAGCAGATGGCAAATACAGAGACCTAAATACCACCTGGAAACCCATTTGATTAATAAATACCCCCTGAGTCTAATTTCCTCATTAAATGAATATTTGAATATATCTCAATATATTTAAATAGCTTTTCAACTGGCAGATCCATGAAAAAACTGGCAGATCTATGAGAAATGGCACAGTAGATATTTTTGAATTTTTATTAGATATTGCTAATTGGAGATTCTTTACTTAATCATATGGATTCTGTGATAGAGGACTCAGCTTTTTCATAATAACTGATGTTTATTCTACTGTGTAATTACTGTATTGTACTAATAATAATGTGTAGACTAGATAATACAAAACACAGTTTTAATTTTATTCTGAATTTGAATGTATAAACAACTTAATGAAGCTCTTATGTATATGGTCAGAAGATATCTGTGTTAAAAAAAATACAGTATATACCATATGAAAAAATTTGAATTTAGCTAGTGCCCTTTGACCTTTTTTCATACTTATTGCCATATGAGCTTTTATTGTTGCGACAACCTGAACACTTATCAAAGAAAAAAACGCTTAACACCTTTAACATTGCTGTCAAAAATTAGTCCACTTTGACTTTGCATAAAATAATTAGGATTTTTTTTCTGCATAATTTGCACAAATGAGATAAGTAGAAATTCCAATTAATTGTCACCACTCAACTACATTGTTATTGCCTAGGAGATTCAAAAGATTTACTAAAGAAAAAAAAAACTCTGTGACCTAATTTAGATAAATCAATTTTGTTTCTTAATTTTGTGGCTGTTTGTTAAATTTTCTGTTTATAATTAAAATGTATATATTTAACAAAGGAGACAAAGGTAATGACAATGAAAATGTGTGTTTATAATGTAGGTTGTTCGTTTTACTGTTTATCTTTATTTTTTAATTGGTGAAATATTAAATAAACAAAAACCAAGAGAGCGCCTTCTCCTGTGCATTATCATTTATTGTAAATGAGTAAAAGAAATAGTAAAAACCTACTCACAAAAGGAGAGGTACAGTCTGAACAAAGGAGTCACAGGACGACTCTGAAGAAGAGGGCGTGCCCCGAAAAATGTATTTAGCCAGTGGAGGCTTGGATGATGGAGTAACCAGCGTGTCTCTGCCGGACTCATCTCACCCTCCAAAAGCCTGGCAGGTAGAGTCATCCTGTGACAGGAAAAGGCGCTCTCTGTTTTTTGTTTACAGATTATGTGATAGTCTCCCTGACTGTAAAGGAGCAGCCTCACTCTGAGAAGATATACTACTACTGTCACTATTATATAGCTGATTACATTTTTGAATTTGGCACGGCTGTACGGATGGAGCCATCCTTTGACAGGATCTGTCATTAGAGAAACTACAAGTCCACTCAGCTATTGTGGCAGAGGGACTTGTATTTCTCAATGAAATCCTAGTGAGGTGACATCACCGCATTTGTAGTCCATTGACACTTCCAGAATCTACAGGATCCAGAGCATTGCGCCTGTGATCCAATGATTACGGTTGCAATGCTTTACTGGCTCCTATGCAAAAAATAATAGATACACAGATACACATTTCTTTATATATATATATCTATATATATATATATATATATATATTTATTTTGTATTGTTTTGGTTACAGGCATTTCAGTCACTTATAAGCCAAAGCCATAAGCCAAAAGTATTGGGACACCCCTCCAAATCACTAGATTTAGGTGTTCCAAACACCTTCATGGCCGCAAGTGTATAAAATCAAGCACCTAGGCATGCAGACTGCTTCTACAAATATTTGTGAAAGAAGAAGTGTGTTCCCTCCCAGCATGATCTATGGGTGGAATCTAAACACCTTTGTAGTGTGTACACACCCAGCAGGTGTGTTGTGCAAAGCCAAGCATGAATTGCAAGGTGATGTTGTGTAAATTAGCTCTATGTTGTGTTGCTTGCGTTGATGAATGCAGGAATGTAAATGCATGAGCTAACCATTTTTGTCTAAACTGTGAAGCAGCATTATATATGCATCATGTGCATGATTTTTCCATATATGGCATTAGTGGAAATATGCTTTTAGAGACTTTTTGGTTGATAAATACGTTTTGCTGTGTGAAAATCACACGCACCTGGTGCGTGCGTGTGTTTAGGTTAGTAAATCACCCCCATGATGTCAGAATTCTTATTTTTCTGTGGATATTGTATTTAGATTTTGCAAAGTACATTCATTATTATTATTATTATTACATAGTATTTATATAGTGCCAACAGTTTGCGCAGCGCTTTACAATGTAAGGAAGACATTACAATTACAATACAATTCAAGACAGGATGGTAAGGTAAATGAATACTCTCATTAATAAAAGAGAGTAGAATTCTTTCCAGCGTTAGAGATGTTATCAGGATTTTAACTGCTGAAGTGTGATTGTGTTGATTTAAAGTAGTGTTCATGCAAGAAGTAAGCAACTTACAGGTACATTTGTAGTAATCTGAAAGGAAGAAATTACGTGGACTGTAGGGCATTTTTGAGGCTGGTTAACACACACATGCTGAACCTAGATAATGGCAAGTGCTGGCTAATGAAGAAAAATGATTCAATTTCATGCTGCTTTGTTCTAGAACTTCTTTACTATTCCCTTCATTACTTCCCATCTTGATGTTCGTCATAAAGAATTTCATTTGATATGTGTTGTTTTTTTTGCAGTAAATGTGAATTGGGCATGTAGTTTAATTTAAACACTACTGGCAGAAACCATGAGGTATTTCTAGTACATAGATTTCAGAAAACAAGTAGTTTCATGGAAAGAAACACTGGTTTTAATGGGAGACAGGTTTATCCTGGCTTCAGCTAGTGCAAAACTACAACGGTGTAGAGGGTGTTTAATTTTCTAGCTGTGCTCTCATTATATTATTCACATAGTGGAGCAACATTTATCTTTCCATCACATAGCAGGACCCTGTTACTTTTACTTATTCCTCTATCTAACAATGCCAAATTACATCTTATTATTAGAAGACTTGGGTATATCCAACTAATGCTGTGCAAGGGGAATGAACATGTTTTCTTTTACACCTAAGATTAGTTTTTTTTTTATATATACATTTATTTTTTTATATTATTTTAACAAAGTAATAAAGCATTGACAATGCAAGATAGAAGCAGTGCATAAATTGCAAATCTGACAAACTTAGAGACATGATGTAATGCTGAGACAAACAGGGAAAGGACAGAAATCACAATATTGCCTATAATATTACTATCATAATGCCCCATTCACACGTGCATTCCCATCAGGTCCACTTATGAGTAGACATGTTGGGACATTCAGCTGCATCCGAATTTCCGAATGAGCGAAATAACAAATCTCAATGTATCTGAATTTTTGATAACGAAAATATTAATGCATCCAAAAATCTTTTACAAATTTCATTCAGAATTAACTTATGTTGTTAGACATTTTTAAAAAACGAACAGCGTCCCCTCCCCAATTCATACTAGACACTTTAAGTCTGGTAGGAATTTTAGGGGGGGACCCCAACACCAAAAAAAAAAGAAGAAAGTGTGTGGTCCCCCATTAAATCCCTTACCAGGCCCTTGATCCAAGCAGCAGTCTGTCAGAGCAGGAAAGGTGGGGGCGAGGGTGCACCCCCCTCCTGCACCATACCATGCCACATGCCCTCTTCCCCACAACCCTTGGGGCCTGGTTGTAGGGGTCTGTGGGCAGGGGGGCTAATGTGAATCTGGGTGCCCTCTTCATAAAGGGGGCACCCAGATCCCACCCCCCTTGTGAATGAGTGAGGAGTAGTTGTTACACCTACTCATTCACCAAATACAGTAAAATAAAATAGTAAATAAACACACCCCATATTAGAAAATAGGCCTTTTTGAAAACAAAAGCCCAATGCAGATTTTGACAAGTCTTTAATCCAACACATCCAATCCCGAGGAACACCAGCCGCAAAATAACAGCTCTTCTCCTGAATGTAAACAAAGAGACGTGACAGTGTGGTGTGTTTATTTACTAATTTACTGTATTTGGTGAATGATTAGGGGTAACAACTACCTCTTACTTATTCACGAGGCAGGGGGCAGGATCTGGGTGCCCCTTGTATGAAAGGAGGCACCCAGATCCAAATAAGCCCCCCTGCCCGCAAAGGCCCTTGCCCTCATCGACATGGACCCCCTGGCAAAGCATGTGGTCTGATATAATTTGGGGGGAACTTTTATTCACTGTCAAAAGTTAAAAAGAAAAAAGTAAACATTTTATGTCACTATTCTGCAACTAATCTTCATTCGTAAATATCGTTTAACTCCTCCAAAATAAATGAAAATTCAGATTCGTCCGAATCCGAATACCGAAATGAATTGACTTTCTGACCCGAATCCATAAATCCTAAGCGAAACGTACCGAAACGAATTCTATGCCAACTTACATGTCTACCTGTGAGTTTTTCAGGCTGATTATATGCCCAATGTCAGTCTATGGGCAGCCAGATCTAAATGGATGTGCCTACGTTTACATCCGATTTCCCATAGACCAACATGGGTCTGGACAGACTGGACAGATGTGGATGTTACAACGGTGACATCCATTCTGATCAGCAGGGGATTCATGTATGAAGATGGCTGTGTGAAAGGGGCCTTAGGAATGTAATTTTATGAGCTGATCTGTAAAAATCTTGAAACAATCATCACATTGTATATACATTATATCTACATCACATTATAGATATGTATTCAGTATCAATACCTGTATTCTAAGGTTGAATTATAGTTATGGAGGTAGTACCAGTGTTCAAAGTAATTGTCTTGCTACATAAAATATGTAAATATTTTCAAATGATGCTGTTTCTACAGCTTTGTGAGCAGGGAAGTGTGTAGCTAAAAAGGGTAATACAGTTACTCTTCTATAAAATATATCTACTATAGCTAGCATCACATTATAGTTCTAGGGATGGTGGCATATGTGTTCTGTGATCCACAGAAGATTCCTACAGTATCATATTTTTGAAGTTTAAAATCACACTGACCCTTTCTTGTTCAACTTAGCCCAGCTTACAATTCTTTACTGACATTAAAATGAGCTATTTTGTATATTATAGTCACTAAGTAGTATTAGGCTGCTTTTGTGACACTACCTTGTGCTATGCAGATGATTTGTAGAAGAAAAGGATTTCATGTTAAAACCTGAATGTTTAACCTTTCGCTACTGGATTTTCTAATGGAATTTTGAAAAGGACTATGTCTTTGACCTAGTGTACATTTTACACTTTGATACCTGTGTTTAAAATCATAAATGCCTAAGTGGTCCAAGATGGAAAAATGAAATAATTTTTATGTTGTAATTAAAGGCAAGTTAGAATATCTATAAACTACTGATATGTTTTTTTTAAGTCTCTTATGGGCATATTGTAGCTAGCATTCTTTGGTATGTACTTTCAAAGATATTTATAAAGGAAAGTAAATATTTTCTAGAGATTATTTACTCTTATTGAATCACAAGTGCAAGTAGTATTTGAGATTTTCCTTTTTGAATTTGAATTAGTGTTTTACGTTTCACTAAAAACATGATACTGTTTAAAGGGACATTTATAACTTGCTTATGCAGGGCAATGTGACAGTATCTCTGCAAAAGGGCCCCTGACCTCTTATACTGTTGTATGCACTCCCTTGCCATCCCTTCCTCCTTCAGGGCCAGCATTGCTGGTGATGGTGACCTCGAGAGCCGTCCACTTCCTTGGTCAAGTGACAATGCTCAGGCCTAGTGATTGGCTGCTAGGTTAAAACACTATCACAGGGGAGCACGTCACATGCTCCACCATGCCCCAAAGCACTGTCACTGGCTGTGACGGAAGAAATGATGAAAAGACCAGGCAAGGTGAGTATAAGGGGTTGGAAGCTGCTTTGCAGAGACACTGCTACTTTGCCCTGCATGGGTAAGGCTAATGTGCCAAGAAAAGCTGAAGCACCAGCATACATGAAAGCATGTGCAGGCTAAAAATATCTTATTAAAGATGAAAATCCCTTCATTTGACCACAAATTCTATGCAGA
Source organism: Nanorana parkeri (assembly GCF_000935625.1). Taxonomy (NCBI): domain Eukaryota; kingdom Metazoa; phylum Chordata; class Amphibia; order Anura; family Dicroglossidae; genus Nanorana; species Nanorana parkeri. The sequence continues at coordinate 1,040,784 of NW_017306356.1, read as the reverse complement.
CATCTGGGAAAAGACATCTGGGAAAAGTATGTCAGCAGGCAATAGACTATCTTGAAAGTATTGACTGAGTAGTGTTGCCATAATTGCAAGTAAAAGAAACTTATATAATATAGGCAACTTTAGAAAATCATAGTTGACTGCAGATGAAAAAGAAAGATCATGTTTAATGCCATTAAGTTACAAAATGTGTAACAGTTGTATATATCACATCAATATTTTTAAGAAATGTTTGAAAGTAGAGTTCACTTTCAGCTAAAAATGTTCTTTGACACAGAGGGCATAGTCTGCCACAAAGGTACAGTCTGGGTAAAACCTTCCTCACTTTCCTCAGGATTCTGATTCAAAAGGCACATATTCATATAGGGATTATGTATGCATGTGATGAACACAAGTGATGATTGATTTTCTATATATACATTTGTTCATCACATGCATACATAATCCCTATATGAATAATACCCTTTGACAGGGAGCTACTTTTAGATAGTGACACACTCTAAAACAAGACTTGTAATTTACTGTCAAAGAAGGGTTTGGGCTTGACATTAGGCATAGTAAGCACAACAGTAGTAGAGAAGAGAGTTAGCAAAATGATTTGCTCCTTCACAAGGTTAAGCCATGTTCATTTTTAAATACCAAACTATCTGAAATGAAAAATTAAGACACAGGATTGTTCTTGCAAATAATTAAAGGAAATGCAGGTTCTTTAAAATATACTGTCTGCAATGTAAAAAATCCCTACTCCTACTCTACAACCTATTATCCAATGACTCATTGCTACACTTAATTAAGAAAAGCCCCACAACTGTTTAAAATATTTCACAGTGCGTACTGGCCTGTATTTCAGAGCAAATGAAAGAATTGTTTATATATTTGTTAGATAAAACCCACAAAAATGTCATGTGATAGAAGTGGGGCCCGTATGTCAACAAATATTACTTTTTCATGCTTTTCTTGATAGAGTGGTTCTTTCCATTACCAAAACAAGGGAGTTTAGTTTAAATTATGGGAAAAAAGAAATGGATATATATTTTATGCATTTACTTATCAATATACCATGTTATTATTTTCAGGTATATAGTTTGTGTAATTTTTTTAAATTGTACCCTAATTTTACTTCTGCAATCTTTTTCCAGGTTCTCCATACTATTACAGTGCAGCAAGAGGAGCAGCGCCCCCTGCTGCCGCCACTGCCTATGATCGTCACTGACAAAATGCAATGAGAACACGAGCACTTACAACTATTATGGGGATTGTACAATACACATGAATTTACTCTAAAAACTCAAGATGAAAGTGTGGAGTAAACCGAATTGTCATATTGGACAAAGCAAATATTTATTTCCTTCAACCATCTTTTTCATTATACAAGTTGATTCTCAATTGCTACAGTTTGGTTTTATTAGTTTGTTTATATGTGTAGCCTAAAGATTATTGGCATCACACAGTGTTCTGGCTACCAAAAGAAGAGCAGTTAACCAATTCAGTTTCTTGTATCGCTCATGAGACTCTTCTTTGATCAAATGTGGCAAATCATGTTTACCGTGTCATTGTAAATATATAACATGCTCCTATGTGAAATTTATGAAAGTGGCTTAGCACAAACTGCAACATGATAAACATTTGTTACTCAAAGTGCTTACAGCATACTATCTTTTATAAAATGCTGCACTGATTCACCATTCCTGTGAGCTTTAATCCAACATTAAACCAGGTTACAATTTACTATGGCTAAATTTGGGGCTGATGTCACTATGTGTGTTTGATATCATCCAATCAAATTGTATGTTTTGTACATTGAAATGATGATACTCTACTTAGTGCAGGTAGTAGTTCCAATAACCCATTCATTTTGCTTACTGTAAGTCACTTTCCTATAAATAACACCAAAAATAGGATTCAGTACATGATTTAAAATGTCAATATATTGTATAATATATATATATTTTAAAAATGTATAAATGGGGGCTTGCTCAAAACATGTTTTTATAAAATCTTCCATTATATGAAAGAAGGTTAAAAAATAACAAGATAGCCCAATAAAGAAAAAAAATAACAAAACTTGATTTTTTGGAATATTCATCTTCAGTCTAGAGATTTCGAAAGTGTTCAGGAGCAGTACTTTTTTCTGCCACTAGATGTCCTTAGTATGCTGGCCAGCCTCATTCAACCCCTTCTTCTGAGCCCATGTCATCCTGGACCTGTCCCTGTCTATGACTAAACAGAGAATAGAGAAGCAGCACAGTGATGTGCTCATCTCTCTTTTACTTTGCTTTCTCTTACTATCAGCATGCTTCTTGTCTGCACAAGATTGGTTCTCTCTGATTGATTCTCTGTGCTAATTGTTCCTCTCACACTCTAGCTGTGCTGTACAGTGACTAAAAGTTCAAATTCGGGTACTTACAAGGCTTGTATTTAAAAAATATGTTTACTGATGTACATGTTTACACAGGTGCATTAATTTGTGTCCTTTAAATCTGCCTAGAGTTCAGCTTTAACCAACTGTAACAAAATACATACAATGTCTATCCCATCATGAAACATAAAAATATGTTATTGCAAGTAAAACATAATAAATGGTTAATAGCGTTTATTTTAAATGCTTAATGCTTATATTTATAATACCCACTTTCTGGCCACTTGAAACTAGTCAATATGTGGTAAATTAAGTTATACATCATAAAATCGTCATAAAATGCTGAATGATTTCATGTAAACATTGACATACTTCCAAGAGTACACAGTTGAGCTTGAATGTTCCTTAAGCCTTTTTCCCTCTTGGATAATATCATGGTAAGACCATGCAAGGGCATCTCATTATGCAGTAATTCCTGTGAAATCTCTGCAGTATGGGATTTTTGTTCCACTTTAACTTTATTGTAAAATCACCGCCTGTGCTTGCATTGTGCCTAGTTTTATAATGAATTTGCAAATAGAGACAAAACACCACACAACGCATCTAGTTAGCTAACATATGAGGTCAAATCCCGCAGCTCGTATCTATTTATTTTTAGATAAAAAGCAGCATGGAATCGGTTTAAATGGATTATTTATTTTTATGGCGATGCTTCCCATAAAGAATGTGGGAAAGACCCAAGAGATCTCACATATTGGAACAGAAGAAAACTCTATTTCCCTGAAACATATAAACATGGCTGTTCCTGCCCAGTATATTTTAAAGACCCTTATTTATACTCATGTATGCTTTTTATGTTCTCTAATAAATCAGTATCAAATCTGAATTGTTATTGAAATCTAGGGTTTGCAAAAGACAGCAAATGTTCATTACTAGGTTAGCAATAGGGCATAATGCTGTAACACATATATATATCACAACAACAAGATATGTTCATTTGAATGTTACTAGTTGAAAAAGAAGGAGAATGACATGTAGAAAGTAATGATAATAGAAGATGTGCAGAAGGAGCTAAGCAGAAGACACTGAACAAGGTTTTTCAGAAGTGTTTTAGACTTAATGTAGATTAACATATCATTCTATGCACTTTGACTGTCTATTTATTTTGTTGATATACTTATAAACACATTTTGTAAAAACATCTGTTGGTTTCTTTTACAGCACAATTACTAAATAATATAACTGCAATAATAAGGGCAAGTCAGATTAATTCCAACAAAAACAGTTGTTTATATGAAGATTACTTATATCACATTTCCAAAATGGGATCCTAAATGGGCTACACGAGTTAAGTATTGCCTACCAATATGTAAATTTTTGTAATATGTAGCCACAATACAAAAACTTTTTGTAACTGTTAAACTGTGAAAAATGCTGCTTATTTAAATCTAAAAATTATTTATAGAATTTGAAAAATAGATTTATGGTCTAGTTTTTGGGCTACATTTGCTATAATATGGAGACAATAATTTGAATACTCTGTACAATATGGATTGCTTTTTATTAAAATGTTCAAATGTAGGAAAAGACTCAATACAGTTAAAGGTACCTTTTAGCATGAGATAATGGTCTCATGTCTATGGGATGCTTGCAGACAGCATGAGAAGAGACAGTGATCAGACAGGTTAGAAAACTATTTCCAATGGCTATTATTTCTCCACTGATAAGCTAGAGATGTAGCTGTTTGCAATGTAAGTCGTTTGGCTAACTACACAATTTTAGATCCTTCATTTGCACGGCGCTTAGCAGTGCTCACAACTGCTTAGCAGTTATCCAAAACCTGAAACGTGAACAAGCCCTTATGCTCCCAATCATCAGACTGTGGTTCTTGGGTGATGGTATCAAAACCCCTCTTTTGAAACTCTTCTTTACAGGCCCCAATATTCATTAGATTACAAAGTACATATTTTAAATACATGTTTCCATATATGTATATGTGTAAAAACATTTTTAAATATATTTAATTTTTAATTATACTATTTGGATACCATAATAGTATTGGGTATTCCTAATTGCATATTGTATGCAGGAAAACAGCATAATGAATTATTCTAAATACACTTACATATACATTGGAAGAAATTATAGTAGTGATACTTTGTATTGGTGAATTATTTTGTAAAATTTAGATTCAGATTATGAAAGTAAAGGTATTCATAGACTTGATCGATTTCAACTTAACTGGGTGCAATTATTATGTCTATGGGTACCAAATATTCCCGATCTATGTTAGTCTTTTCTGGGAAAGATAGTTGACTGAATGAGCTTGAAGTTTTTTTTTGCCAATCTCTATTGTTTCTGCCAGCATAAGGCTGTGTGCACATTCTAACCTATTGCAAGACCTTGCACATACAGGTAATATTACTGCATAATTAATCAACAGGTCAGACAAAACATGTAAAATTATGCTCCTGTGTTTATCTAGAATCCAATATTGGTCCTAATAGTAACTGGCTGTCTTTTAACTTACTTTGCTTTAGGGGAACAACTATAAAACATATACAGGCTCTTAAATGTATAACAATTATGATGCACAGCTACACCCTTCATGTTATTCACAATATAAGCAATTCGAAAAAGGTCTGATTTTTAGAAAAGAACAGAAATGTAATGCTTTCAAATCTATTTTTTATAAATGTCCACAATTACTTTGTACAATCATATAAGTTAAAGTGGAACTGAAATTATACATTGTTTCCCTCAGAGGTCCCTCGTTACCACATGAAAAGTACAGATACCAGATCTGATGTTTCATTGTTCCGGGTGGAAGATCTGCATGATGTTCAAGCTTTATTTACATCTTTTCTTCCTAGCTGGCTGGTCAGGGTACAGCACATGTGCTAGTTAGCTGCATAGACTTCTTCAGCACATAAAGAAATCTTAGAGTAAGCCCAATTACATTTATGCAGCTGGCTAGCACATTCAATGTAATGTAATGTGAACAGCTGAGTTGGAAGGAAAGCTATAAACAATGTCTGTGCCACAAAGGTCTGACACCTAGAGGCAGGGTTGCCAACTGTCTGCATTTTTATGGATAGTCAGTAAAAATAGAGACAAAATGACATGTTCTTAAAAGTCCCTTTATGATTTTAGTAGTCAGTGAAAAACACTGTTTTTGAGGTTCTGATTCAATGGGGGTGATTTACTAACCTAAACACACACACACACCAGGTGTGTGTGATTTTCACACAGCAAAACGTATTTATCAACCAAAAAGTCTCTAAAAGCATATTTCCACTAATGCCATATATGGAAAAATCATGCACATGATGCATATATAATGCTGCTTCACAGTTTGGACAAAAATGGTTAGCTCATGCATTTACATTCCTGCATTCATCAACGCAAGCAACATAACATAGAGCTAATTTACACCACATTACCTTGCAATTCATTGCAGGGCTTTCCACAACACACCTGCTGGGTGTGTACACACTACAAAGGTGTTTCGATTCCTCCCATAGATCATGCTGGGAGGGAACACACTACAGAGGTGTATACACGTTCGTGGTGTGTTTAAAAGGTTAGTAAATCAACCCCAATGGCTCAGCATTTTGTCTGTGAGCTCAGTGTAGCTCAGAGGCAGCCCACCCCATCTCCCACTAGTTTCTGTCAGCTGCTGCTCCACCCATGCAGCAGAGCAGCAATTGATTTATTATTGTGAGGACTTGGGTCACGGCTCCTGACTGTTTAAAAGCTAAAGAAATGTAACCCTTCAGTAAATGCTATAAAGCCTTATACACATGGACAAACAAATTCAATTTTTTAAGGCACTTTTTTTGTGTCTCAAAATGGCAGAAAGATACAGCAAATAAGAGAGTATTTTAACATGCCCATGTGCATGAGCCCTTATAGTTTTACTAAACTGACTTTTTGCAAATGATTTGAATTGATTCCTCAATATAACAGTGGCATATACACTACAGTAGTCACTATTATATTGATACATTACTGCTGCTCCACCTATGTTGCTCTCCTACATGGAAGGAGCAGCAGCCGACAGGAGCTAGTGGGAGATGGGGTGGGCTGCCTCTGAGCTACACTGAGCTCACAGCACAGAATCCCTTGATTACATCATTGGTCAATGTTCGTACCCCCTTTACATCAGTGTTAATCGTAAACACAACCTCGTTACATTGGTGGTCAGTGTAAATGACTCTGTTACTTTGGTGGTCTGTGTAACTATTCCTGTTACATTGGTTACATTGTACATTGTGCAGTGTAAATACTCCTCTTACATCAGTGGTCAGTGTAAATACCCCTGTTACATTAGAGGTCAGTGTAAATACCCATGTTACATTGGTGGTCAGTGTAAATACACCTCTTACATTGGTTGTTCATGCAAATACCCCTGTCACATCAGTTATATTGGTGGTGAGGGGAAATGGTCCTCATGTTCAATGGGGCAAACTTCTTCCTAATGACCATCATTGTTAGGGCATTCTTTTTCCCATGGATTCTAATGTCATGTATTATCCTTCCACTGACCAATGACCCCAGGTATTTTTTCTGACTACTGATGTTAGGGCATTCCCCCATCTGAACACCAGTGTAGGGAATTTTTTTCGCTCAGAAACCACTGACGCCTAAGCATTTTTCAGTCCCGCTTTTACCGGGTCTCCCCTGCTCCACTAACATCGTTACACTGAAAAAATGTTTTCCTTCCACTGACCATCACTGCTAAGGGCTTCTTCTTTTCTCTGATACTGGGCCATTTTTTCTCCCACTGTGCATACTCCTGACCACTGCACTCTTCACATTATGCTGTACATTGCATAGTCCTGACCACTAAACTCAATATGCTCTGTGTAATGTTATAAACCTGATCCTCACCCTCTGTATGATACGTTGTGTGTTATACAGTCCTGAAGTCCTGACTAAAGAGCTTATTTTCTCAACAGTCATTTGTTGCTGTGTAGTTTGAAACTATATGAATGAAGTTCTTCTTTAAGGTAGACATAGACAAAGTGCTATCTATCAGTTCATAGTCTATTTTATTTGATTAAAATGCTCCATTAGTTTTTTGTGTGTCTGTGAGACTTTTGCTCACATCACAGTAACAAAGGTGTATTTTTGTGGGAACAAAAAATGTGTGCAGTGTATATTCTAAGCAAGTGTAAGGTTTCACATGCAAACACCCCAGCCTGAGTATATAGTGATGTTTTTCACCTATAGCAACCATCTTTCCCTTAAGGCTAGTGTGCCTATCGGTACTTGGATGCTCCCAGGACTTTGTACTATATAGTCTGGCGCTGTCATAGAGACCCATAAAGTAAATGCAGCATAGGGCAGTAGAAGGCGAGATCAATAGTAGCAGAAGAGGAATCCAGGAAACGTAGTAAATGGTCATTGCTAACAGCAGACAGCAAGGAATCGCTGAGGGCACTGAGGCACAGAGTGATGATGTTTAAATAGAGTGCCTCCATAGACACAGGCTAATCCTAGTTGGGGGCATGAGGCAGGTACATTACTCCACAGCTGGGATGCAAAACTGCAGCCAGCACTTAGGTTGCAAAACACTTTGGCCAGATTCAATACCCCACAGCTGAAGGCTAGCGCTCTAGTAAGCGACACAGACTGATAATCCTACACAGGCTGCCTGACAGTAAGCTCAGTCTTTAACTATGCCACAACCAGTAATTAGTGCAATGTAGCGAAGGCCTTTTCTTTCTTCTATTGTTTCTTCTATGATTAATGTTTTGTCAATAAAAATACTTGTTGGAGTTTGGCAACCCTGCATAGAGCAATAAAAAAAAAATCTGTTCTTTTAGTTACTAATGTAGTTGGAAGGGTGATGGGGGGCATTTGAGGAATAAACGTTTTTTTCAGTTCATCTTTAGGTAACTCATGTAAGTCTAGATTGGAAATTACATGATATATGGGATGTAATTAGTAAATATGTTTTTATAAGACTTTTACAGACTGTTCCTATATTATCAATTGTTATTGTTAGGACATGTTTTAAAAGCGTTGAGAAGTGGATTGTTAGGATTCCAAATTCTGGAAATCTATGAAGAGCTAGGGACTCATTTCAATATTTATTTTCACTGAATGCTTGCTAAAAGTATGCCAAAAGTATAGAAACCAATATAGTAAACTGTATGGATTACATAATAAAGCACATATACATGCAAGGTTTTATCTTACAGCCCTTTTCATCCCCAAGCCATGTGTTAAACCTATTTATCCTTATAAATAGAGGGCAATGTAAAACATTTTGAGTATATAATCTTACAAATATTGCATACACAAAAAGAAATAAATACCTGCCCATTCTTCCTCTTACTTAAATATATTAAATTCTACAGCTGTAGCACAAAACACAGAAGAAACTGTGATATATCAATGGTGTCAATGGTATATTACACATATTAATGCATGTCAAAATAGGAGAGGCCTATTCACAATTAACTAACAAGTATAAATTATTATAATACAATACATGATTTAATAACAATTGCAAATTTGCTAAACATCATCTTTTATTAATTCAAAGCTTTAATAATATTGCACCAAACAATCAATGAATGTAACTGTAGAGGAAAAGATTTTTTAGAAAATCTAATTCTGTGAGGCAAGGTAATTGTTTGGCATGTTGTATAAAGGTAGTACTGATGTCATTTTGAAGTATTTATTGCATTTTTTGGGTGTGATTATCTTTCTCAAACTTGGAAAATGTCTTACAGTACATAAATAAAAAATAAATAATTCATTAGAATGATAAGGGCTTGTGTCGATGGCATCAGTTTGACATCAGTAAGGAACCTTCAGAATTCATTGACAAGGGGATATGACTTGTAGTTGACCTCCTTCTGACTGGCATTTGACCTGCTTCAAGTGGGTTTTACATTCTTACCTAAAGCTTGTATGGGTATGCAAACCCACTTGATGCAAACAAAAGCTTGTTGACACAGACCTTAAGGGTCTAAATTTCCAAAAGAATTCTGTAGCTAGCCACTGAGTGACAGGAATAGATCTTTGGTGCCTGCTCTATTTTAATGAACACATGGGAGCAGACTCTAAAATGCAAAAAGATTGCTAAAAAATATTATGGTCCAAAAATAATTTTTTAAGCTTTTTTTCTTAAAGATTTGACATGATACTGCTCAGCCTCATATTGACATTACCGTAACCTGGTTTTCACTTTATAGTGGCCTTGTACTTTCTTATCTTAAATAAAAATCAACTGCATTAGCCTCATAAGCACATCCCCTTTACATAAATGCAATGCAATATATTTCTTATTTAACTTTAAATAGATGTTTTTATTATTGTTTTAATAGGGATTACCAGTATAGAACTACACCTAAATACTTTTGCCATAGTTCACCATGGCTGCATAAGTAAACTTTACTTGTGTGATAATAAATAAGAAAATATATGCCTTTGAACACTGGGATTCAACAAGTACCTACACATACATACAATGCTTCTTTATAATGTGTATGTTTTGTAATTTTTTTGTAATAAAATATTTGAATTTAAAATTTGGTGTTTTATTTCTTAGTGCTGTGCGTTGCTTTGTGTGTAATATTTGAATGTAATTACAGCAGTGCCAATTTGCCAAAGATGTTTTACATTTTTCTGTTATATTTTTATTTGAAGGATTGGAATGGCCAGTAATTTTGTTAACCAGGTTTTTATTTTTTCTGTCTGTAAATTTGTGAATTATTTAAGTTAAATGGTTGATGCAACTTTTTTTTAGATTAGTTTAAAAAATGCAATAAGATTGGCGTAGATTCAATATCTGTGTGTCTTTCCATTGGAGTGACTGTTACTTGTGAACAATTGAATTTATGTAATCTTTATGTGAGATAATTATTTGTAAATATTTACCATAATTTTATTGGTTCTGAAAATAAAAGTAATTTTTTAAGTTCATCGATGTCTGCTGTTTCAATAGAAAGGCAGCTGTAAATTACCTTGTGGTTTTTCCTTATTACAACATAATGTAATATTTAGAGATGAAGGAGTTAGTAAAAATTTGCTAAACTGGTAATTCATAAAATCCAGCCTTACCATCTGTTTTGTAGGGTCTTAGTATTCTTTTTGCTTGTTTTTATACTTTAAATTTACTAAACTGGTAACCTTACTCTGCTATCCAGAGAATCTTGGGCAACCTGTCTCCTAACTCTAGGACTTCCAGTCAGACACTGAGAAAATTGTGGTGACTTCTACGGAAATGACTTGCAGCAGCACAGAGAAATAATGGTTGATATTTTCCACCCCCTCTTAATTATTATGAGTCAGTTTAGTCAGTAGGAAAGTAATTTGCCTCTTTACTGAAGCTTATTATAACTTCCTGCCTTCACTCCACTACTTTGTTCCACTGAAACGCCACCTGAATGTGATCTGCTGTAAAATAATAAAATGTAGATGACTCTGGTGTTGATCTGTCACTCAGACACCAACAGAGAACTGAAATGTACAACGAATGATAAATATACTAAATATTTTGCTGTTGAATATGATCAAATTTTTTGGTGTGATCTAGAATCCCTATAACCCAGACCTCAGCTAGTTTTAAATTATTTTTCTGATATGCCCCATCCCAAAATCCAGTTCTTCCCTTTTGGCAGCTCATAGTCCATTGTACAGTTGTGGGAGGAGAACTGAGCCAAAGCTAAGTCAAAGAAATTGGAAATATCCTAATTAGTAGAAATAACACTAGGTATGGTGTTGACAATTGAGTAGCTAGCTATCAATCATTTCATGTGGAAACATATTGTTCCTTAAAAAGATTTTTGGATGTACAGATCTGTGCACACAAGCAGGTCATGTACCCCAGCTCTGCAATTTAAAGAAGTCGAGAATAGTTTAATAAAGTAGTTACAAACCCAACCACTAAAATATCATATAAACTTTAAACAGTTGGTGATACTCCAAAGAGATGCTGGTAGGTTAATTGGCTCCTGTCTAAATTGGCCCTGTATGTATCAATGTGAGATAGGCACCTTAGATTGTAAGCTTCTTGAGGGCAGGGACTGATGTGTATGTGCACTATGTAAAGCGCTGGGTACAAAATTGTCGGCGCTATATAAAAACCAATAATGAATAATAATAATAAATAAATATTGGTACTTTATTAATGTCCTTGTTTGGGAACTTTGCATAATGGAGTGACAACTCTCAACCCTGTCACATGCCTTCCCAAATGAAAAAATAAGCTTCTGAACTGAATGTTGCCCGGGAATATTACAATGTTTCTTTGAGAAAAAGCATTTTAAAGAAATTGAAGCTAGCAACAATCAGGAAACACCCCCTGTATAAAAATGCATGCAGCTGGTTATCACTGAAGTTCATGTGGACAGGGGCAAGCTACAAAATAAAAAATCAGTTGCAGCCAGCAACAATTCAGAAATATATCCTGTGAAAAAACACATGTAGCCTGCAATGACTTTCATGCATGTAAACAGGGATAGGCTGTGGAAAAAAAAGATTTGCAGCCAGAAAACAAATAGGAAATATGGCCTGTGAAAGCTGCATAGCACACATCAGCAGCATTAAGATGTAGAAATCCTTCCCTCCCCCAACCCCTCAAATTCCCCAAGATACACAGCTCTTTACTACTTAAAAGACATATAGAAAGGGTTTACATCTACTTTAAGAGACTGGCGCCTTCAAGCCCTGCACTAGTCTGCCTCTATGCACTTTATCTGCAGCACTCTCAGCACTTTCTCTATCACAGCTAAGCAATAAGGTTGCAGAAAACCAAACCTTTTATAATAAGAGGGCTGGCTTATCCAAACACCCACTTGTTCACCCGTTTAAGCTATATGACCAAAGTCCAAGGGCCAGAGAAGTGCATTACTGGTAGTTGGTTGCTATGGCAGCAAACTCACACATTACCTGTGTGAGCAAAATTCAAATAGTTTAGGTTTGCCTTGAAACCATGCTTCACCTGGACCTAATCCATAGTTGTGATGTGGGAATCCAGTTACTCAGATTTTATTTATTTTTTTAATTGTTTTTAGTTTTATAAACATGCAAAAATCCAAACAATACTTCATCACATCTAATCTATTTCTATGTATGCTTAGAGAAAGGCATACTCTTTAATTGTCAACATGTTAATCAACAGGTCTCCCAGCTCAAATCTGATTACCTATATCCTCTATTAATACAATTGGCAATCTTTATCATCTTCTAACTAGCCATTCGATTCACCTTGCCAATTCATATTGTCTTCAATTCCTCCCCTCTCCCACCTTAGGCTACTGGTTTACCCCCACTAACCACTGGATCACTTAATTTTCTAAACACCTGACATCTAGTGTTATATCTGACTTCTTTTACATGCTCCTAAACCTATCTACCTGAGCCTTTCATTCACACCCCCAAACTGTCCTGAAATTATCCATTAACAATTAACTAACAAGCAAACAATACTATGAAAAAAGGGGGAGGGGTGGGGTGGAGAGTGGGGGACACTCATACCCTTACAACCTCCAAGAGTAAAGGGGATGGGTACTCAGATCGGGTAGGCGTGATCTAATAAGAACCCACCCTCTCCCCACAATGCCAGAACCTGTCTGATGTTAAAGTATTTTGCCACCAATGCCAGGCATCCATACCATCTAGTTAAGATCTTATCATTGCATTCTTGTGTCTGGCTATCGATAGTAGCTTTAAATGTTATATTGAAAGCCTTGTCCCATCTGAGTCCTCTATCCTATGACCCAAATCTCTCTCCCAATCTTCCACAAACCCAGATTTTAAAATGGATTTTCTGCATATAAACTGTGCATGGGTGTGAGCAAAGTGTGCCATCTGTATAATAATCAAGTCCTCCTTTAAATGTATATTTTTATTGATTCACACTATATTTAAATTCAAGACAAAGGGCTGCATATCATGTTGGGTTTTAGTAATTCAGGGTAAGGGTCAGAGTTGACACGCTTTTGTTCACATCAGAACTACTGCTTCTCCCCCCCATACAAGTCAACAGGAATGCAAAAATAGATAGAAGCAGGCTAATGCAGCTTAGAAGGAGGCCAAAAGCAGGTCAAAATAGGAGTCAAATGCACCTGTGAATGAATTTTCAGTGATCTTAGAAGTGTTTTAAATTCACCGCAAATGAAAGCTGAATGCACCTTAAAGCGAGTTGCTTGTATTCATCAACACCAGCCAAAAATCCATCAACACAGACCTTAGGGAGTTTTTATTTTATTGTTAAAGAGCAATGTTCAGTAAGTGAGCTTGCATCCTTCGTCAATTTTTGAATGATCATGGCCAAATACAAATGCAATGAGGCTGATTTACTAAAGGATTTACTAGAGGAATACAGCTACAATTTATTGATAAACCAGTTTGAATATTTCTAAATGGTCATGAAAGACTATTCTTTTGCCTAGTTTTATACTAATACTGGAGGGTCAAAAAGTGACACAAATGTTATAGGTACATTTTTAAAAAGATATATTTCTTATTTTTCATTTGACGTAGTCTAGATTAACCCAGTAATTTACTTGTACTGTACACATTTTTATATATACTGTAGTATAGATGTTCAGTCAGATGTTACACAATCAGATTACCTGTCAATTATTACTATTATTAACAAACATTTATAGCACCATACCAACATCTAATATATTACTGTAATGTGTAAGCCATAATTGTTTGTTTTTTTTGTTCTGAACATGATTGCGCTATCTTTGATGCCTTGTCTTAAGAAGCCACTATCAAATTGCAGCCATCAGATGTGACTTACTGATGACACCTCAATGCAAGTCTCGCTCCTTGTATTTCTTCGACATTGTAGTCACAGCGAAGCCTTGTAAGAAGAACAAGACAGTTCAGGAAGATTGGCAAATTTCCAGGGTGATGAAACTTTTCCAACATGCTGCAAAAATACACATAAGCTGTAGGTTGCATGAGAAGTGTAAGTTTCACTGTTGGTGAAATTTCACAGAACAGAAACTTTCAGTTTTGCTCATTGAAAGACTAAAGGGTTATGTTATTTTATTTAGTATTATTAGTGTTATATCCTTTTTTTTGTAAAGTCGATTGAAAATTTTCATAGTAATTTTTTTTTTTGTTTTTCTTCTGTGAAAAATAACAAAAATAAAATAATGAGGCTGAAAAAAGGTTCCTTCTGACACAAAAACAGGTATAGAATAGTTGAAAGGAGCTTCCTTAGCTGTCAATAGCCATTTAGTGTCAATTTCTCACTTAAAACCACCTAAAACCAACCATAGCTGGCCTTCCCCATTGAGTTCAATGCATTTCATTAAGATTGTAAAATGTTTCCTAAATATTACACCTTTGACTCAAACATCAGGAATCAGTTTTTTTTTTTCAAAATTCAAACAGAAACGTAGGATGCTTGAGAAAAAAGGTTTGATTATGGTATATATGGCTGAGTGAAGTACAAAACCAGATGATAGGCCTACTTTAAGCTTCTTTACTAGTTGTGTTGTATATCAGCATATATCAGCATTCATATATCATATATCAGCATTCAAGGTGAAAGATTTTGCATGTTTTTTCTGCATTTGAAGAATCTTGGGCAGTCAATAGCAAGACAACTACATTATTATAGTTCACTTTATATGCACAATGAACTTCACTTCTTTTCCGTAGTCATTTACAGACGAGTCTTAAACTTCATCTTGACACAAGGGACAGCTCCTAAATGCAAAATTTTCATTAACTTGCTTATCATATTCAGCACAATAAAGAATTGTATGATTTGGATTTATAAAATTATGTTTGTGATTAACAATAAAAGCTGATGAGCTGGCATCCTTACAGAGGTCTTAAAGAAAACCAGTCATGCAGAAAATCAAACTGTAGCCAACAAAATTAAGAGTTTCTTTACTCGCTACATTGAAGTTGATTGTGTTCTGTTTAAGATCTTTATTATATATTCTATTTAGTGTTTTGTATATAAGCTATTGTATATTTTAAGTGTAATATTTTGGCATATCCGAAAATGCCTGCATTTAATTTAATACTAATATTAGGACTTTTACTCAAATTTGATTTAACTCAGTAAGGTTCATATTTACAAGACAAAAACACTGCTTGCTAAAACCTAATTAATAATTCACTAGGCATTACATAGATTTAAATATAATAATCACAGTTTTTCCTTGATAGGATAAACTATTTTCTAATAGATTCACTTGTTGCATGAGTTATGTGGTAGTTACAAATCCCTAGCTCATTATATTGAACATAACATTGGCACTATTGGCCAGTTTAGTTAAATACTCATCCATGTAAATATTATTAATTATTTGCCTTGACTCATACTGGTTCTTTAAGTATCATTTTCACCATATGATAAATATTTAAATATTGCTTACTGTGATGGAAAAACTGTAGCCACAGCACTACACCAACCACATGGCTCACAATTGATGGGCTCCAGAAATAGTTAGACAAAATGAAGGTGAACAAAGCACCTGGTCTGGATGACTTACACCCACGCAAATAATTGAGCTGTGTAATTTTGAAGCCATTGTATCTAATTTTTGGAGACGCTTCAATGACTGGCTTGGTACCAATATGGTGCCTAGATTGAAAAAGGGATCAAAGTCTTAACCAAGTGATTACAGACCTCTAAACCTAACTTCCATAGTTGGGAAGATACTCCAAAGTTTGATCAAGGATCACATTCACACTGAAGTGTTTTTTAAAACTCAAGAGCGGCCAACTCCAAAACCCGTCTGGTGGAGGTGATAGCAACTTGAAAGGCAGCGTTTAATGCAAGGATGAGTAGTACTGGGCTTCCTAGAATGAAGAAGAATATTGACTACCCTATCTGAGCAACCCAATGTGAGAAGTCTCCGCCTCTCAATATCCATGCTGCTAGGCAAAGTTTCACAGGTGCTGGGTGAAGGATCGGACTGTGAAAGAAGATCAGTCAATGGCGGTAATAGTGGAGGCTGGATACCCATCAGGTGGAGGAGAGGATACCAAGGCCCCTTGGGACGGTTCGGAATCACTGCCAGGACAGCCACCTATTCTCTCCAGAGTCTCCTCAGAAATTGTAGTATGAAAAAGGCACTGGCAGGAAGGCTCAAGCCGTCCGAATGCCCACTCTGCTGTCAGGGCGTCCATCGCCACCGCTTGTACACATGGAAACTTCGAGAAAAACTTCACGACTTCGGTGTTTGTTCAGGACAAAAGTAGGTCTACTTCTGGAGCTAAGCCCCAGGACACAGTGTCCTGAAATACTTAACCGAGGAGACACCACTCGTCGTTGTCCAGAGGCACTCTGGATAGATAACCTGCTTGGTGATTGAGGGGACCCGACACGTACACTGCCAATAAGTGAAGATGGATCTGAGCCCAGGTAATAATAGGAGAGACTTCTTCCAGCAGGGCACGACTGCCGCACCCCCTTTGGAGAGATCCAAATGAGGTGGTCGAGACTCTCCAGCTTCCACTGCCGCAAGAACCCGGTCTGAAAGAAACAAGTTCGCCATTGGGCCCACTGGGCTGCAGGAATCATTGACATCATGGACCCGACAATCTGAAGACAATCAGACACTAACAGTAGAAGGTACGATAGGGCACCCGGGATTGCACAGCTTTGTGCCCGGAACCTCTTCTGGGGAAAAGAGACTGCACCGTATGCCTTACCTCCAGTGGCCGTAGCTGTTGCGATGTCTAGTTCGTTGCAGAGTAGCAGCTGACCCCCAAATGGAATTACAACATCCCTGCTTGGATGTGGGATCTGCCACCCACGGTCTGAGCCACAGAGCCCTTCTTCCCGCCACTGCGGCCAACAAAACTCTGGCTAAAATTTTACATCGACCGAACCTCGGTGCAGAATGTAGAAGACAATCTGATATTCTTTAAGCCGTCTAGCTTAAAGATTTAAGCCGATTTACTAAGATTCTCAGAAACTGCTGCTTCAGCGCTGCCCACCCAAGCCTTCAGGGCCTTGGAAGGTACTGCCATAGCAACTGCAGGTTTGCTGGCCCCACCGGCCAAGAGATAGATCTTTTTAAGATCCAAATCTGCCCAAGACATCCTTAAAGGTAACAGCGTCACCAAGGGGCAGCGTGACATGCCTTGCCAGCCTCATTAAGGCCGCATTAACCACAGGTGAATCATCTGAGTGTTTAAGATCCTCTTTCTTAAAAGGATACAGTTTAGAGAATCTATATCCAAAGGAATACTTCCCATCCACCTGACTCCATTCATCCTGGATACATTCTTCATCTGAAGAGGGAGAATCAGAATGGGGTTCGGAGGACTCCCGACTGCGGCCAGCTCTAGAAGGGTCCGGACTAGACTCCTAAGCTGGATCTACAGTAGGCTGGTTTAAGGACTGACCCTATGCAGAAGAAACATTTCCTGAGGGTATCCTGAAAGACTTTCTGCAGTAAATAAATAACCTGCATATATCTGCCTCCTTGTCTGTAGTGGCCTCTGACAACATGATTCACAAGCTGTTTTCTCCGATAAGGCCATACTGGTATATGCCCAATAAGCCCCCAAAGGGGCTGAGGATGGTGGGAGGGCCCCAGGATGCGCTGAGGGAATCCGCTGATTTACAGACAGAAACCGGTTGCGAAATCTTCTGTCTGAACGACGAGTGTCTTGCTCTGGAGACGATGATCTCCCTCAACTAGACGCAGAGGACTCACTGCGCTCCTGAACATGGCGCGAGCCAGACCTGGACGGACCGAACACAGGGTAGGTATATGATACAAAAAAAAAAAGGCTGACTTTTAGACAGCAAACCATGATGAGGAGCAGGCACCTACCTTCTTTGCGACTGGTGATCTTTGATGGGTGGGGATATGTCCAGAGGCATGCTGCGCATGCATGAAAAATGCTAGCGCAACCAACAGCAACTACAATAATCAGCTAACGATCAATATAAGCACTTGCTGATGCCAAGAATGTCGCGGCTCGGCTGACTGTGTACCACCAGGCTCAGAACAGACAGCCATCTCTGAAGGGCTGGGTGACATAAATAGCCCCCCTATTAACTTCTCCACCAGAAGGAATGCAGACTGCCCAGCCGGCGGTGGAGACGCACTTGAACGCATAGCCTGTGTTCCACTCTTCATCATAGGAACACACAGAAGCCGGGTTCTCGTCCAGCGGCGGAATTGCCTGGGTGAAACGCATAGCGTGCGTTCCACCTGCCGCCTCAAGTCTTACAATGCAGTGGCCGGATGACTCTTTCAGCTTTTATGAGTTACGATCCTGATTAGGGGAGGAGGGAGGGATTAACCCATTCGTGTGCTGCCATGGAGCTGACAGGAAATAATATTATAAGCGATAGTCAGCACGGATTCACAAAAGACAGAAGTTGTCAAACAAATCTACTTTTTTTTTATGAGGAAGTGAGTAATAAATTGGACAGAGGAAAGGCTGTGGCTATAGTATACTTGGACTTTGCAAAAGGGTTTGACACAGTTCCACACAGGTGGCTAATGTATGAGTTAAGGTCAGTAGGTATAGAGTATTCAGTCTGTAATTGGATAGAAAACTGGCATAAAGAACGTATTCAGGGAGTGGTGATCAATTATTCATACTCTGAATGGTCTGAGGTTGTTAGTGGTGTCCCCCGAGGTTCAGTGTTGGGCCCCTTACTCTTTAATCTATTTATAAATGATAAAGAGTTTGGCAATAAAAGTACAGTCCTTACATGATGTCTCCAACTTACAAGCAGATCTGAATGCACTGTGTGATTGGGCATCTGTTTGGCAAATGAGGTTTAATGTTTATAAATGCCTTCCCCTGGATTAACTGTGGATAACTGTAGGCATAGCATTCGGTTTTAGGAGCTTTTTCTTTTTTTTCTTCTCTCTATAGGTTCAACTTGTGTCTTTTTTCAACCTGATGAACTATGTAACTATGTAAGTTTAACTGTTAAAAGCCACATACTTAACCTCCCTGGCGGTATGATTCTTTTGATTTTCGTAATTTTTTCGGCGCAATTTTTTTTCGGATTTTTTTCGTTATTTAATTTTTTAATTTTTTTTCGAATCTCCCGCCAGTTCCGCCCCCGTGCGACGCGTACGCTCGCAAGGGACGGAACCCGGAAGACAGATGCCGGCGCCGGCCGGAGGACACCGCACTGCTCGAGGGACAAGGTAAGTAAATACTATGGGATATTCCCGAGTGTAGCTCAGGGTATGGAGAGGTAACCCCGAGCTACACTCGAGAATACCGCCAAGGAGGTTAAACTAACAAAAAACTTTACATAATTTTGTCATGTTGTACAATAGATACATAATTTGGTGTCATAATAAAGAGGACAAAATGAAAAATTAAATTAAATTATAATGAATGTGCTGCGCTTCATCTAGAACAATACATAAACAAATCTCTATAATAAATATGTGCTTAAATAATACATACAATCAAAAAAGTGTTCACAATGAATCTTCTTATAAATAATAGTCCTATGGAAAGTTCAATCATATATTCCGTGTTCAAATATACACAAATGTGGAATCACACCTATATAGTGCTCAGGATTTGTCCCAAGTGCACCACACTCTTTATCATTCCACTGTGACAGTTCTTTGTACAAAGTCCATACGTCAACTCCAATTATCACCCAGGTGCTCCCCCTCTCAGTGGGCCGCTCACCTTATAAATAGACCTGAACAGGTCTAGAATCGCTTTAATGTGTCTCCAATCGATCTTATGCAAAGGCCATCTCTCCAAAATCATTGCACAGAAAATGACGTCAGCATGTCATCACGACCATATCCAATAAAATATAAAAACAGCCCATAGCGTAAAACCGCAAAATTAAAAAACCTCCTTTATTTAAAAAACTACTCACATGAGGAAAGTAGACATAAAACTTCAAATAAAATGTATGCTCGACAACTCTCTCTCTGTGTCACCGTGTTCTCCGAGTGCAAAGACAGATCAAATAGGAGCTGTACTGCCGACCATGCAATCTCCAATCCACGTCTGCGAGACTCCGTCCAGGGAAAAAATTGCACACTCGGAAAAGATAGTGTGGCTGATTTACTAAACGATATGCATTTATCATCACATATGAATCCTGTC
Organism: Nanorana parkeri; assembly: GCF_000935625.1. Taxonomy (NCBI): domain Eukaryota; kingdom Metazoa; phylum Chordata; class Amphibia; order Anura; family Dicroglossidae; genus Nanorana; species Nanorana parkeri. Next base: position 1,020,365 of record NW_017306356.1, on the reverse strand, counting down.
CTAGCAAGTAAATTGTATGCTTACGGCATGTACTATATGCATGTTCAGACTACAGCATATACTGTATATATGGAATTCACTAATATAGGTGGTTTGCTATGGGATGTGCGCTCCCAGAAAGGAGTTAAAAGGGCAACCACCTAAACAAGCCTCTACAGGGCCGCTGTCAGGGGGGTACAAGCGGCACTCCTGTACTGGGCCCCATCAAGTCAACGGGGGGGGGGGGGTCCCGAGCTGGTAACAGTCACTCTAGGTAAGGAGGATGGTCCTGTCCACTTGCCAAAGTAATCAATTGATGGACAAACTCCTCCCCTCCTTCCCTGGGAAGGTGTTCAGGCCCCTGCATGGAAGGAGGAAAGGAGCCTGTCCATGGACTGGTGGTGAGTGGGCGTGACTATCGTTTGAGCATTCCCTCCATCTCTTGGTTAATCTCCACCCACCCCACAATTAGGCTCCATTGCATTGCTCATAGTCATTGGTGTCTACTTTGGCAGGAGCTGGAGGCCTGTCCTAAAGTAAGCTGCACTGGGTCAGCAGCTTGGAAGAAGAGGGGTACTTGCTACCCGAAGCAATTTCTTACATTTGCACACACATGATAAAATCAGAATTTTTGGCTAGAAAACAGCTTCAGACCCCCAAACAATTGTATATTTGCTGAAAGCAGAGGCCCTGTAGCATAAAAAATGCTAGTTCAATTTTTTATGTTGCACGGTATTTGCACAAATGTTTGATCAAACAAGTATTTTTAGGATAAAATACACTAAAATTAAATTTAGTGCACAGAAACAGAATAGAATGCCCATTTTTTTGGTCAAATATAAAAGATGGGGTCACGCCAGGTAAATAGATACTAAACATGTTAAGCCTTAAAATTGCATGCATCCGTGAAACCACGAAAAACTACAATAACCAAAATTTTACATAGGCGATGCTTTAAACGCTTTTACGGCTCATCAGTTTAGTGCTAACAGTGATTGATGGGCCTAGAATTATTGCTCTCACTCCGACACTCGCTACGAAGTGTGGCGCAATTTTTTGTTTTTGCACGTAGGCGCATCTGACGCGTGTTTGGGTTGTATGTGTGCGCACATGGGGGGCAGGGGACTTAAAAAAATTATTTTTTGCATTTTAATTTTTTTATGTTACTTTAATTTTTAATTTTTTTTTTTTACACTCAGCTTTATTGCTTTTGCATAGGGGGCTAACAAGCTCCCTAACTAATAGCAAATATAATGTGACAGGTCCTCTTTATGGAGACATCAGGGGTCTTTCAGATCTCTAATGTCACCTAGGGATGCCAAAGAAACTGATGAAGTAGAAATCTGCTTCGCCAGCATCTTCTTCTGGCTCTAGGAGACAGAGAATGTACCAGGGACACCGGAAGTGATGTAATGCACATCACTTCCGGGTCTAGTGATCGGAGGAGAAATCAGCGGCTGGAAGCCGCTGATCTCTCTTCCGATCTATCAGGGGAGACCTTCCACCCCTAAATTTCTGGGCCTTGTTCCCACTAAGGGTGAGAACCTCTGCTCTATTCCTCCTGCACATTAGAGTGCTATGCAGCATCTCTATGTGAGCCACTTAGTCGGGAGGGGGGTCCAGTCAGGTAGGCTGTATGGGCCTCAAAATTTCTAATGATGGCCCTACACCTCTATCTAAAGCATGCCAAGGTTTTCAGTCTTGGGTCCTTTACGTCACCAGAAAACCATACTGGAGTAATGATGAGATGAAAGAATTATGATGCATTCAACACAACCAGACTCTATTTCAGAATGTAAATAAATAGTTAAGGAAGTTTCTTGTCAAATGGCAAGGTTAGAATCTTCTTTTAGGCACGATCTTACACTTCTAACAGCTGCACTATCCATTCCATTATGAGTACCTTAACATACAGCAATACCAGTCAATTGACTAAAAATTAACCAAATTAAAACATCTTTAAAGTAACATTATTGCAGAAATATAAACACCTTGTGATACCTACAAGCACCTGTGTTAGCTTTAGATCAGTCCTTATTTCACTGCACAGTTGGATCCAAAGCCAAGTGTACACATTAGGCGTTGACTTTTGCTCAAGCTGAGATTAAGGACTGACTCCCCCCTTTCCCATTGGCCCTAAGCTATATACTCTCTGTTATTAAACTGTCTAATGTCAGAACTTTATGTGCTATGGAGAGGAGGATCTTAATAATAATTTGGGCAAAAGTAGAGACCACTTGTACAGCCTGGGTCTAAGTTTTAAGGCACTACTCAAGGACACATCTGAACACTAACACTGGTACTTGAAGGCACCAAACGGTGACTGAACTTTTGAACTATTTTCCCTTACCTTTACTGTAAGGCAGTAACAAAGTGGTATTAGCGTGTTGTTTGAGTAAACTGACAATTATGCATATAGTGTCACTTTTTACGCAACCTGTAAACATGTGGTACAATATTAGTGTAAGAGTACACAACTTGCGTATCGGCATGTGATACAGACTAATGTAGCGCTAAACACTTTGACAACTGTTTATATAGTTACATGCATTACATTATTATACATGTCATGTCATTTGAGTGATCACTTGTGATAGTCAACCACCCATACTCCATTTGTTTTAGAAAGGGGCAAGAATTAATTTCAATTTATGTGTTTAGTGTTTATACATGTATACAGAAAGAGTTAGCTTAAATATTAATATTTAAATTCTGTCATAGTTCCTTACACCTCTGATCAAATTCAGGCTCTTACATGGCTTAATCCTTTAAGCAAGAATACTAAATGTATTAGCTTAACACCTTTTAAGTCAGCTAATCAAATGGATTCTCTTAGTCAATGAAGTGAGAACTGCAATTCCCAAAGAGCAAGAAATTGCCATGACCTAGTAGTTTATGAATTCTTGTTACTGGAAAGTACACACCATATACTTTTAATAAAGATCACTTAAAGTGACATTAAAGTCACATCCCCCCCTCCCCCATGCTGCTTTAATGATTTACCTTAAATGATGCCTCTTGATCCAATCATCTTCTTCTTTTCAGTAGTTTTCAGGGATCCCTCCAGCGCTGGTGCCAGTCTCTGATCCAGGGCTGACTGCTTTGTCTCCCACGGAGTCTGTGCGCGTGCCTGCTCCCGGGCTGCATGCATTGACTTACACTGTATCTTCTCCCGGCTTCTCCCGGCTGAAGATCTCTGCTGCTCAAGAATCTTCAGATATTTAGACTGGAGCGAGCGGCAGGGACACTTCGAGTTGCCAAGCGACAGCCAAAAAACCTTAAGGATTTAGAGAATATCTGTAAAGAAGAATGGACCAAAATTCCTCCTGAGATGTGTGCAAACCTGGTAACCAACTACAAGAAACGTCTTACCTCTGTGCTTGTCAACAAGGGTTTCTCCACCAAGTACTAAGTCATGTTTTGCTTGGGGATCAAATACTTATTTTACTCACTGAACTGCAACCCAATTTATAACATTTGTATCATGTGTTTTTTTTTATTTTTGGTTGATATTCGGTCTCTATCATTTAAAATACACCTATGATAAAAATTAATTTCTTTGTAAGTGGGCAAACTTAGAAAAACTGTCACATGACACTAAACAAAAGGTATCGGTAATTAGTATTGGCAAGTACTTGAGGAAAAGTATCGGTACACGTACTCGGTCGAGAAAAAATGGTATTGGCGCATCAATATTAAAAGGTGACTGGTGTGGATTCTGTTGAAAAGCACACTAAAAAAGCACATGAAAGTGTTAAAAGTCTGTGCAGCCTAGTCAAAGTGTTTGAAGACTGTGCACATACTCACTAGAAGATTTTAGGGGCTTTTTTCAGAAAAGAACATTCTAATGTTGATATTTTTTTTAAACTGACTGATGTTAACCAAGCAAGCTAGTCAAAGTGTTTAAAGTAAAATAAATACACTCTAATGCTGGTTTTTATTAAAAACTGTCCGGTGTGCCATCTGCGAACTGTTTTCAAGCCCTGTGAACCCTACTACCACTTTCCCATAATCTGATTGGTTCTTCTCCTGGACTCAAAGGCATGTCCACAGGGTGTGCCAGGTGTGCCTAGGCACACCCTAATCACCCCAAACGCGACACCGAAACCGCAACAGCTGGTGCCGTGTTTTTAGTCACTGAGTTGGTAGAGAGATACAAAGATCTTTATGTGACCGGCTCAGCCATACAGAGCGCAGCAGCAGTTCTCAGTGCCTGGGAAACTAGGAGGGAACGTGGCTATTGTTTCCCATGCGATCAGGAAGCTGGGTGGGTGGTCACAGGCTCCCTTTTTCATTACTGCACCCCTGCTGGAAGAGTCAAAGGACATTTGAATTGGAATCTGGAATGCTTGAGGTCTGTGTATGTATGTATGTATATATTATATATATATATATATATACAGTATGTAAATACAGTATATACAGGTATATATATAGATATATATATATGGATATATATCTATATATATACACACACACACACGTGTGTGTGTTGTACTTTTCTGTGCACACCCTAATGCTATAGGCTGCACATGTCTATGCCTGGCCTGCTTGGCACATCGCCTTGGGATGACATGTTAGAATGTTATTCGGATCTTTTTACATGTTTGTGTTCACACACTCGCATATATTAATGCCTGTATTCCGCGTTCTATACTGGTGTTCTGTGTATTGTTTACAGTACTGTTAAAAAAAAATGGTATATGGGGAAAAAAACCTGTCCAGTGTGAATGTTGTTGAAAAGGGGCCTAATCAAAGTGTTTTAAGACTGTGCTCACTACTATTTTAAGGGCTTTCCTCCGTGAAATAAATATACTGTAATGCTACTTTTTAAAATAAAAACTGGCTGGTTTAGGCACCATTGGAAAAAGTGGCCTAAACCAGCCACACTTGTCAAAAGTGTTTGACAAGTGTGCAAATACTCAATATAATATTTTGGGTACTTTTTTCACCAAAATAAATTCTAATGTTGGTGTTTTAATAATACCTGGCTAGTGTCACTCTTGTTCAAAATGGGGCCTAGTAAAAGTGATTAAAGCGAGATTAATCCTTCCTTTTTTTAATTTTTTTGTTTATGGGGGCCAGACAAAACATTCTTTTATTCTTTTTATTTTTATGTCCCCATTCTCTAGTGGTATCCAGAATGCTTGCACCGCTCCCCCTGCATGGGTGCCTCTATCAGCTAGCAGACTGCTGGGCACAATACGTACGTGCACAGTCACAGCCGTGCCCGCACCTAGCTGTGTGCTTCCATAGACACACACACAACGTTTGGACGGCCACGCCCCCACCCTTGTAGTCACAGCTTAACTGATGGTAGAAGGAGCCTATGGCTCCTCTGCCCTCAGTACCCACCCCTGCAACCAGGAAGTTCGGGGAATCCAGTTTAGCTCCTACAAACTCTGCTTCAAACTATATAAGCCTATGGTTTAATTGTCAACTTCAGAAAAAATCAACTACAGCAAATGGAGAGCATGGTCTTAATGGGGCGCAGTTTAACATAGCACAGACTTCTGTGGGTTTTAAGCAGGAGAAGAGTCATGACAATCAGAGTAAAGATCACAATCTCCATCAAAACACTCACAGCTTCACAGTGTATGAAAGGAATCGGTACCATATCAACAACCATTTCTCTAATCAGATGGGCACATCAGAATATTAGAACCTTTAAATAGGGTCCCTCAGGCTGTGGAGCCAGTATTCTCTTCTCCCAACAAAATTGCTGACCTGCTGCATGAGACTTCCTTGTGCTGGCAGAAGGAACTGAAGAATCTCAGAAATTCACAGGAACTGGATCCAGGCACAATGATCATGATAACTTCCAATGCCAGTTCAACAAGATAGGGATCTCACCTTCCTGACAGGTTACTCCGAAGGGAGGTGGTCTATTCTGATCAGGGCCAGATTTAGACCTTGGGGGGTACAGGGCACTTCTTGTATGGTGGGAAACTCATGAACAAATATTAAAATACATGGCAAATCATCAAATTTAGACATCAAAGTCTGCTTATTGCATGAAGTGACAAATTATACATACATAAAAAAAGTTAAATGAGTTAAGTGTAAGCTAAGTACAGTAGGTTCTACCAACTTACAGCTATATACTGTACATCACATCTACAAAAAGTATTTCTGTTTACACTTGGCATCTGAAAAATCTTGAATTAACTCAAATGCATTATCTTTAGAGCACTGCTCTTCACATCCAGTAGGCACAGAGCACTTAGGCCACTTTCAGACAGGCAGTCTGATCTGGCCCACCTGTCACTTTTTCAGGCAGTTCTGATTGGAAGCCCAGCTCTTAATGGATGTGTGTACATTTAAATCCAATTACCCCTGATTCCTTCCAGGTCAGAAAACCAAAAGGGAACAGATTGGTGTTTTGGCAGACCTGATAGTGACAGATCAGGGGTAATCTGATTCAAATGGACACATTTCCACTTACATCCGACTCCCCATAGACCTAACAAGGGTCCGGTAAGTTCAGTTTGTTACTCCATTGCAAGATGGAGGTAAAAACTGGATGGACATGGGTGATATCTGTTTTATACTGCTCGGATCGCAGGGAATCCCTACATAGATCTCTTGCTGATTGGAAACTAACAGGCGTCCGTATAAAAGGGACCGTGTTCTTTTATGGGTCATCCTGGTTCTCAAATCATTCTTTATCAGTGCCAATTTTTTGAATGATCTCTCTCCTGATCAACTACTGACCAGCATGCTCAAATATGTTCCAAGAGATATGTTCTACATAAACACTTGAAAAAGTATCATTGAGTCCTTTATCCTATAGCAAGTCCTATAGCAAAGATATTGAGTCCTATAGCAAAGATACTGTTTTTTATTTTCCTTGCACTTGATTGGGTAGTTTTTGCAGCACAGGGAATGAAAACTGTTGCTGGGTGCTTTTTCTAAAAGTGGAAGTAAACTGCTGTATAAATGGAGGGGTTTTTGGCCCTAATGTGCAAATATACACATTAGTGCACACTTTCCTTACAAGTGTGCCCTTCTCCATTACTTCCGGATCGATCTTCAGTTACCTGCTCTGTCCCCCGCCACCACCATCTTCTCCACCAATACTTCTGGGTTATCGGGCATTCTCTTTGGCCATTGGGAGGCGACTGATGATGTAACTCCTGCGCATGCACACAGGAGTTACATCCTGCCCGGCATCAGGCGTATTAACGGCATCTTAGAGATCTTGGATTAAGTGTGTACACTGTACAGTGCATCCGCCGTACAGAGTACACAGAAAATAAAAGGTCACTGAGGGAGAGAGGAAGAATTCTTTTGGCAGAAAAGACTTTGTATGTCTCTTCTGCCAAAAACCCTATATTCCAGAAATGTCTTATTTTTATGACTTTACTTCTGCTTTAAGTATGGCTTGCATTCATGTGCAGATTTTTTACAGATGATTGCAGGCAGATTATTGTTTGCCAAGATAGATTGTAACAAAAGAAACACATTTTCTAATTGATATATTTTGTATTGCGGGGAGCTCCTGCTGGTAGAAGGCCCAGGCAATTGCCCCTTTGTCCAATGTCCTAGAACTGAGCAGTCCATCAAGTGATATCATCCTTCACCCCTCCTATTATTGGGGAGAGAATTATAATCAAGATGAACAACAAGACTGCAGTGTTGTACATCCAGGGGCAAGGGGGCACAAGGAGTGAAGCGCTTTTGAATGAAGTTACTATATTAATTTGTTGGGGAAAAACAGCCTACATTCCAGACTGACTGACCTTCAGAGTCAGAAAATATTTAATTCCAATGAATGGAGCATGAACCAGGAAGTATTTTTGTAAATTGGACAACTGTGGGATGATCTAGATCTGATGCAACAACTAAGAAAAAGATGGGGCTTTAAAAGTGTAATCTACCAAATGCAAGGAGACCCAGTTCAACATAACACAAAAGTCACATATTATATAAAAAATAATGTTCTTTAATTATTAAAATACATGATTAACAAAATGACATATTTCCACTGATTTCAATTAATGACACAAAACCTCCCTGGAGCACATATATATACATACTGTATTTATGACAATAACCTATTAACATATATCTCCTTAAATATCTTTGTATAATTTCATAAATAATCATGTTTATCCAAAAGTGCTCAGCAGTTCTATGATGTTTCCAGTTTTCTACGTGTTTCGCCAAAGGCTTCATCAGGAAATCAGGAGGTACCTATAATAATCACATGGTTCTAGTAATAAATATATCAGTGTTTATACATTTCAAGAATTCATAATTGAAGATCTACATTACATATAAATTAATTAATAAATACCATTTGTGGGATCTATGTCATACTTGGTGCGCATGTGTTGCCGGAGAGCCATCCCAAACAACCAGGGAGGTAAGGGAGGTAGGGAACCATTCGGGCTAACGGATGAGGGAGACAGCGAGCTTGTCCTGAGGTGTCCTTCAAACTCATACTATAATTTATTCTAAAATTCATAGATGTATATATGGTTTTCAAAAACAGTAATTCCAAACTAATATTGTTCTCGCACTTAATAATTTAATTTATATTATACATTTGGGCTAAATATTATTTGAAGGGGTATCAAAGCATATTTCTAGATCTGATGGCAACTACCTACAATACAAAATACCACAGGGTTATTCCAAAAATCAGGTTTCCAAAAGCAGTGAGCATGAGTTGTCTATGGAATTGGACTTTAGGTATGTTCCTCAGGTGTATCTTTAAAAAACAAGATACTTTAATAATCCTGGTAACCTGTTTTATTCTATTGTCAGGAGCTCAGAAAGGACACATGGTCATTTACAGAACAAAAGGCACTTGGTTTCTGGATTCTAAGAGCAATCAGTGTTCCTCAAGAAGTCACAGCAAACTCAACAAGAGCTAGTGCAGCCTACTGGGCAGCATACAGAGGAGTTTCCCTAAAACAAAATATGCAAGGCAGCAACATGCTCGTCATATTACATTTTCTGGTGCATTACTGAATAGATCCAGCTGCCTTTACCTTGGTAGGATCAGTGCTGCAATCCTTTGATTAGATTATGTTAATACATGTTTATATACATTTCCCTCCCTGTTTTTTATCTGCTAGTTATGTCCCAAGAGCATGCTGTCATGTTTGCATCAAGAAATCCCAAAGTTGCATACTTACATTTAGGCAATTCTTCTTTCCTGACAAATAAGCATTGCAGCATAGGATTCCCTCCCTGTTTTGCTTATTGTGATGTTAGATTCCCATGGATTGGTTATGAAGAATGTCACCAGCACACTGAAAAATCCTTTCAGGATCATTTTATTGAACAATTTGTCAGAATGGAAACAATCACTTTCGGGGCCACGCAGGGTCCCTTCATCAGGCTTTAACATCGACATAAAGTTAGATTCCCATGGACACAAAAATCTGCCATGACCTACCTCCCTCTACTAAAACGGGACCATATCAAGGTTGATCTAGTTTAGGCTAGATGGTGACATAATCTACAGTCTGGATAATGCAATGCACTATGACCTACCATATTATCTGACTTACATCCATTCATTTACTTGGCTTTAAGAAATTGGCATTGATAGGATGACACCCGCCTGCTTAGTTTTACCTAGTACTTGACTAATATCTTATTCTTGTCAGGCTCATTCTGAAACCCCTAGAGGTGATATTTGTATTGTGAACTATTTTTGTTTTCAGGTATTAGATATCTGAATGCAGAATATATATATATGGATCTATATATATATATATATATCTTGATTTCCTAAGAATTACAACTACACTAAAGTGAATGATGCGTGATTTTTTTTTTTTTTTTTAGAAAATCAATTGACATAGTATAAGATATTTTTATTTAATCTATTCCAATGCTAGTCAAATAGGTCAACAATACCATCAAGTGAAAAGAGACAATGTAAAGGTTCAACTTAACCACCCAAAAGTGTAGCCTGTTGAACAAAGCTTTATTCTTCCATAAGTTATGTGTCATTTAGGGTCAGAAATTACAGAACTCACAAGCTAATCTCCAGTCATATGGCAAATTTTCAACATGTCTGATAATTTCCTGTCAAATTCAAAAGGTTAATTATTGGTCATGTAGACCTTCTAAAATAATACATAGCTCCATAGCCTGCCAATTTCTGCACAGCCACCACAATTATATTTGGCATTAGGGTTAAACAGACCAGTCATAATATTAACCACATAAGCTGCACTTTGAATAATTTATTTTGCTATATTTTAAAAACAAAATATTGAATTACTTGCCAGTTGAAAAGGTTCAGTTATTGTAGAATGGCATTGGTGATGTCCATACAGATATTGAATTGTGGTGCTGTGCAAAATTGTAATATTCATTGCAATCTTCACTACCTCTAAGCTGTTGTACTTTACTTACAGAAAATGTTTTTAGAACTTATGGATGAACTTCACAGTTGTGTTAAACATGAGTTTGACCCGAACCCAGCATGTTCTCAGCTCAGCAAACAGCTAAACAAACTGGCCATATTTGACCAGTTTGGCCACCCAAACCCGTCTATTGTTTGTATACAGTTCCCTTGCCGTCTGGAGTTTGCAAACAGACCAGGTGGGGAATCCTGGTTAACATCACTGGCCAAATGTGGGTATGAACACCATCATCCCAGGAAGTAGTTATAGGTGAACATTGTCGGGCATGGTCTTTCATCATGAATGGTATGGATCTACATTCGATTTTTTCAAATAAAGGACCTTATCATGGTGTGGATGTTTATATTCACTTGTACTATGTACCTGTACTCATGAATTTTTAGGGGGACCCACACTCACTTTGGGAGGGTTGATTGTTTTAAATGGCACTGACAGATTATGAAAAAACAGATGTGAATAAAGGGGCCCCAGATAAGCCCCCCCCCCAAAGTGAATGAGTAAGAGATGCCAATCATGTTGCCCGGCAATGTAGATCCATGTCATACACAATGACCTGCCAAAATGATGACCTGCCACACCCAGGGACCTTCACCCTCTTCTACTCCCATCGCAAATGTCAGATCCCCCTGTTTTTAAACAAATAAGCCAGGGTTTCTTGGGGAGAACACTCACCAAATCTGATCATGATCTAAAAAAAATAAGATTTGGTTCCCATAGATTTCAATTGGGTTCAGTGCTATGTTCTGGGTTGGCTTCAACTAAATTCTCGCGAACTGAACTTTGCCTCCTTCGCCTATCCCTAGTGGCACCCTTCGCCGCAAAGTCCAAAACAAATAATAGCCACTAGCCACCAAGCACGCAACACAATTACAGCAGCCATGTAAATGCACTTTAGCCCATATGATAAAGTCCATGCTCCTTGACATTTTGCCATTTCTGTGTCATCTTTTGTTTATTAAGTTCACCAGTCCAAGATGTAGATTGTATCACACGCTTTTTCATTGTATTTTATTTTTAGTACAAAATTTACTCCTTTATTAAACGGAATTTGATGTTTGAACTCTGCTCTGTGCTGCTCAGTTATGCATGAAAGGAAAGTGTTGGAGGTGTTTGATGTTATGTGAGAAATGTCACATTGATTTCTCATATGCATTAATCTATTAGTAAAGATAAAATGATCTTTATGGGTTTTTCACATAAAGTGATAGGGGCTGCACAGCTTACTAATTCAAGGGTCTTTGCATGCCGTCTCATTACTTTCAACCAGTCACGTAAAATAATTGACTTCTTCTGACCTTTTTTGCACATAAAGTTAGATGTTCTCTATATTTTTACTTAACTTTTTTAGATGTAGGGAAAGTACTGAAGATAGATGAGGAGAATTGAAACAAGGAGGAATTCATACAATTGAGTTCAGTGTGTAGCCATAATGCATTATTTTAAGTTCCAAGGGTCACAAAAATACATCTGATCATAGGTGGCTCTAAAACTAAATCCCCAGTACTGCTAGTGCTGGTACATTGGCTAAGAAGGTAACATTTTTTTAAATTAATTTTTAAATTTTTTTTTTAATTCGGTTGTATGTGAAACAGCCGTTAACGGCTGTAGTAACAAGCGGGTCTTTCCTGCCCTTGCGCGCGCGACAGGGGGCGCGCACGAGCAGGAAAAAAATGCCGTCTGGCGACAGCAACCCGCAGATAGGAGTCAGCCGTCCGTCCGTTTTTTCTTAACGGGCGGACGGCAAGAGGTTAAACCACACCCCCATATTTTTTTTTGGCTTTAAACATTAGAAAAAAAAACAACAGATCTATGGCTCCTCCACTCTGGGCATCCCTTATTATAGAGTCAATTGTGGATGTAAAGAGTGGCTTGTAAAATAAAGGAGGCCCAGCATAGACCCCTATTGTCATTGGGCCTAACCTCGGGTGAGATTACTACAGCCCTATGCTTAGGACATTGTCTTATCACATAAATAGATAGCAAATGTGAATGATATATGCATTTACACCTAAGGTTAGTTCTTGGAGGGACATATATTTAGGTGTAGTGCTTATTTTTATTCTCAGCATATATTTGGGCATCTTCATACATTGAACTATCTATTAATCCTAGTGATAACAGATACCTAAACATGTATATAAGATATTTGTAAACTTTTTTTGGTTAGAGACTATTATAGCTACAAGGCAGAGCAAGACTGTGACACAAGTTTAGTAAAATATTGTGAAGGGATTTTGATGGGACAGTAATGAAAGTATAAAGGGGCAAGGGGCAGTTGGAGCACCTCAGTGACTATAGCTTTAGAGTTAAAAAGGCATAGTCCTAGCAGAGACATTAAAGTATATGTCCAACAAAAATATTTTTTAGCTTTAGATATATTTAGATTAGCAAGAATTAGAACCCTTGTCAGGTTTTTACTACTATCTGCTCCATTAAGGACATTTCCCTTCACCTAGGCTAGCCATACACTTGTAGATTTCTTTTGTTCAGAGAAACTGCTCAGTTCTCCCACCCACACTAAACAGCATGTATGGAGGACTCTCCCCTGCTTGATTTTGCATTCAGACAGTCGGAACCTGCAGGAGAAGCAAGGGGAATGTTATAATGTATGGTTCAGTAGGAAAGCAGAAAATAGCAGGAAAATACAAATCACCCATAAACCAGCCACCGAGCAGCGCACTCAAAAATTCTTCAAGAAAGCACTTATAGAAAAGCCAAAAAATTATTCCTCTCTCCCCCAGCAAATTGTTTTGTGCACGCTGTACAACACATGTACTGTGCAGTGTACACTCTCAGCCCATTCAAGGTATCTCTAACATGCCATGAATGGGACGGTGTCATGGAGGAAGTAACTCCTGTGCACATGGTGGCCATCCAATGGCCGTACAAGACTTCCAAGAACCCGGAAGTGTCAGTGGCAGAGATGCAGTCTGTAAAATAAATCTGGCTATTGTCTCTGAAATAAAACACTCTATATTTCATCTCATGATAAAAACTGCCTCATCTCTTCCTTACATTGCAGCCCAGTCTTTTCTTTTTTTATTCTGACAAGGAGCTGTGTCAGAATAGAAAAAATAAATAAAAATGTTGCCCATAGGAACGCATTGCTAGATTCCTATTGGCTATTTCAATTTGCAATAGCCAATAGTAAACTAGCATTGTACCCGCCCTCTGCTGATGGACCTGATGGAGAACTGCAGCAGAGGGTGGGTGCAATGCTAGTTTAGTTTTGCAAATTGAAATAGCCAATAGGAATCTAGCAATGCGTTCCTATGGGCAACATTTTTATTTATTTTTTCTATTCTGACACAGCTCCTTGTCAGAATAAAAAAAAGAAAAGAAAAAGCCGCTCGGCTAAGTTCGGGAGCTGTACGGGCTATTGTGAATAGCCCGTACAGCAGCCCTTCGGTTCTACTGAACCGAAGGGGTCCTGGGGCCCGAAGCTAGCCGAAGGATCGGCCGAAGCTACGGCTAGATTCATCGGCTGCTTCGTGAATAGACCCCTAATAGTAACAGTAAACATGTAAACAACAAGGTTTTAAAAGAGAAATGCAGACATAAACTACGTGAACAATCAATTTGTACAGTAAAGAAATGGTGGAAAACACTACATACATAAAAATTTGGTCATTAAACTGCCCCCTGTATATAATATGCCTGCTGTATTAGTATTTGCTCAGGTCCAGACAATGGTAATAAGTATACACAGGGCGGCCACAAGAGTTGTTACAACTTACCTGACTGGGCCTGATACAGGAGTACTGCCTGTACCCCCTATTGGTGGCCTGTCAGAATATCAGGGGTTACCAAGGAGGTCTGTGTCAGTTTGAAGTGTATCTAAACCCAAGAACAAAAATGTAATATGGTGCAGCTTACCATTCCTTAGATGTGTGGCTGCATTCATTTTCTTTTTAAAGGCTTTTTTCCTTTTTTTTCACCTGCTGATTTGGCCAGTAACTCGCTTTCTGTCTTAGGGTGGCAACACTCAGTCCGTCACTATATCTATATAGGAGTAGCGCAGCCACTCTTGCACAACAGTGTTGTCAACCAGTGAAGAGGGTAGAATGATATGGACTTGCAGAATTAGTTAGACTTTATATATGTGACTAACAAATTAAAGCATAACTCCAGCTAACACTTTTTAAGCAGTTACAGAAATTTTGTTTCTTAGATTAAGTAACACAAGAGAAGTATTCCGGTACAATGGGTTGTGCTGCTGCCTTCAGGAGATTTGACACTGGCAAACAAGAACTGTAAGGACAGCTTAGTATAACCCCTCCCACTCCCAGTAACTCTCAGTTGTTTGCTATTGTCCTTAGGACAATACACCCTTTTCCAACTTGCATTTACTACCCAATACAACAATACAACCCAATTTCTATCTTGCATTTATTTAAGCTATTTATCTTCTAGCGAGATTCTTCAGTTAATGTAGAACTACTGCATATCCTTTGTGCAGCTTCTAAATTAACTACTCCTTATATTTGTATCAGGAGCCATACATGAACCACACTAGGAGGAAGAAGTGGTGCTGGTCTGTAATGTGCCCTTCTGGGCACTGGACCCTGTGTTAGGTGCTTACCTAGGCATGAGTGCAACCAGTTAGCCACAGGTCCAGGGCTGTAGTCCAACCTTCTGGGGAATCCCTGTCCCTGAAGACCTTTTAGGGGCGATTGCTTTCAGGAGGATAAAGTCCTTTAGTTTGGGTTTGTTCCCTAAATCCTGCCTATCTACCAGGTGGGAAACGCAGCTTATAATATGACAACAGCTGAGGTAAGCCAGGGCTGCAGCCATTCTGGGAGCCTGAATATTCTGTCCTGAGTCCCCTAACGTGTTAGTTATGGACGCACCAGCTGATGACTTTTAGCTGCAGGGCAGTAAGGAGTAAATTTTTCCTTTGGATTGGATGCATGCTCACTGCCCAGGGCACCTCTATTTTGTCTGTGCAGCTCCCTTTGGGTTGATTCATTCTGCAAATTAATGTGCAATTTTGGGCTATGTGCATTGAACAGCTCACTCTCTCTTGCTCTGCTCAGCCACAATAGCATCCCTTGGGACATGGCTCCCAGCTGCCTCCAGTGACTTGTCACAGTTGTCATCATCCTTTCTGCTCTGGGATTACATGAGTACTCCTTGTGGGACTTTCACAGTTGAAAGCTTACCTTGGGGGATTAAGAGAAAAGAGAAAGGTTTTCTACTACGATATCTATGTCATCTGGCTGAAGTTGCTCTTGCACATTCTGATGAGGAAGATGAGGATGGTACTTTGTCTGAGGACTTGGTGTATGAGGAGCAGGGGCGGACTGACCATTCGAGCAGTCGGGCACGGACCGAGGGCCCGTGGCCATTAGGGGGCCCGTCACTCTCTGCCATCTGCACCCGGTCATCCCGCCCGCGTCTTTCCACACACGCTGTACCTCCTCCCCACCTCACGCTCGCCGTTGCCAGACCTGCCTGCATCCACACGCCTTCTCCCCGCCTCATGCTCGCCGCTGCCAGACTCCACGCTCCACAAGCTGCACCTACTTCACGCCTCACGCTCACTGCCGCCCACATCCACGGTCGGCGCGGGGAGAAGAAGAAGTAAGGAGGAGCAGGCGTGGGAGGATGACAGCTGCCGACAGACCCGATCTCAGAAGCAAGTTGCTGGAAGACTGCTCAGGTAAGCCTGCACTCCCCCCCCCCACATGGTGCTCTTTAATGTATTGCTGGGATAGTGGGATTTGTCGTCCTCTATAGCTGATGGTACATTGTGCTGTATATTATACACAGCAATGTACCATCAGCTATAGAGGATGACAAATCCTAGCAATACATTATACACTGGGGGGAATTTATCAAAACTGGAGCAGACAAAATCTGGAGCCGTTGCCTATGGCAACCAATCGGCTTCTCTCTTTAGTTTGTTCAGTTAAGGTTTGAAAATGACAGAGAGAAGCTGATTGGTTGCCATGCACAGCTGCTCCAGATTTTGTCTGCTCCAGTTTTGATAAATTTCCCTCAATGTATGTATAATGTATTCCTCTATAGCTGGTGGTATTCTGCATTGCTGTATAATGTATTGCTGGGATTTATAGTCCTCTATGGCTGGTGGTATTATTCTACATTGTTGTTGTGCTGAGATTTGTAGTCCCTCTACAGCTTGGAGTTAGTGGCAGAACTACCAGGGTCGCAGCAGTCGTACGAGGCATCCCTACACTACCAGTGTGCTATAATTTTCCTCAACCCATATATTTCTCTACCGCGTCTCTTCCAGGTGTGCATGCCATGAAGAAAGGGGGTCATAAAAACAGCTGATTCGGATGACTCGGCCCCACTGGAAGTGACACAGTGGAGAAAATGTATAGGATCGAGAAAAATTATAGAACACTGACTTTGACACTGTCTGGCCCCTCCCACTAACCTCCCACAGCTCACAGCCCAAAAGCATTGACAGCCAGTTCCCCGGCAATTCATCTTAGTGAATTGGCCCACTATTTGAAAAATAATGTGGAGAAAAAATGTCTGTGACACAAGAATGTCTATGCATTTGGGGCGTGTGGGAGGGACTTGTATATGGGCGGAGCACAAGGGGGCCCCATAATCTTGTATTGCCCGGGGGCCCCATGTGTTGTCAGTCCGCCCCTGATGAGGAGTTTCAGTCTGTTGACATATCTCCAAAAAATTTAGGGATACCATTTCCATCTTTACTTACGTGCTTTGGCCTAGAGCAAACTGCATCAGCCTTGCCAGAGGTGACCAGCCTGGGTTCTCTGAAAATGCCTTGGCCTGCTAAATTCTGTTCTGTACACTTGCTTTTGCAGCTTGACTTGGTACTTTGACTGGTCTCACCCTGAAAAGATATTCACCCCTCCCAATCATTTTGCCCCGCAATATCCTGTTAAAGAGTGGTTCCTAAAAAAGTGGACTGTCTCTGTTGTAGACCCTGCCATTTCCTGTCTTAGTAAGAACTGCTGTGCATATTCCAGGCATGGGAAACTGTCAGGTGGACTTCTTTAGTCATCAACTGGTAATGAGGTGAACATACCTGATTTTGGTTTAGAGCAGGTTTGGCAAACTTTACTTAAGTTATGGTGCCAAATCTGAACCCCATCTAACTCAATGGCAGCTGCATCTTATAAATAATTAATGGCCATTTTCTAACTAATAAGAAAGGGACTGACAGAGTACATGGGGAACAGGGCAGTACCCTGTGAACAGCAAAACATTTTTTTTATTAAATCCATTTGACAGGGAGCAGCTATTTTAATAATGCTTAAAGGGCAACATTAAAATGCATAATTCCTTTAAATAACATGCTTGGGGGATACCCTGAATCTGTCTGTTAAAAGGGGACCCCCCCCCCCAAGGCAAAGACATAGGTACCCCCTTAAATTCCATACCAGGCCCTTCGGGTCTGGTATGGATTTTAAACGGACCCCACATTGTTTTTTGTTTGTTTTGTGTGGGATCCCTTTGGGACTGGTTTAGGTTTTAAAGGGGGAACCACATGCAAAAACAATTTGACATGCAGCCTGACAGGCCAGGAAAGGGGAATGAGCATGGACTCCCCTCTAACTATACCAGGCCACATACCCTCAACCCTGTTGGTCTGTGGGAAGGTGCATGCATTTTTAATCACGTCATCCAGTGATGTAGATTCTTATCAATCAAGAGGAATGATGCCCACAAAAAGAAAAAACCCACTGACCTATCTGCACTGACTGCTTCCCTAGCTGTCATCTGTAATATAAGACAAGGGGCGGGGATAGTGGTGACATCATTGCCTAAATATGGTCAAGGCTATGTTTGCACAATGATGTCACCACTATCCCTGCACCTTTACGTATATGGCCGGAAAAACTGCTATTATATATGTAGTTCAAATTCCTGCCGTACATAGTAAATGTTCGGTGTTCAAATGAATACATGAACAAGCAATGTTTGGTGCAAACCTGTGTTCAGACCAAACGTAAAGCTCACCCCTATTGTCATGGTCTGGACACTAGAAAATGGTCTCTTACAAGAGGTGTTTCAAGACCTTTGTCGCAAGTAGGCCTCCAGGTTCAACAACAAACTGAGCAGCTTTGTCTCCAGATCCATGGATCCTCTGGTGACTCCATGGGATCAGTTTAACCTGATCTATGCTCTTCCTTCCCTGAATTCCCTTCCCCGTCTGATCGGCAGGATCAAGATGGAGGGAATTCTAGTGATTCTCATTGCACCGAACTGGCCCAAGAGGATGTGGTACTCAGACCTTGTCTGGTTCCTAGCAAGCTTTCTGCGGGCCCTTGAAGGTCCTGAGGGATAGGTTTTGGTAGTCCTTATGCTCTTGAAAGCTTGGAAACGTACTTCTTGAAAGAAAGTATATTTCTCTTGGTGCAAGATAAGGAAATAAGGAAATTATATCTAGAAAGTTCTATATGGCACAAATTCTGTCTTTTCTTCAGTTTGGTCTGGATCAGCATTTTGCCTTAAGTCCCTAGCAGTTTTTTTTCAGAGACCAGGCTGTCCTTACAACTAGTGTCCAATCTCCTGAAGGCAGCAGCATAACCCACAGTTCCTGAACACTTATCTCGTTTCCAGTAATGTATTCCAAGAAAATGATTTCTCAGGTAAGGCAAAAATCCTATTTTATTCCTTTTGGAATAAAGGTTTCAAATATATTACTAAAAACTGTCTATTGTAAGCACCCCTGTCAGTGTGAAATGGTTTGTCTCAACCCTTTAACTACTACTTTTGCTAGATATCCTGATCTGTTACCTGAAGTTGAAAAATGTCAGATATACTGGCAGGATCAACAGGCAATACAACTATATTACAGGTGGGACTCAGAAAAACAAAGACTGCTGTGTTCATTTAATGTAAGGTGGAGACCTCAGCATAGGTTCTGTCTCTGTTTAAAAAAATATACAGTTGTCAGTCTACATCATTGGTATTCCATTTTTATATTTCATCCCCAGAGAACTATAAAGAACCCTGCCTCTGCGGTAACTGACTAAAGCAAAGAAGCTACCTTGTAGTTTTTTTTCTATTGACCTAAACTACTGTACGTATCAGATTGTAGGTAATGCACTCCATTTGAAGTTTTACTGTTAAAATTATGTAAATATGAGGTTAATCAAGCACTCATGTTTCAAATGACTGAAATAGTGGAAGAAAAAAAACATATTTTAACAAGCAATCCTTGTCACATTTCTTCCTGCAGGATTCTCATGCTCAGTCCCATTTGTCTACCAGTAATCTACATTTCAGATGATTACATGAGATGCTGAAGTGGTAGTGACAAGGATAAACGAAGCTTGTTATACTAATAGCTGCACTAATGCTCAAATATGTGAACTTCCAGAGCCAGGCAGCATCCGAGGCTTGTGGAGCTGTCAGCCCAGCTCCCTTTGGGCTTGTCCGCCAACGGCTGCCACATGATGAATGGCCCTGTCGACTAAATTCATCCGGGGCCCAATTAAAGAGGTTGAAATGAACTAGAGCTATCAACCAGGGAAAGAGAAAGCAGAGGGAAAAAATAAAATAATAAAATAAAAAATAAAACAGAGAAAAAAATTATTACACACAAAGTCAGGAGGCTCCAAGGCAGTGAAGTCATTCTGTCAGAAAATGGCCATTTAATGCTTTGCCGAGCTCACGACAGATATGTCATCTGAGAAAGCTTTAGAGGCATCCCAGGGTGGTTCATTTATTAATTATCAGCTTCATGTAGGGGATTGGAAAGCTTGTGTTCATCTCACAATTTTTCTGCATGCTCTTGCTCCTGCTCAGGCTCTGTCAGTTTGCAGCCCACTCCTATCATAGACTGCACAGGCTTCCTGTGAGACAATTTCTCATTTTGTCAAGGGAAATAGCTCACAAAATGATTGTCTACTTTTCTTCAAGTATGATCGGAGGAATTTTTGTTGGGAAATGAAACTTACCAAAGTTATTGTTGGTAGAATTTATGTGATGGAATGCTGCAGTTTCACTTTTTTTTTTCTAGTCATCATTTTTAGGTCTGTGATTACACCTTGTTGTACATAGTAAGATTTTCAATAGAATGTAATAAAACAGCACAGTTGGAATACAATAGCTTCACTAGTGCCTATAAAGGATAGAAAAAATCCTGGTTGTTTGTAAAAAATGACCTTTGTCCTAATTAGCATTTGCATAGCTCTTTACATTTAATACCCTGTACATGAAGTGGTGCACAGATTAGGCTTAGATTTATATAATAAAAGTAAATCTCACAATGGGTCCATATAACTTTTGATCAACAAAGACAGTGAAAAATCCATTGATATGATGAGTGCATCAATGGGGAAAAAAAAGCTGAAATGCTATATTGTCACAATTTGTGTTGTCTACTGCAGAGTCTGAAAACATGGAAGGCAAAACTTGCTTCATGGCTGATAAACTTGCTTCATGGCTGATGATCGTTAAGTATGACCACATCTCTTAAGTTTTAAGACAGTTACGATTATTGGTTGCAGGTGAGGACTGGGAACCTTTGGTTTGGAGGCCAAATACAATCAACTAGCCCTTTCATGGTAGGGACAAAATTCTTTGGGTTAAGGGTTTAAGGAAACTGTACCATACAAGTGTGGCATGTAGCCATAGTCATTGGTAGGCTTGGTAAAGGTGGGTGTTCGTACAAGACATGAATAATTTCGATTACCCTTTTGAAATCTTCCTTAAAGCTCTTGGCATTTTGTCTTGTGACATCTTAGGGTCAAAAAGAAAGCTGGTGTTTGTGATTACAGGTCTGAATGGGGAGTAGGTGTCTATTTGATGCTTGCTGTGTGTCACGACTGCAGGTCCTGCTCTGATTTATACCTGAATGGTGAAGTATCCCCACTCAGGACCACCAGCCCAACCTACCCTATTAGTACTGAGATGGTGGTAAGTGCCCTTCTGTTTCCAGACTCGGTCCTCCCCAGATTCGATGGATCTTATGTTAGGTGGACAGAATGAAGACTTAAGGTGGCCATACACTTAGTCTTAGTCTTGCGATGGTTGTAAAGTAATAAAAAAAAAGTACGATCTGCCCATCTTGGACAGGCAGATCGTACTCTCGATCATCGCAAGCCCGCCCCCCCCTGAGGGGCGGTCTTCCGATGACCGCAATGCTGAACGGGCAGTGTGCGCGTGCGCACACCGGCCCGTTCGGCATTTGTCTCCCGAGCACCGTTCAAACCAGCCGAAAATCGTACAATTTTCGGCTGGTTTTCTAGCGTGCTCCCTAGACAAAAGTTGTGCGACCGTACAGTAAAAACGGTTGCACGTCTTCCATACACTTTGCGATCATCGTACGATCGTGGGATTTCCCGCGATTATCGTGCGATAATCGCACAGTGTATGGGCACCTTAAGGCTGGCCATGCACTTTCAGGTTCATGGCCAATTCACAGAAAATCAGCTGAAATTTTTACAGTGGGTGGCTCTGCTGGCTCAACATAAGTCAAATTCTTAATCAACTTTTGTCGTAGGGGTTTGGCTGTACAGGTACTGTATATGTATAGCTGTATGTGCAAGTGCCTGCATACCTATCAGCAGCTTTTTATTTTCTTAAAATGGCAAAGTGTTACGCTTAGGTCCATTGTTCAGGGTTAATTTTTTAGGACTTGTTTGAGAGTTACCTTAAAGGGTAAGGGGGTAGGTTAAGGGTTATTTTGAGAGAGTAGGGTAGAACCAAGATCAGTAAAAAAAATTATACAGCCCAGGGCTGGCTGAAAAAAAAATCTTTCACTTTCGCTGCAATACTTTCTCTTTCTCTGCTGCCCACCTAAGACTCACTGCTAGTCTAGTGCTGGTCCTTCTCATGGTTGAATAACACTAAGCATCATTCCTCCCACTAATTGTGGGTCCACAGCACAATGCTGATGATGTTATAGTGCTGCTTTATTGAGGACTGTATACTACTAGAGAAGATGTGAAAAGGACTCTGCATGTAATGTAACTACCCAAAACAAATTTGAAAAAAGGTACAGTATGTATACAGAAAACTATCAAAATATACATTCAGCAAGCCTCCAAGGGGGCAGGGTTGCTTGCAGAAATTGACAGCACTGGAAATTTCACCCCATATGTATTCCTCCAAAGGCTTCTAGTACTGAAAATACCAAACCATCTCTAGAAAAAGAGAGGATTTTATTTAATCATATCACTTTTTTTAATCCTGGTATTCATGTATTTAGACACCTCCTGTTTGCATTCCACAGTATGACATAGAGGAAAGGCTTTCAGATGGGGTGTTGTTCTTTCAGAATATATACTCATTTAATGGTCAGTCTAACCCCAAATACATCCATTAGGCTGATGTTAGCAGGTTCAGTCTGAGAAGTATGAATTTAAAAAAGAGTTGTGGGGAACAGCAAAGATAGGGAGTGAGCCGCTATAAAAGGCAGCCCTGTACATAGTACTTTACAGGGTAATACATATAACAGAATTAGATTATTTTTAAAACTTTGAATAAATTGATATAGGAAATAATTGTGGACTTTTCTTACAATTACTTTTTCTTTTTTTTTCTGTAGATTTTATTGATGATATAAAGAATACAGTATACATTACTGGACACTAAAATTAGTGTCTGAATGATGTGTCAAAAAGGCATAATATCGTCAAAATAGAAAACATAACAGTAAATAGGAATAATACGAGTAAATAACTGTGACAGTAAATAAGAATAATACGAGTAAATAACTGTAACAGTGTAATTGCACCATCCTGTATTGGGGAAACTGCATGGGGGCAAGCAATTGGAGGAGCCAGCTACTCTTAGTAGTTTAACTCAGGCCTGGAGATAAAAAGAGAGAACAAAAATAAACCAAGAAATAAAATATTATGCATCCACGTTGCTGAGGACAATGATGCAATTACTTTTTCACAACATGTCTAGGTATAGTTTAATGCCTACTGTATACATTTGACCATTGACTAAATATGTCCATAAACACTTGGAAAAACAATACATGTAAACATGAACACCAATGTTTTACAAATATATTCTTTTATTTTTGATAAGGAAACATTTTGGGGAAATTCATAGAGTGTCCATCCTTTTGTACATCTACACGGCAAATGTTAGTGCTTGCCCCAGATTCATGAACCTGTTGGGAATATTGTTTTTTCTTCATTGTATGGCAATTCCTTCCATGTTGAAGAAGGGCAAGGATAGCAGTACATCTGGACCACTACCTTTAAAAAAAAAACCCTAAGCCTAAACATCACCTTGTTCCTATTAAAAAAAAAAATGGGTTTCCTTACAAGATAAGGCCACCAGCTTATGAATTGGCCTCACAGAGGGTATAAGGGTGACAAGTAGTTCTCTTGGCATTATCTGCACATGGTCCTCTGATATAAAACAGCTTTTCAGTTTGGTTCAACTGCATGCCTGGGCACTCCTGACAAGGTGTAGGGAGGGTACGAATAGCATAGGGTAATAGGTGGAAACAGACGTTGCAAAGGAGTTGGAAGTCTCACTTAAGGAGGTCAATGAAAGAGAACAGGAAATATTAACAAGTTAACACATACAACAGAGTTGTAAAGCAGATAATTGAAGAGATTTTTATTATTGAAGTAAAAACATTATGTATTCAGTACTGAATTGAAAAAAAATTATATTTCACAGAAAATAGCCAGAAATATTGTACAGTCAATGCACAGTATGTAAGCAGATTTATTAGGCCACTTTTGGTTAGGGAGAGCAAGAGCAGGTTGTTCAAAGAGTAAATATTAGAGTAAAATTTTTCACAAATAATAGTCAGAAATATTGAGAGATGAACTAAAAATGTCAGTGTATTATTTCAGGGACATTAGCCTAAAATATTGTACGTACTTGATACACACTCTAAAAAGTAACTATAGAAGCCCACAGTTTAAAAGGGAGAGAAGAGGCAGGTTTATTATCAAGAAATTGAGATTAGAGTGTATCATGCACAGTATTTAAGCAGTTATAGTTGGTTGTAGTTTTACAAAGAGACCATTTTTTTTTAAACCAAGATGTCTAAAGTAGAGAGTATTATTTCTCAGAAAAAAAGACAGATATATTGGAATAATGCCATACACAGTATTAAAACATTTTTACTAGGCTACAATTTTTACAGATAGACACCAGGCAGCTTTTATTCATTCAAATCAAAATTACAGTTTACTATTTCACAAGAAAAAAAATCTAGAATTATTGTCCTAGCCCTATGCATACGATATAAGCAGTTTTTAGTAGGCCATACTTTATCAGGGTGACACTAAGTAGGTTTATTATAAAGAAATCAAAATTAGAGTGTATGATATCACTAAAAAGGCTTAAATATTATACTAACTCCATGTACACTATGTATGCAGCTTTTACCAGGCTTCAGTTTAACAGGGTGATACCTGGCAGATTTATAATCAAGAAATCAAAATAAGAGTGTGTTATTTCACAGATAAGGGCACAAATATTATATTGACTCTATGAACACTATATAAGCAGCTGCCTGTTTCACAGACCAAAGGCCAGAAATATTGTACTGACTCTATACACACTATGTAAGGAACTTTTACTAGGCTGCAGTTTCACAGGGTGACAGCAGGCAGATTTATAATTATGAAATCAACAATTAGAGTATTATTTCACAGAAAAAACTGCCTCCACTACTATGCACATTATGTAAGCAACTTTGCAGTTACAGAGGGACACCATTCCGTTTTTAATCAATAAATTAAAATTACAGTGTATTACTTCACAGAAATAAGGTAGAAATATTGTACAGATTCCATGCACTGACTATCGCCTAGTTAAGCAGCTTAACTGGGCCGCAGTTTCCAAGGGTTACACCAAGTAGATTTATAATCAAGATATCCCAATTAGAGTGTATTATTTCACAGAAAAAAGGCACACATATTGTACTGGCATATTGTACTGACTCCATGCACACTGTGTAAACAGCTTTCCATAGGCTGCGGTTTCACAGGGAGACAACAGGCAGTGTTTAATCAAGAAATAACATTTTCAGAGGGTAATATATGGTAAAAAACTGGAGCAGACATAATCTGCTGTGCATGTCAACCAATCAGCTTCTCTCTTTCATTTTCAAATCTTAACTGAACAAACTGGAGAGAGAAGCTGATTTATTGCCATAGGCAACTGCTCCAGATTCTGTCCAGTCTTCATATATTCCCCCCATAGTGTACTAATTATATACTAAATACAGAAAACGGAGAGAATTATTGTACTGCCTTCTCGCACGGTATGTAAACAGTGTTTGCTAGGCCACAATTTCATGCGAGACACCATTCAGCTTTTTATCAACAAATCAAAAAATGGTGTATTATGTCATAGAAAAAAAACAAGAAATATTGTATTAACTGCAGACACACTATGTAAGCAGCTTTTACTAGGCTGAAATACATCACTCATTTCTAATCAATGAATTAATATTACAGCGTACCATTTCACAAAATAAGGCCAAAAATATTGTACTAACACCATGCACATGTAAGCAGGGGCACAAGGCAGTTTTTCAATCAATACATTAACAATAGACTATATATATTAACAAACAAGTCAGAAATATTGTAGTAACTTGACACACGCCATACAAGCAGCTTTTACTTGGCTAAAGTTTTGCAGGGAGACACTAGGCAGCTTTTAATCAAGAAGTCATCTTTAAAACACATTTATTCATAAAAAACAGCCAGAATCCAGGTACACTGACTCCAGGTACACAATGTAATCAGCTTTTACTAGGCAGTTTCCAAGAGAGACAACAGTCAGCTTTTAATAAAAATGCACAATGTTACAGTCTGACCACTGGAGGAGAATAGACAGGAAATGCTTCCTCCTGCCTGCAACAGATTATTCTGACTATTCTGACAGATTATAACAGACATCATCTCATTCTAGGCACTATCTGGAGCTCAAGGGTTGGCTTTTAATAATAAAAGGTAGAGGTTTTTTTTGCAATGATACTGTTCCTGTGTACCGTGGCATGTCAGGAATTTATTGCAGTCTTGTAAAGTTATTGAAAGATCACTTTAAAATGTAGTTAGTTAATCCTTGAAAGAGAATACCACCAAAAGAAAACTTTGCTTCTCTCTATATTCCTTCAGTACCATAACTAGTATCAAAAGGTCTTGCCAAATCAATAGACTCATAGATAACATAATTTAATTCCTGTGGTTAAACTGGTGTGTTTTTACTGTTCATGTGTGTTTGCTTTTAAATAACCAGCGTAGGGTATCTCTGCTGCAAAACTCAAGCACTACAGACTGAAAAACCTACAACCTTAGTAAAGAGTCTCTTTGATTCAACGTTTTCCAGTATTCTAAATTCTGCCACTGTTCTCTTTGATATGGCTTTTCAAATATATCAAACAGTAGTGTTTTTTAAATGCCAAAATCCATACTGTGCAATGATCATGTTGTTTTTTGCATCAGTATTAAATCAATTTCAGAAAACAAGTGATCTATTGCTGTTAAAAGAGCTTGCCTGACCACGTCGACAGTTTGACAAATAGGAGTTGGTGAATTGGAAAGTGACCACTAGAACGTGGCTCATTCTCCTGGGTCACATTTATGTATTTCTAAGCAATACATGAGATATGGTTTTGTTGGTACAATTCAAGAAAAAGTTGGAGTATTTGAGTAATTGCTTAAAAATCAATTATTTATGTCACTGATTCATGAAGTCTCATATACTATATTATCATGAAAATGTTCTGATATTGGCATTATTTAATTAAGGATCTTTATTTTATCCCTTTCAACAAATGCTCCCTTTACATACTTCCCCGTTGAAACATTTCTGTTTTTGTATTATCTTTTACATCAGTGTTACACACATTTTCTGTTCTGGTTAATCATTTTCAACCTTTTATAAATAAGTATCTTAAAGCTATGCATGGGCAAAACTTAGTACCTTCTTTAAATGTTTCTTAATGTTGATAATATTAAAGCTCAGTCACCCTTGTTAAACATTTGTTTTCAATGCTTTCTACCCAATGTGTTATTTCACACCACAGCATCATGGAACAATATTTACACCTAATGAAAGCAGTGATAAAGAAGAAAATAGTTGACCAGGCCATTCATTTTAACTATCTTCCCATAAGAAAAGTTTTTTGTTTAGAAGCACCAAGGGCATTTCTTATCCCTCACAAGGAAGGAGTACTGAGCATATGTGCAGGGTGCAGCCCCAATACAGTCAAGGGAACTGAGAGATCTGAAAAAAAGCACAAAAAGGGGCGCCTTTCCTGGGCGTCAGCAGTGGACGAACAGGAAACTCTATCTGAATGGAATTTAGTGGGGACTAGACCCAAATACCTAGCCCTTATAGAGTGGATAGTGCTAAAAGAAGCTAAAACTTTTTTGTCACAATTTCGCATGCCCAAGGTGAAGAAAAAGAAAAGGTCACCAGACCGAAGAGAAAAAGAGGTTGTAGAGCTGGAAGAGAGGTTCAGCAAAAAAGGAAAATTAAGTCACTAGCCACAGCGGCCCCCAACTACAATACCATTAAAATTTTCAACCTGTCCTCTACCCTCTAGACGAAATAGAAAAATCTGTTCTCCTCAAAGGTCTCAGTTTCGCCCCCAATTCTGCACCTAACGAATTTACCATCTTCCTTGACCTCCATAGGTATATACGCAAACTCACCCTCCATCGCCATTTTTTATTGAAAAATATAAGAGCGATCAATGCTTCAGTACTGGAGGCTACAGAACCTGACACACATTCTGACGAACAGACCCTTATGGATCTAGAGGAACTATGGGATGGTCATGAATTTGTACCAGAACTCATCTACAATACAGATCCTAGTGTCAGTCACACCAATTTTAGACCACAGTCCACCTTCTATCCCCACCATTCAAAAGGGAGTTTTCTCCTTACATTTTATCAGTTGGTCCACACGGACTTCAAGAAGCTTTGTTCTAATAATATTAAAAAAATGGGTAGACAAGCAAATCTGAGTCAAAAAGAAAAGGCTGCTATAAAAAATCTTAGCAATAACCCAGATCTAGTTATCAAACAAGCGAACAAGGGAGGTGGCTTAGTTATTCTCAACAAAGAGGATTACATTACTGAAGCAATCAGATTATTGTCGGATACCTCCACCTACACCACATTGAAAGGGAATGCTACTGACGAATTTAAAAGTCTATTGGATGACATGTTAAAACATGCATTATCTGGCGGGATTTTGACTAAGCCTGAATACAATTTCTTATCGGTTAAACATCCCTGTATACCCTACTTCTATCACATCCATAAAATCCACAAAGATCATACCAAGCCACCGGGTAGACACATTATAGCTGGCATGGACAGCTTGACGTCCAATCTTGCAAGCTATATTGACCACTTTTTGCAGCCTCTGGTAGTCGAGCTCCCCTCATATGTCAGAGATTCTGGACACATCCTCGACATTTTAAAACATTACCGATGGAAGGAAGGTTACCGTTCGGCTTCGTTGGACGTAGCCTCCTTATATACCTCCATCGAGCACCAATTCGGCCTTCAAGCGGTCCAACATTTCATGGCCCAATCGGGGGATTTTAATTCTGGTCAGGCCACCTTTATCCTTGAAGCCATTGAATTTGTTCTGACGCATAATTATTTTATGTTTCTTTACACTTTCTACATTCAATTAAAGGGCACCGCCATGGGAGCTAGTTTTGCACCCTGTTATGCCAACTTACTTATGGGATTCTGCGAGAAATTTCATATCTGGTCTGATAACCCATTTGGATCAAAGTTGGTTTTATTCGCCAGATATATAGACGACATCATTATTATTTGGGACGGTACAGATGATGAATTCTTATCCTTTGTGGAATATTGTAAAAGTAATCCCTTTAAATTAGATTTTACTTTTGTTATTGATGACAAAAAATTTGTGTTTTTAGATCTAGAGCTAGGAGTAGATGAGACAGGTATCATCACTTCAAAGACCCATTTCAAACCCACTTCAGGCAACTCTTACCTCCATGCTAAGAGTAACCATCATCCCAGGTGGATTAGAAATGTTCCTGATGGACAGTTCGGCAGATTAAGAAAAACTTGTACATCTAACCTCGACTATCAGTCCTTGGGGGCGACACTTACTAAGAAGTTTCTAGATAAGGGATATGAGGCCCAGTTTATTGAGGATGCCTAAAGAAAACATCTTGTGACTATCCCCAAAAAAGTATGGACCAACAAGAACTTGTACAGAATAAATTTCTGTACACAGTTCAATGATGGAGCGTTTCGGATTTCAAAAATCCTGAAAAACCACTGGCGTATACTCAAAGAAGACCCGATATTGAAACATTCCCTTCCGAACTTTCCAAATATAATTTATAATTCATAAAAAGACCTTTGCAGTTTAATAGCCCCCAGGAGACTAAAATCCACCAAAACAACTAATTTAGGTAAAGTACTCTTCAGACAAATGGGGTGCTATAAATGTAATGTTCATAGCTGTGGTGCCTGTCCTTTTTTGTGGCACAGGAAAAAAGACATTTCCTACTGTGGGGGGCAGACGTTTCCCATCAAACAATTTATCAATTGTGCGTTGCGTTACGTGATTCATGCCATTATATATATACACATATATATATATATTAAAGTTGTTTCCTTGTTTTTTCTTATGATATATGTATTATTATGGTTTTATGTGATGGAGTCTTCACTCCACTTTTATCTGCAATTGCTTATGTTTACCATCATGACTCTATGTAATGGAGCCTTTAACTTATTATTGTATACATTATAGTATGTAAACATGTCATGCACCTATTATAATGTGGTATGTGCCGAGTAGTGATTCCAGTCTCCCGTCCCTCCGTTTCGGTTACCCCTTTCCCCCTGTGAATCTACACAGGGCTGATAGCAGCTTTCTGTCCCTATGGACTGGGACGTCTCACCAATGACATAATCACCATCACCTGCCCATCACCAACCTGGACACCACCCACCATACGCTGATGTCCTATCAGCATCTATTGCCCGGTCCAATCACGCCACAGCTGCCCCTTCTTTAGTCACAGCAGGGAGGAGACTGGTATCACGTCCTGACGAAGGGGGCGTGCCCTGGAAACACGTCGACACCTCAGTGATTCACACACAGGACGCACTGCACGGATCCGTTTACTGCTCCGGTTTTATTGTTCTGCAGCTCGTTTTTACTTAAGTCTTGTGAGTACATGTCAGTTCACCTATTATGCCTGTTTATTGGAATAAACAAATCTGCACCAGGAAAGGCGTCCCTTTTTGTGCTTTTTTATCTTCCCATAAGAGTTTATATACATTCAATGTATTTTATGCATATTTCACCTGTAAAAGCATCTGTTTTGTAGAAATTCATAAGCCCTAAAACTGCCACTGGGCTTCACCAGCTTGGATGTGATATAAGAAGCCCCGGCAGAGCAGGCTCAGAGTTGTCACTCAAGTCACACTCTGTAGTATTCCCCATTCATTCCTCTCCCAGCTGCTCTATAAAATGTTGTGTAGAGAAATGAGAAACTGCCAGCACAGAAAGTGATTAGACACTCCCAGAAGAGGAAAGGCTAGGACCTGCAAAAAGAGAGGGGGCTGTACTAGGGAATCAACCTTTTCTGAAGTAGTCAAATTTTCTAGCAAGTTCAGAGACACACAAGTTAAAAAAAAATAAATCCTCCTAAATTGAAAGAAAGGATTTTTGGGCACTGGGCAGATTATAGCCTATTATTATTATTGTTATTATTATTATTTAGGGCTGGTAATGAATAAAAATTTCCGTGTTCGATTAATCGATTAATTTAGATTAATTATAACACACATACAGATCCAACTACATTGGCCTATACACATACAGCACAGCAATGAAGTAATAAAATGAACTAGGATCACACTAATCCAGCACGTTATTAATCTCACGTGCCCCACTCAATATGGCTGCCGCTTGAGTGGGGCAACTCAGAATAATAACTTGCTGATTACAAATGTATTACATAGTACAGTAAAACAGCAAAGGGTGATTTAAACATAAGTATTAGCTTAATATTTGAAGTAGCAGCACCTGTCCATTCCGTTTCCTGTAAGGACCTGATTGCAACATAATATCACAGTAAATTTCAATGCGCAATTTCTGGGGGGTTAATGGTGGCCGGCGGAGAGGTGAGTATTTTCGTTTTCGATCAAAAGAATTTTAATCGATCAAAAAGTTTAACGATTAATCGAGGTATTAATCGTTAATTTCTCCAGCCCTATTGTTATTATTATTATTATTATAATTTAGGCCAAGGATACATCCCAACTGTCCCTCATTTGGATTGAATGTCCCTCTTTTGAAACCAAATCCCTTTGTCCCTCTCTACTCCTCCATTGTCCTTCTTTTTGGACATAGCTGTAGACCTCTATAACAAATGCCATACTTAACAGCCAAATGTGTTATTCTACACTAAACCTTTCACACAAACCTTTTTATTAATAAATTAATATTTTAAAAA
>NW_017306356.1:926777-988395 GCF_000935625.1 Nanorana parkeri | reverse complement strand
CAATGCCTAGAGGGTGTCCCTCTTTCTTGTCTTAGAAAGTTGGGAGGTAGTGGTCAAGTGTGGGCTGCAGCATGGCAGCATTGACCCACATTATGTTAGGAAACAATTATTATTACCCAATGTTTTGGTAAAATATCAAAGAAGGGGTCACGTCGGGTAAATAGATGAATAAATGTCACCAGCACACCAACAGTATTGCAGTCCAAAGAGTTTGTTTACTGGAACGTCCCCTTCATCAGGCTCATTGCCCTGCATGGCCCAGAAAATGCTAGTTTTGGTGACATGACGTTCCAATAAACAAACTCTTTGGACTGCAATACTGTTGGTGTGCTGGTGACATTTATTCATCTTTATACTGTGTGACGGCGCTATCCGCATGTCACTACGAGCACCCCCCCCTCATTTAACTTTGTTTTTTCCCAGTAAGGAGTGCAACAAGGTATCTTTTTGTTTGTCACGTCGGGTAAATAGACACCAAACATGGCAAGCTTTAAAATGGCGCGCACCCGTGAAATAGCAAAAAACGACCATACCCAAAATTGACCAAAAAGCGACGCTTTAAAAGCTTTTACCACTCATCAGTTTAGTGTTATCAGCGATTAATAGGCCCAGAATTATTGCTCTCACTGCGACGTTCGCGGCGATATGTAACATGTGCCACTTAATGACCGCAATCGTCGTTTTCGAACGTATGCGCACCCGACGCATGTTTGCATGCGTGTATGTATGGGTGGGGACTTTTTTTAGGTGTTTTTTTTATTCTTTTTCATGTGTAACTTTAATTTTTTTCCACCTTTAATTTTTTTTCCACGTAACTGTATTGCTATCACATAGGGGGCTAAGAAAACCCCCTATGTGATAGCCAAGAGGACAGGTCCTCTTCTGGGAGACATCAGGGGTCTCCAAGAGCCCTAATGTCACCTAGGACCCCCCATAGAAGCTGATGATGAAGCTGATGAAGCAGAGATCTACTTCATCAGCTTCTCTCCAGTGTCTGAAGCTGGAGAGTGACACAAGAATGTGGAAGTGATGTAACATACATCACTTCCGCATTCTGACAGCAGAGAGGGGACCAGGGGGATCGTGTACCGATCTCCCTCTGATCCCCTGTCACAGAGCCACTATGCTGGTCCCGGGCTCGCACCGGGCACAGTGGAGCCCGGGACCAGCGTGAAAGCGGGAGGGGGGCCGTGGAGGGGGGGCACACGGACCGGCAGCTTATACAAGCGATCCGCCGGCTATCGCTTGTATGTTAACAGGCATCGCTGCCTGTTTTTAAATTTAGGCAGTTTCCCGCTCGCACACGCTGCACGGCGCATTAGTGAACGGTCCTAGTGGAAAGTTTAAATACGCCCGCTCAGATCTAGGAAGCTCCCGGCTCCCGGCAGGGGAGTTAATTAGGGCTGATTATGGGAAACTAAGAATTGAAAAGAGATTAAATAGGATATTTAAAAAAAAAAACTTTTTTATTTGTCAGTTTGCTTTAATTGACATCATATGCAGATTGAAGCTCATCCCTTTGATCTGTAGATAAACGAAACAGTGTAGATGCAAAGTGACAATGTGATAATGTTTATCAACACTGTGTCAGACAGACTATTCTTTGACAGCAGCACCTTCTACACCTGCTGTATTTACACATCAACTCCCTACTGTCATTTTGACTGGAGGGGCATAGGGGGCAGGACATATACTGTGTATTTTCAAGCATTTTTGAATGTCTGTGCTACATCCAGTGTCCAACATTTGTTATGTAATATGCCTGCTTCTGAACAGTGAAAGAGAAGCACCAGTCTAATGAGCTTATCATTCTGTCACTCTGTTTTCTCATCCATGTATTTACATCTGTTTTCTCATCCATGTATTTAAAACAATAATAATAATAAATACAGAGCTGCATTCATTTGTGTCTTTCTGTCTTGAGTTTAGCTTTAACTACTATCTTCAGTGGTATAGCTCTACTCTACTCAGGCCTCAAGTGTTAACTGGGTAAATATTAGACATGTAACCCTGCAAAACGTTTGCTTAATTTCAGATTGATTTCGATTTTCATTACTTTAATTTTTTTTCTTTTTCTTTTTAACGTTTGACAGTTCACAGAAACAATAAATAAAAAATAAAAATACAGCACCCCCCCCCCTCCCCATTCATATCAGATCCTTTAGGTCTGGTAGGAATTTTGGGTTGGCCCCCAATGCTAAAAAAAAAGTGGGGTCCCCCCTAAAAACCCTTCTCAAGCCCTTGATGTGAGCAGCTGCCTGGCAGAGCAGTAAAGGGGGAGATGAGCTTGTGTCCCCCATTTTGCACCATACCAGGCCACATGCCCTCAACATGGGGAGGGTGCTTCCCCCTGGAAAAGCCCCTTGTCACCATGTTGATGAGGGTCTGTGGGCAGGGTGGCTTATAGGAATCTCCACACTGTTTTTTTTTTAAATTATTTTAAAGTTTAACAACATAAATTCATTCAGAATGGCATTCAGGATGCATCTGAAATTTTCGTTATCAAAAATTCAGATACGTTCTTATTACTTATTTTTTCATACGAAAGTTTGGATGCATCTGAAAGTCTGAATATACCAAAATTCGTCTGAATTTAAATTCAGTACGAAACAATCACACCGATCTACATGTCACCAACGCAAAAAATTACAAGTTAAAGCACAAAAAAATCAAGTATTTTATATGCTTATTTGCAGTGTTTTCCCCTTACCATAAATTATGTTTCTTAGTGTATCATCCACTAAGTGACACAGGAACAGTGGAAAATAATATACTACTAGATTATAGTGTTGCGTTCAGGGGATCTGGACAAAGGCACAGCAGAAAAAGGTGAGCCAGCCTAATAACCCCACCTTGGCATTGCCGTGGAGGCAGATTGTGGGACCTGTCTGTAATGTGACTATTGGTCACTGGGCTCTGCCTGTGGCACTTCCCAGACACCTAGTGCACTGGTTTGTTAGTTGCAGAGCACTTTACAGGTTTTGCACTTTGTCATATAGGGATGTTTCCCAGAAGAATTTGTTGATAGAAGGTCTAAATATAGAGATGAGATCAGCTAAATGGATTGGGGGGTTGGTGAAACATCTATTTTCAAAAATAGTTAGCGATAACAGGTCATGGTTTGAGTTTGTAGAAGAGAACTGAAGTCTAATTTGAGCATAACAAAAAAAAGGCATTTTCAAATGTCCTGTGCAGTTGGTGGACATATTTAAGGCCCAATATTTAAAAGTGGTGGGTTCTTTGTAGGCTAGTAGGAATTAAGGACATTGCAAAAAGGTCAGCTAAGGGAAGGTGAGGGGAATCAGCTAACTGGAAAACTTTACTAAATCTAACTGTCTCAAAAAATTAAGTACAGTAGGATCCAAAGGTTTAGGACAATAAAATGGGGGGAGTCATATGCGATTTTAAATTGGAACTAGAGAGGTTTCAGCAATATTAACATAAGCCCAGAGGCAAAGGTTGTTCGTAGCGTGAAGGCTTGCAAGTGGGGCTATTTGTGTATGTCTGGCACACCCAAACCCCCCAAGAGTTTGTGTCTATATAGAAAATAGCTAGCCAACCTAAACTTTGTAGACCTCAAGATAAATGTAAACATTTCATTTGATCTATATGTAAGATACTGCATTTCTCGAGATTGATATCTGGAGGATCTGTAGGTAGTACAATAATTTAGGAAGATAAGTCATCTTTATTTCATTGATTCTTCTGAACTACAATATGAAAAGGGTTCACCACCTATCCAAATATTGTAATAGCTCTCTTAACAAAGCAGGGCAATTCATCCCATAAAGTGAATTATAAGTTGGGGAGAGGTAGACGTCCAGGTAAGGAAGTAAAGGGGTCCATGTGAACGCATAATTAGTTTGAACCCAACTAGATTGGGAGGTATTAAGAGACATTCAGATTTGCCACATTCATGCGTAAACTGGATATTTCCCCAAACACAGGCAGAACTGAGAACAGATTGGGTAAAGTGACATGAGGTTGAGAAAGCGGAAGTATGTCATCCACAAAAAACAGTGCCCCGCAAAGTCTATTCCTTATAATAGTTGTTATTCATAATATCTATTGCTAGGAGTCCTAAAGCTAGGATGAATAAAGATGGTAAAAGAGAGCACCCTTGCTTGGTGCCTCCTTTATGGATTCAGAGTACATCAGAAGAAAAGCCACTATATTATAAGGAAGCACTGGGGCAGGAATAAAGAGACAACATTCAACTAAGGAGATCCTCATGAAAACATTTAAAGAGCGATCCCAGAGAGTGTATCAAAAACTGCATACATCCAGGGATAACAGCATGCTTTTAAAGGAGCGATCATGTGCAAGATGAATAAGTTGGACCACACGTCACAGCTTATCTCCTGTTTGCCCCCAGGAAGATCCTCATAAAAACCCCATTTAAGGAGCAGAAAAAGGTCATCCCAAGAGAGCAAATCAAGAACTGCATACATCCAAGGATAACAGCGAGAGATGTGTCAGGTGGGGTACCAGAATATCAGAAAACATTTTATAAAATACCCATCAGGCCCTGGTTTCTTGCTTGGTTGCATTGAATTAATTGATTAATGTCTTGAGCCAACATGGCCAGGCACTGTGTTTGGAAATTTTGGAGTGACAGGATTCAGATCAAAACATAATAATGCTTTTACATTTCAATGGGTATTTTAAAAACAGTTGTTTTCCTAGCACACCCTGACTTCTCTCTGTGGCTTCCAATCTTGACTTGTTCTTAAGCACCCCATTGAGCACTCTGCTCCCCAATTACTCTGTACACTCTGTTTTTCTATTGCTTCTGCTCTAGCTTTAACTAACTATGACATCAATAATGTGCAAATTATTTGAGGTAATAGTAAAGGAGTATATTCAGAAATTTGCTGGAGGAAATGGTATCACAAGCAACAGCCAGCATTAATTAATCAAAGACCGTTCTTGGCAGACCAACCCACTAATGTTTTATGAGGAAGTGAGTAGCAATCTGGATGGAGGAAAGCCAGTGGACATTATTTATCTGGATTTTGCTAAAGCATTAGATACAGTACCCCATTCCCAGATAGCAAGCAATTGAGCTGCATGTTTGAAAATGACTTGCTAAACTATTGCAGACTTGCCAAGCTTCACAATTTTGTTGCACAATTACAGCAAGTCTGCATTGCAAGTCACCAGACCAGCGAGCTTGCAGAGCTCTTGCTAAGACCTGCAGGACTCTTGCTGTAGCCTTGCCAAGCAAATTTGCTACAAATTCAAAAAGTGTCAACTAGAACTTGTGCTCCAAGTGTTGTGCAAGTCTCCAACTTGCCAGAAATATGTGCAGCAAGTTAACAAAAATTACAATTTCACCCTGCCACAAGTTTGTAGCAAGTTATCCTTGCTATCTGGGATTAATGCTTACATTACAGACTATGTTCTATGGGCATTGATGAAATGGTATGTATGTGAATAAAGAACTGGTTGCAGGAATGAGTACAGAGAGTATTGATAAATGGCTCCATTTCCGTTTCTATGTGACCATTTACAAATGGTCAAGGGTCGTGAGTGGCATGCCCTAGGGCTCTGTCTTGGGGCCAATACTAATTATCTGTTTAATAACAACATTGAAGTTGGTATAAACAGTTCACTTTCGTGTGTTTGCGGATGATACCAAAATATGTGGTGTAATAGACTCATCCCAAGACATAGCAAAGTTACAGCAAGACCTTACTAAAATAGGGCAACCACATGGCAGATGAGGTTTAATATACAGTAAAATGTAAAGTTATGCATTTGGGTGCTAAGCTTCACTTTAGGGGGTGCTGGGTACAAGCTACTGATTAGGGGGAGTTCCTTTGGGGAAATCGGAGATGGAAAAAGATTTGGGGGTCTTGGTAGACTGCAGATTAAGCTATAGTACAATATAAAATGCATAATAATAATAATAATACAATGTCAATCTGCAGCTTGTAAAGAAAGCAGACTATTATCATGCATAAAAAGGGTATTTACGCTATAGACTAATGCAGTATGCAGTTCAGTTTTGGGCGCCAATCTACAGGAAGGATGTCTTTGTACTTGAGAGAGTGCAGAGGAGGGAAACAAAATGTATAAGGGGGCTGGAGGATCTAGGCTATGAGGAAAGATTACAGAAATTGAACTTATGCAGTCTGGAGAAAAGGCTTTTAAGAGGGAATATGATCTCAATGTAAAAATTGTTGAGTGGAGACGGTGAAATTGGTAACAAACTGATTGCTCTAAGGCCCCTAAAAAAGACAAGAGGCCACCACCTGAGACTAGAAGAAAAGGGGGTTAAGTTCAAACTGTGTAGGGGATTCTTTACTGTTAGAGGCATACAGTTGTGGAACTTCATTAGGTGGTGGTATCAGCTGAGAGTATAGACACATTTAAAAAACATTATCAGGGAACACAATATACAGGGGTATAGGAATGTTTAGTGACTCCTAAACACACACACACACACACACACACACACACACACACACTGAACTGGATGGCCCTTATTCAACCTTAAGAACTATGTAATACTTAGATCTCCCATTTCTATTTTAAATTGTATGCCATTATGAAGATACAGTCTATTTCTGTGATCCTTATGAGGAAATCCATCCCACTGGATTCTCCCCCATGTTTATTGTATACCATTACCCTTTTGGGGGTTTCTGGCATGTTTGGTGGCTTTTGTAATATTACCCTTATGTCATAGATATCTTAACACTGTACTATAGTTTGAGGATTGCCTACTGAGCCTATTAGCTCTTTATTAGATCTTTAACCCAGACATGTCCAGTTATCCTAGCTTCCTTTCTCTGATCTTCAGGGCAAAGTTAAATAGGCTTTATACTTTAGACTCCAATGACATCTGTAAAGACTACATTTTTACAGATATATCACATCTAACATCTTTCACCCTAAACAGGCTATGATTAAGTTGCCTTTTCTTACTCTTCTGTGTTTTCTGTGCCCCAGTCTACATAATGCTGGATTATTAAAACTTCCCCACCCTCTGTATTCCTATTTAGTTTATCTTGGGGTATACTTCCCCTTCCTTACTCTCACTCTTTCACCCTAAACAGGCTATGATTAAGTTGCCTTTTTTTACTCTTCTGTGTTTTCTGTGCCCCAGTCTACATAATGCTGGATTATTAAAACTTCCCCACCCTCTGTATTCCTATTTAGTTTATCTTGGGGTATACTTCCCCTTCCTTACTCTCACTCTTTTTTTTACTTTGGAGTCTACTTATATTAAGGATTATTGCACTCCTTGTGGTTCGTAACTGTACTCAGACCTGTCTCTCTTATGAGGGGTTTATCGACCTACAAGGTCAATAAACAATAGTTCATGCTGTTTCCCCTGAGTATGGAACAGATTTTATTGAGCTTCCCAGAGATGTCAGGACCCTGCTATAGACTATTATGCCCACTCTAGTGCTCCTTTTCTTCCTAGCTTTCTGAATGTGGAAAGTCTAATAGATACTCACTGATATAAATTAGTGTCCAGACTCTGGAAGATCCTGTTATACTAAGGGGGTTAGCCTGAATGAATAACCGAATCAAAGTGAAGCCAGCCGAAGCCTCTTGGCAGAGCCTTAAGTTCTGTTATGAATTTTAAGGGGGCCCCCATGCCCCAAAAAAGGAAATAAAAATGTTGGGTCCCCCCTAACATTCCAAACCATGTGGTGTCCAAGTTATATAATTTAATATTAAAACAGAGGTACCCAGCACTCCCATATTATACTAAAGTTTGGGAATGAGAGTTGGGACATATTTTTACAGAGGATGAATGGAGGAAGATCTTTTTTCTAACCTTTAAATCAAGTATCTCTGCCCTAACCCAGGAAAGAAACTTTAAAGTACTAACAAGGTGGTATAGATGCCCATATAACCTATACAAGATGAACTCTAAGAATTCCAAGCTGTGCTGGAGGTGTTCTGGGGAAGACGGGACAATGCTGCATATCTGGTGGGCGTGCCAGTTAATAAGAACGTATTGGAAATCAATCTTGTTATAGACATACAAAATTTGGCGAGAGATGGAGCCCCTGGAAGGATTATATGAGTTCACGGGAGATCCTCAGATATTTATAGGGATCATTGCTACGCAAACATTCCTTAGACTGGATTCGATTCTCCTTTTCTTTGTTTGTTTGGAAGAAAGTCTTTATTGTTTTAGTTCTATATGTTGTTTTTTGTTAGATATGGAAGTATTTTGGAAGTATGAAGGTAGAGGTATGGAATGATTGCGATACTATACAATGTTCGTATTTTGACAATTAGATGGATATGTATTGTTTTTTGTCTTTTGTTATTTGTATTTTTGCAATATGTGAAACTTGGAAAACCAATAAAGAAATATTTTGGAAAAAAACATTCCAAACCAGACCCTTAATCCAAGCACTGGCCTGGCAGGACAGGAAAGGGGGGGTGGAGGGGGGTGAGTGAACGCCTCCCCTCCCTGCACCATACCAGGCCACATGCCCTCAGCATTGGGAGGGTGCTTTTCCCGGGGGACCTCCTGGAAAAGCACCTAGACCTCATGCCAATGAGGACAAGGGCCTCTTCCCCACAACCCTGGTCTTGGTTGTGGGGGTTTGCGGGCAGGGGGGCTCATCTGCATCTGGGTACCCCCTTTCATAAAGGGGGCACCAAGATGCTGCCCCCCTTGTGAATGAGTAAGGGGTAGTTGTTACCCCAACTCATTCACCAAAGAGAAAAGTAAAAAAACACACCACACCTTTGAAAAAAATCCTTTATCTGAATTCAAACACAGTTCCTGACAAAAAAACAAAACTGTCCAACGCTGTAATCTATGGTCAATAACACCGTCCAGCTATGTAATCCAGCGTCAATCCCAATAAATGCCCACCAATTCACTGAAAACCAAAAAGTCCATCCGCCCGCCGACCCGACCGCTCGTGCTGCACGAATGCAAACAAATGGGCGGAGCAAGTCATGACATCACAATGTTTTCTTTTCATGCCATGGCAGCTCTGTGTCCTGAAATGGCATGAAAACAAATGGGCGGTATGCGTCCCATGACATCATGGGACTCACACTGCCCATTTGTTTTAATGCCATTTCAGGTCAGTGAGCTGTCAAGGCATTATTGTTAATATTATTATTATACAGGATTTATATAGCGCCAACAGTTTGCGCAGCGCTTTACAATATAAGGAAGACATTACAATTACAACACAATTCAAGACAAGATGGTAAGGAGGGTCCTGCCCGTGAGAGCTTACAATCTGAAATAAATGGGCGGAGCGAGTAGTGACATCACCGCTTCGAGGGACCGCTCTCCACGCTCTGACTGTGTGTTCAGCTGTGCCGAGCCAAAGCATATGCGTAAGGCTGTGTGCTTCGGCTGCTTTGCAGGCTATTGTGAATATTCAGCTAAACTGAAGGGTTCCTGCAGCGGAAGCGAGCCTGTAGGATTAGCTAAACATTCGACTAAATCCTTTGGCAGCCTAGTGAATAACCCCCTAAATGTTTCTTCCTCTCTACTTTTTGAGTACAGCAGGTACAATCCCATTTACCCCTTTTAATATTTCTGGAATTGATGGGGAACTACATTCACATACACCCTTTTCGGGTTTACCCTTAGTATTTTGTGATTTTCCTCTTGAGTTACAGAATCAGGAATTTAGACAATGTACAAAAATGGTCTTTGGTCTAACAGGTCCCATTTACATTTGCTAGATTCTGGATAGGATGGTAATGATCCGTTTCCTTCATTCTAGAAATGTTTTCTAACTGGATATATGCATTTGTCTACTCCTGTTCTATGGTACACCTCAATCCCTTTTGCTGCACTTTGACAGAGTGTGCAACATACTCATCTCTTGAAGACACAGAGAAGGGAATTTATCAAAACTGAAGCAGACAAAATCTGGAGCAGCTGTGCATGGCAAACAATGAGCTTCCATATTTCATTTTAAAATCTTAACTTAACAAACTGAAAAGAGAAGCTGATTGGTTGCCATGCACACCTGCTCCAGATTTTGTCTGCTTCAGTTCTTATTAATTCCAACCAGAGTACTTGACCTGTATCCAGTGGTGTCTGTCTCCTTACACTGGCCAGCATTGGCGATGTCATTCGTGTTTACACTGTTTAAATCTAAAAATCATATTCTTGCTTCTGGATCCATGCATCTAATTTTCTCAACCTTAAACAGTGAGGGTTCTGATCATGATTGCAACATCTTTTCCTTCCCTACAAAGAAATATCTGTCTTGTTATTTCTTTACTTCCCTGGAATGTCAGCAGACATAGTAATCTGTTATGTGGCTACAGAGTTCTCCT
Organism: Nanorana parkeri; assembly: GCF_000935625.1. Taxonomy (NCBI): domain Eukaryota; kingdom Metazoa; phylum Chordata; class Amphibia; order Anura; family Dicroglossidae; genus Nanorana; species Nanorana parkeri. The sequence goes on along the minus strand of NW_017306356.1, from coordinate 978,105 downwards.
AGGTGGAAAACTGTAAACTCAGAGGATTATTTATTTATATATATATATATGTATATATTTATGTAGCTTGTATTCTGACTATCACAACTCTGTTTCATCTATAGGTTTGAGTTGCATGGAGACATTCTTATCCTTTTGTACCTGTACGCCTATTACATTACAATGCATCCTTACCCAGCCTTCCCATTTACATAGATTTGTAGATAAATTCTTTTTTTTTAATGTCCATTGAGGGACACTGGTCCCATCTCTCTGTGTTTATTGGCTCCATGTGCTGCTCACCCACAAAACTAAGGACCGGTTCACACCACAAAGAGTGCGTTCCAGAGCGCTCGGCCTCTGGAACACACTGGAACGCAAACCAGCTGCCTCCCTGCATTCAGGGGCCGGCCGGTTTGCGTTCCAGTGCGTTCCAGAGGCCGAACGCTCTCGAACGCACTCTTTGTGGTGTGAACCGGCCCTAAAGCATGACAGTTTAAGATGGGTTTTACAGGTGCTGGCCTTTTCAACTTTCTTTCTATTTGGCAGGTTCCATACCTCCTGTAGGTAGATATATATACAACAAATGTCCAGGAATTACTATAGTGCTGTGTCCCTCAATGGACTTCAAGAAAAACTTTTTATGGTTAGTACAAAATTTTTATTTTTATTTAAACAAAACATGGCAGTTGTTTTTGATACACATTGCTTTAGGCTAAATGTCACCCAGCTACTGTAGAGTTTACATCTAGTTTAATTTTACAGTAACTATAACAAAACGTTTTATTCTCATTGTAGGTTCTTACAAAACACATAAGACATGTTACAACTGAAAATGCAAATTTAATTAATGACATTATGTAGTATTGTTATAAGCTGTTTACTTGTTAGAGGACTCTAAGCATAATAATCATATTTAAATGAACTTTGTTACTACTATAATGAGCTATGTCACTGAACTAAGGAGTCTCTAGCCAATTAGATACTGTGAAGCATTAGTCTATGCTATATTCACAGGGAAGTTTTATTTACTTGCAAGCATTCTTGGATTTGACAGATTCTAATTGATGTCTAAAAGAGACCACCAGAGTTTTTCTAAAAGTTTCCAAATTAGATATTTTAGATAAATAATAAAACAAAGAAGCTTAAACAAAAATGCCTCCTTTATAACAGGTCATGAAAGAGACATTGAGTCATCCATACTGGCTATAAATATATTTAGTATCGATTATGTCCCTTTTTTAATTTTTAGAGCAGCTGTAGTTTTAGTACAGTTATCCTTTCTTGTCCACCCTCCCAAATATTACACTTAACTCGTCCAAGGTATTTATATCACAGCCTTTTCTTCAAAAGTCTGTTATCCAGACTCTGCTTCTTCTGTGCATGCACATCGCAATCTACAGTCATTTGTATGGAAACACTGTCTATCCTTAATGCCATTGATGAAAGGCAGTTCTAGCATGCAGATAACCTTCATGTGCACCTGTGCTCAGACTATGGACATTCAAGTATTAACATATTCTATACAAGACAATTTAGGCTGATTCCATAAAGAAGTGCAGATAACCACAATAAATAGCACAGAAATATTTTTTATGTTCGAGAAAGCGATTCCAGGACTTTTATTTGCTGTAATTACCGAACACGTATGCATCAAATTGTAACATTTTTATTTTAACTGAAAATGTAACACAAAAGGGTTGTTTATCTAAAGAAATATAAATAATATATATAATGTTCTCTTAGCCTACTGAAAAAGGTGAACCTATATAAATCAATCATCCAGTTATTTACAAAACAAAGGCCTATTTCTTTAATTTCCATTGGATATTTAACATGAACACAGCTTTGTCTTATTTACTAAGCCAGTAAACATACACTCTCCAAAATGAATATTCTCTGAAGTAAGTAAATTGTATCTGCTCTGTTAATAAATCCGCCTAAGACCAATATATTTCAAATGTGCTAGTAACAATGAGAAAAACTACTATTCTTGCAGTGATTCAGTCAGACAATTTGCAATGCTCAATTAAGTAAATAAAGTAAAATATCATTATAATAACCTTAATGTTTTTGTTTGGAAACATGTACTGTCTCTATTGTCCATTATATCTTGAAAGGTCTTCTAACATAAACAAAAGAGTTCTATTTCATGTGTATTAGTCTGCTCTGAGTGAATAAAAATATTATTTTTGTAGTGTCTCAGTCATTAAAACATGACATTTCCAATATACAATTTAGGTTCAAACATCAAGCTATAAAAATTATAGCTGTCAGTCACCGCTCCCTACAGGGATCCCCCCCCCTCCTCTCCAATCCTACAGCGCTCCAGCTCCTCCAGTGGGCAATAGCTCGCGATATACTGAGCTTTGGGCCACGGGAGGAGGTTAGTATATGTCTTTCCGTGACACTAAAGAGAACTACGGGGAAAATCAATTACCCCATAGTTCTCTTTTAAAGCTTTTTTCAGCAATAACAGAAGCAGCCTCCCCAGGATGTCTTCATCAACAATTTTTGATAGTAAATAAACATGAAAGTGTCATGAATTTGAACCCCTGGACATCCAGTGCAGTTTATTCCACTTCTATATGTTTTTTAACTATTGAGGAACATTTAGACAATCAACAGGAATACACGACCAATTGTCAGCTTGTTTGCAAAAAAAAAAAGAAATTTTACCAATCATCCAATTATTTTCTTCATTTCAAATGAGTGATGTACAATACTCCAGCAAACAGTTTATAGTCACACTAGTTAAAGGAGAACTATGACATGAGTGATTTCCACTCACCTCATAGTTCTAAGCCGACCTGTGACAATGAGACTGTCACAGGTCGGCTCAGTAGATCGGGAGGTGAGAGAACACATACCGGGTTCCCTCACCTCTCGATCCTGCCACGGCTCTCTGCCGTGACAGGGGGAGGGGCTGGATTACCCTCTCCCCGCTCCGATCTGCCAGCGCTGACTGGCGGAACGGACGGGGGAGGGGGCGGGTACAGCTGGCTCTGCCTCTAGATAGGCAGAGCCAGCTGTCACTCACACAGCTGGGCGGATCCCGTCATCTAAGTCGGGATCCGCTCCAGGTGCGGCGTCTCAGTATACCGCGAGCTGTAGCTCGCGGTATACTGAGCTTAGGGTAACGGGAGGACGCTAGTTTGTGTCCTCCCGTTACCCCAAGGAGAACTATGGGGAAAAACACTGACCCCATAGTTCTCCTTTAACAATCACCATGATCTGCAGTGTTGTAAGAACCACCTTCATGGCACCATAGTGATTGGATTAGGGGGTTAAGTTACCTTTGTGGCTATCAATGTTGGTGTATGTTACTGGCACACTTTAGAACTGAGAATTGAGGGACAAAACATGTTCAACATTACAGAACAAGTCCAGTTGAATGTGACTAACTACTAGTAGCTATACAATGGTCCAGATAAATGAAAACATTCATAGACATATTTAAAACATATTGATCATGGCTACTTCTAATGAAGGCTACTGAACTGTTGCTATCTCTGCAATAAGGCCATACCAGCACTCTATACTCAGATTAGCAAGAATTTGACATGCAGTATCGTCTACATGCTGTGTAGCCAGGCAAATGTCAGCTACTCCCATATACTTTTTGTATAAGTGCTTCCTGTCCACAGATCTAACGCAGCCTAAAAAGATGAACATATCGATCAGAATTTTTCATGCTGTTGATTTGTACAACGGTATCAAATTGGGGGCTAATTACTATAAATTCCCAGAAGAAATAGGACTAGATCAATTTGCCTTATTTACATCACTATACCCCTTTAGTGATAACATAATGCAATGTATGTCATGCAATATGATTTCAGATGTGAGGTTTATATAGAAAAAAGTGTATTTACTAAACAGTAGGGATGCACCGATACTTTTCAGATACCAGTGCCGATACTTGGCATTTTCATGTGAACTACCAGGGTTGCAGCGGTTGCAGCTGGGACCTGGTTCTGGTGCTCCACCACTGTCCTGAAATCATTAGTCAATATTGTTTTAGAAAAACTGTCACATGACAATAACCAAGAATGTATCTGTACTTGTAAGTACTTGGGCAAGTATCAGTACTTGTACTTGCAAAAAATGGTATTGGTGCATTCCTTTATTTATAAAAACAAAATCATACATACATTAAAACAGAGATGTACAAATCCCAAGAGCTCCGTATGCTCCTTACAAATGACAGCTGCCTCCTAACTTTTGAATTTTTCTCTAGTCTAGTCTTGGAGCTGGAAAAGTATCCATACGTTTACTTGTACCGAGTACGGTACTTGGTATCGGTGCAACCCTACTAAACAGTCACATTTTACCATCATTTTCAGGTGCAGGTTAGAAGGAATAAAACATATATTTTTACTTAACAAAGACAGAACTTCCATTTAAACCTTTACGCAGTTCTTGATGAGACCCATAATGTGTATTCTTCTATGCCAAACATTTACTTAAAACTGTCAACCTTATTTAATAAAGCAATATGGCAACCTGCCACACCCAATCAGGTGAAAGCATTTACTAATCAATAGAATGATAAACGTTGGTTGTTAGTTACTAACAAAAATAATTGCAAGCTTGAATCACACTAAATAAATCCATAGAATATTTTATGTAACTGGAAAGTGTTTTCAACAAGTCAGTGGAGAAAAATGCGCATATAAAGCAGAGATTAAAGCATTGTACATATATTGATCGTAATGGAAATCAGTATCATGTAGTGCTGCATTAAAAAAGTATTAACCCATGGACTTGAATACTTTTGCTGACTAGAAGTAATTGATATGATAAATTGCTTTAGAGTACAAGTAATGTGGCTACCTGCAGACATTGCCTCTTCTTCTTGAATATAACGCTACTGGACATTTGGACTTAATGGATACAAATTCATCTGTATAAAATCTATGGAAATACTGTCTGTGAGACTACAGTTAAGGGATTCAAAATCCTTGTATTTTATGTATGACTTTCATATCTTTCAAGCTAAAAGTGTATGGGTAAGCAACGTTTTTCTTTTTGGTTTTAGATGGAGTAAGGAATAGCATAACCCGTACCAGTTTATTTTTTGCTGTCTGTGTCCTGATTCTCTCCACTTTCATTCCCAGAGACGCAACAGGAAATGAGAGGAAATTTCACCGTAGTGAGAGAAACTCTCTCTTAGACAGTTGTTACCATAACTCCTTTCACTTACTGTTCTCATGACACTGTAAAAGTTTGTATTTCCCATAACTTTCTGTCTTGGTGACAATGGACACCAGGAAAAACAGAGGGGTGAATTGCTCATTTTTTTCTTTTATGTGCACTTATGATTTTTTTAAAGGTGGAATTGCCCTTTAAAGAAGAATTTCATATTTTTTTAAAGTCCTTTACAGTGAGAATAATACAGCGGTACTATCTTATGCCTCTTTATTACAATATCAATGGGACCTCTGGATTTAGTGTGAACACACAGATATACAAAAGACAGTGGAATATTGGGAAAACAATCTCAGCATGACTGATTTAGATTATTGCATGTGCCACTTTATATTCTTTCTATTTGACACAGTGCGTTTTTTAGCACCTAGGCAATGTTCCATTGTCTAAGCTATTGGCAAATTTAAACAAATATCAATAACTCAATTTGCTTCAGAAACACTTTTGCCTGTGTCATAGAGCTTGATTGGCTAAAGATTTCCAACGTTTCAACTTGACATGAATGGATAGATTTTGTTTCCTTTCAACTTTAGCCTCTTTTCTTTCTTTACAGAGTTGGCTTCTGTCTCATTTGTATTGTTCTCAGGGTTTTGTAATATGTTTTTAATGGGTATTGTTTTATTTTTGCATTGCATCCTAAAAGATTAAAGTGGTATTATAGTCTTAATTGTTTTTACATACAGTATATCTACTGCTAGAAAGCAGTAGATATATGCAAAAACATTTAAAAAAAGAAAACAGTTGCCAAAAGGGTAGAAACTCCACTGTGTCTGCGCCCCTCGCTCCCGGCTGTAGAATCCAGCTGCCTGAACAGCCGTGCAGGAGGAAGTGTGTGAAGGTGCATGCACAGTCGATATCATCGGTGGGGAGAGGAGGAGAGACACAGTGTAGGTGAATGCACACAGCCATGAGTGTGCAGGCCAGACAGACTCTACGGGACACAGAGACCAGCACCAGCACTGGAGAGACTTTTGGAAATCAGTGGAAGGAAGAAGATTTATGGAACAAGAGGCATCTCATAAGGTAAGTACTTAAAGCAGCATGGGAGGGCCTTTAAAGTCACTTTAAGTAAGTAGTGATAGCGAGGAAAATAAGAGTTGGTTCATGGGAAAATTAGAGAAAACAAGGAAAGCCATTAACAAAAAAATGACTTTGCTGGGTTCATACCTATGATTTAATAATGCATGTGGATGCATGTTGAGATTCTGTAAGAAGTCCCTGTACTCCGGCTTGAAAAAGAAGGGTCACCCTTCGAAACGCGTCGCCAGCCACAGCTCACCACGGCCTGAACATTGACGAGTGTTCCTAACACTCCTTTTCCACACGGACACGGTGCAGGCACCCGCTCTCGGACACTGCGCTCCACGGCCCGTTCCACCACAGCTCCTGACAGCCTGTGACACACGGCTCTCGCTGACATCAGTCCACCATCCCCATCGGGATCACACCTCCGCTCCGATTGGTCAACAGTAGATTCCGTCACCTTCCCCCTGGCAGCACTTCCATCAACAGCCGTTCACTGTGACATCCCGGCAGCTCCTCTGCGCCGCGGCTCCCAGGCATAGCACTGGCTCTCCCGTCGACATCAGATCACCCTGCAGCTCCAGTCACCAGAAGCTACCATCAGGCCCCCGAGGACAACAGCCACCCAGAGGATCACCCCATCATCATCCTGGCTAAACACCAACCTTGCCGTCGTCGCTGACATCATGCCTCCTCCATCCCAACGGTGAGTCTCAGAAGTCCACCCCCCTTTTGCCTACCAAGTTACCTCACCCCCGGTCCTTCTACCCTTGTGTCCCCAACCACACTACCAGACACGAGGGACCGAAGCCATCAAACAGAGAAGGGGACCAAATCCACCGCTCGACTTCACCGCTTCACCCCACCCTAGGGGCCACACGTTTACGCTCACCCAGCTACAGGTGAGACCATTACCTTTCTTTCCTGCCACACCTAACCACATTTATTGCGCCAGGTAGTGGCGCTTCCGTCTCTTCCAAATTTTGGTGTAAGAAACTTACCCCTTATCGTTCCGGGGCCCGGTTCGGGGCCGCGCACGCGCCCGGCGTAACCTAGCTCCTCCCTCCGGCGCACAAGCGTCCTTAAGCCGCGGCCAGACAAATCTTCGGCGTCCAACTGTTGGTGACAGTGAACGCTGAAGATTCACTTCCTGATCAAGCTATAACAAATTATTACTACATTGGGGCAGATTGCATTGGATGCTAACCCTATTCTCATCTTGAGATTGCAAACCCATTAATTAACATCAACGGTTATATGATGTTACCGGTCTCATACAAATCTCTAAGTTGCTGAGAGAGTATGCAAGAGACCGCCCACTGACAAAACCGTTCCCCAAACGTCACTCCACAGTTGTGATCCTAGGTGTGCCTACAGGGGTATTACAGATTCCCAGTGAAATCAATAGCAGCACATGAAAATGCATGTCAACATGTGTCAACAAGTGGTAAAAAGCATTTTTATAGGGGGTAAAAATGCACACTGACGTGCACTTTAATGCAAATTAAAGCACGCTACAGTAAGAATCACCACATGTGAACTTAGCCTTAGAGTCTGAATTCCTTGCACTCTTAAAGGAAAACTATAAGGGCGTGTAGCAAAAATATGTGTGTGCTTAAATAATTCAGGTAGAATGTGTGCATGTAAAGTGCTGAATATATGACTGGGGATGAGAGAATCAATTCACACAGGTCACACAGTGAACCTGATTAACTTAAATATCTAGGTAAAATGGTCCAAGATGCCACATACCTCTTCACTTCCAGCTTGCAGAGTGTAACAGCCTCCCAAGAAGAAAATTCTACCATTTGGAAAAATGTACCTTTGTCAAACCGGGTGGTGCCAAATCAAATGTAAGCAGCAAATGTGTTTCCGTGTTCTGTTCTCTCATGTCTTCTCTGAACATAAAGGAAACCTAAGGCAACTACTAGAGGATAGGGTGATTAGTAGCTTCTTAGAAACTAACTGCATTGAAACTATACTACAACAGGATTATTAAATACAACCATACTATGAAATAATTTGGCCATCTATTTATAGTAATCATTAATCTAGTACCCCATAAATGCAACGGTAATCAGTGCGTCAGTTTCTGTTCTTATATTTTCTATTTTACAAATTTCCCACCCTGTCACCCTGCCTCTACTTACACAGCTTTGTGTGATGAGACTTTTCACTGTACTTGCTGACATCTATTACTAGTATTAGCAGATATCTATATGCTATATTGCACTGTGTGCATTTGCATATCCAAGAAACCAGATTAACTGTCACAGTGACGGGGAATGTGATCATTACCAAACGTTTCAATGTGACTTATTCGTGTCTATCTATATCACTATCTTTTTTTAACATTCTTCCAGTTTCACAAAAGCATATTTTTTATAGGGAATTTCTCAAAAACACAAAAGGAAACGCTGAATTATTTAAGTATTGTAAAAGGTTTTTTTCAGTTGAAGATAACGGTAGCTGTTCATTTTCACCATCTATGGAATACAATGGCAGGAAAATAATTAATGAATTAAAAGGAAATACCTGTGTTTCTTCCATGACTAATAATATGACCAATGCAGAGAAGTTTCTAATAAAGTCATAAAACGTAAGGAGAAAAAAAAAACTAAAACAGATGTTCATTTTAAGGATGGAATCACATTATGATGCAGAGGCATATCTCAGCCAATTCTTATAGCCCGATGAACATGGAATGTGTTCTGTGTTGTAAAACTTTCTATACTTTGTCAAACAAATTTTATAACCTTTTGTGCCATTTTCCATGACCAAATTATGCAATGCTAAACTTAATAATGCATGAACTTTAAAGGCAATCAAAATCCATACAAATGTCAGTGTTTCACAATATTTCTAAAGATGTTCAGTGCTTTTTGCATATTATTAGGGTAAGGATGAGTGATTTTTTTTATTCCCAGAAGACTGTGGGCTGTGTTTACTAAGTAATGCAAAAATAAAGGGCTTGTGATAAATGGCTACTTAAAAACGAAGTCCACCCATGACTAATATTTCACCTTTCATCTTAAGCATTACACCATACATTGCCTTATCAGGGCTGTATAGCCAACATAGCCCGTGGCCTAGGGCTGCCAGAGGTGGCACACCCACACATTATTATACTGACTGTCACTAACATATTTCCATGTATAATAAAAGGTTCCATCGGGTCATTCTGCCCGCCTGTGCTGGCTGGGTCATCATTGTTGTTGCCCCTTCAACATTTGTGTGTTATTGTAGGTAGAGTAGTGTACCCTGTACTTACAGTTCACCTTCTCTGGGTCTGTATACATAGAATTAAACTGCTAGCAGGGAGAGAGTGTGTCATACTCTTCTAAAACTTAGTTCTAGGTGTACCAACTCAGTAGCCAAACTGCCACGGATATGGCATATGTGACTACAATGTCTTATTTGTTTGGTGTGATAAGGTTGACCTGTCTATTGGGGTAGATTCAGAGTACTGGTTTGCAGAGATAAGAACTATGAATGTGTTAAGAACTATGTGTTAAGAACTATGAATGTGTTAAGAGCTATGAATGTGTTAAGATAAGAACTATGTACCGTATTTGCCGGCGTATAAGACGACCCCCCACTTTTTGTGTTAAAATATAGGTTTTGGGCTATACTCGTCGTATAAGACGAGTATAGCCCAAAATAATGTTTAAATGCACCCACTAACATCCATGGAGCCACACTCGGGATTACAGTCTCTTACCTTATCCCTTGCGAGCGCCCGGGGGCGGAACTGGCGGCAATTTTAAAAGTTAAAATAGAACAAAAAACAAAAAAATAAAAGTAAAATCATCAGACCGCCAGGGAGGCTAATCTGTTAGCCCGCTGGATCTGTGGTAATACTGTATGTACGGTAACTTCGGCTACATACTGTATACCGCGCTGAGCCAATCACGGCAGGCTTCGTATTAATGAATACAGGCTTTGTATTAATTAATAAAATGCCTGCCGTGACTGGCTCAGCGCGAAGCTACATACAGTATACCACATCCATACCCGGCGTATAAGACGACCCCCGATTTTCTGCGTTGCTTTTAGGTCTCAAAACCCGACTTATACGCCGGCAAATACGGTATGTGAAATTTCAATTTAACACTGCAAAACAAATACCAAAATTGTGTTCACTTTCTAATAAAAACCCAATTAACTATATACTATTATGGACAGAATTACATCTTAGGGATTAATATTGTGGCCTTGCATCACTGTGGCACTGAATTCAATCCACAGGAGCACTTTCTGCAAACTTCCTTGTACATAACAAAAACTATTTTTGGGACCTCAGCCCATATTGTGTATGTATGTTTTATAGTTGACTGGTTCCTAAACCCTGGTACAAATTTAAAAAAATGTCTATTATTCCACAGTATGAATGCTCTTGTTGCTTCAGAAGAGTGACTGCTGTGTGTACCAGTGGTTTTGGTGGTATGAGCCTCAACTGAATATGAGATATTGATTTAATGGAGTATTTCAGAATATCAATCTCCATGTTTTGATGTGCCTGCATATTTGCTGCCAGATCTGTTTGATCCTCAGAGATCTAGAAATCATACAGAGATCTAGGAGTCCAGACAGTCATGATTCATCCATCTAGCCAATAATCCAGACACTCATAACAGGCTCTTCACTCTCTGTAAAGTATCCTTGCTTGATATCTGTACACCAGTAAAGTGGACAGATATCAACCCTATGGGCTTTAAACTTGTTTTTAACAGGAAACTTTGATACATTAGCTTTGGTGTAGTATATTAAAGTATACCTAAAGCCATTTTTTTTTCTAGCTAGAGTAAGGCAGCATGCAAAAAAATATAAAATAAATCAGTGGTTCCACCTAAACATTAGAGTCCCCCCCTTTCATATAATGAGCACCCCACACACTAAAAGCTTCCCCTTTCACATCAGTAGACCCCTTTACACATCTGAGCCCCCCTTTCACCTCAGAGTCCCTCACTTTCACATCATATTCTCCCTCTTTCACACCAGGGTCCCCCTTTACATCAGTAGTCCACTTTACATCAGAAGCCTCATTTACATCAGAAGCCCCCTTTACATCAGGAGCCCCGTTTACACCAGAAGCCCCCTTTACATCAGGAGCCCCCTTTACATCAGGAGCCCCCTTCACATCAAAGCTCCCCCATTAAACCTCAAAGTCCCCTCTCCCATTTCAGACCAGATACCCTCCTTCACAAAGTCCTACCTTCAAAAATGTCCCTCTATTTCTGTTCTGGTGACAACAATTTTGAATTTTTCCTCACTTTTGGAGACACGTGCGTTACTAAAAATATTACAGGGTTGCTAACCTCTTACAACTATATACAAAACTTAAACAAAAGTTTTGACCTTAGGTACACTCACAACTGTATACCCCTTATGGACCGTAATTGTTTTTACATTTAGTTAATTTCTATTTAGTTAAGCAATTCTTAAATAAGTAATACAAAAACAGGGGAGAAGAAGAGCAAGTCGTTAATAAGGACTGACTCGGTTTTCTAAGAGCCCGTTCACACTAATATGGTGCAGTGTGTTTTGCATATGCTGAGCCGAAAAAAGTGCAGCATGTCCTACCTTAATAAACTAGACCTCTCATGTTAGGAACAAAGTTTTATGGGCTAAAGAAAGTGTACCACACAAAGTATGCAATGGTGCCACATTGATTGGTGGGTTTGATGAAAGGTGGGTGTTCCTAAATAACGTGATTTATTATATCAGACCTTTTACCATTTTCCATAATCAAATCTGGCATTCAGTCAAATAACATCTCTAAGCTCCCTCTGCCAGATCCCATGATCACAGGTAGCTCTATATTTTCCCAGTATGTGTTTCAGACTACGGGTTCCTCTCTGTCTGAATGGTGAAGTATCTACAGTAAGGGCCACTAGCCTAAAATACATTATTTGCATTGGCCCAGAGGACAAATGCCCCCCTGCCCACCAGTCCAGTCTTTTCCTGAAGGTGAGGAAATAGAGAAATTCTCCTCATCTCTCCCTTCTTTATTTTGTTCTCTTTCTTTTTCGTTATAGCTTTACTTCTGTTATTTTAGGACTTTCTGAAATTTATGTCCTCTGACTTTGTAGACATATGAAAAATTTGTATATTTCCTTGTATCTAGTCCACACGCATTTTAGGATCAATTCTTTCCACATATGTACATTTTAATGTAATGATTCATATGAAATTTGTAACATAGCAGTGTACATTATGTTTATAAGTGTTTCACTTCCATTTTAGTGCAACACAATCCTCTGAAATCCTGTCTGGTAATCTTGTTTGGCCTCCTGATGACTATAGATTGAAAAGAAAAAATGTTGTAGCCAGAACAACAATGTTTGGGGTGCCTTGGCACAATTCTCCTATCTGATTGATCCTTTGCATGGCATTGCAGCATGTCAAAATGCACATTACTAGGAAGCTGTCGTAAAACAGATTTGCAATTGTTGCCAGCAAATTCACTTTTAGGATGTCTCTACATCTCTCTTAAAACGTCTGTTACTTACTCTAGGAAAAGGTGTGGCAATATGTGAAATTAAGCAGCAACAGTTTAATAAGTATTGTGGTCAGATTACTATTTTTGGGGGGTATCCATTCACATTTTAAAATCCTCCCTTGTAAACTGATTACTATTACCAGATAGCTGCAAGACTAGAAGACTAATTTTTATAGAGTAAAAAAACCCAGAACTACCAGGCCATTGTTGCTAACAGACTCCCAGACTTCCAGCAAGCAGAATATTTTGGTGTATCTCCACAGAAAAATAGAACCTAAATCATTAATGTAATAGTGCATACAACTGTACAACATTTCTATTAAAACCAGGCACATGTAAAATATGCAAATTAATGTACTCATAATTGTTTTTTATTTTAATGCAAACAGTTTAAGTACTTGCTTTGGACCTTTTTGCATTGTACAGCAGAGCTTAGATGATGGGAGGTCGAACCAGCACAATGAACCAATCTGCTGTGTGGCAGTAAAAAAATAAATGCTGATTGGTGGAGAGACCAGGTTGAAAGAGAGATAAGCTCATTGGTCTGCTTCTTCTCCTTTCTCTGTCCAGTCACAGGCAGGGACTGTGTAAGTGGCAGAGCTGTTTAAATCTCATAAATGATTGACAGAAATACAAATCCTTTGGCAGGTCAAACAGAAATGTATTTTAGCTCTGTAAATCTCCTGGTGTTTTAAGTTAGTTCTTGCAGGGCTACTTTGCCCCAGTGAATGTATAGGTAGAGGGGAGCAAGCGGAACTGGTATAACCAAACCACTGTGAATAGCCAAGTCAAACCCCAAGGGAGGCATTGGTCCTCTATTTACTCTTCAAAGGACTACTCTTATCCCTGACAACAGCACAGCTGAGTGTTGACGATGTACCTAATGCTTTCACCTTCAAATCAGCTTCTGTTTTTCTCCTTGCTGTCTGACACAGTAATCTGTGACAATGTCTTGAACATCATCATGGCACTGAGCTTGGGAAATCTCACATATATTCCACCCAACCAAAGCAAAAACAGCCAATTAGGTGCTGGAGGTGGGACCACACCCCAGCTCTCATTTGAGTTATACTAGAGCTGTTGATGTACAGTGCTGGAGGAAATAAATTTAGGCAATCACTAACCATAAGTTTAAAGCAGCATTGAAGGTATAAAGATAGGGAGGGGTCTAGGGAGCACAAGGCTCTAAGCCACTGAACTGCCCCAGGCAAGTGCTCGGTTTGATTTCCTGCCACTCCCAACACCATATACTAGGGATGTTCAAATACCAAGTATCCTATATGGTACAAGTAAAGGTACAGATAGTTTTCCAGCTCCAAGACTAGACTAGAGTTAGGAGGCAGCTGTCCTGAGGGATGCACTGATACCATTTTTTCCAGACCAAATACCAATACTCCAGGTAGTCACAGATACCCTTACTGATACATTTTTGTTTAGTGTAATGTGACAGTCTTTCTAAAACAATACAGACTAATGATTTCAGGACAGTGGTGGAGCACCAGTGCCCGGTCCCAGCTGCAACAATGAAATGGCAAGTGGCACTGGTATCTTAACTGGTATCTGAACTAGACATGCGCAGCAGCTAAAAATGTGTTTTGTTTAGTTCGGATTTTATTTATTTAGTTTTTTGGAATACGGATCCTAAATGTGTTTCATTTCGGGAATCAGATTTGTATTCGGATCTGATTCGGAATTCGGACGAATTCCCGCAAATTCAACCTGAGGTGGGGTAGCAGAATTGGCACATTTGAAATTACTGGCTGCTGTGGTCTAGTCTTTACTATTAAAGGGACATTAAAATCCTTTTCTTAATTTGTTTTTATCCATTCCAAAATTTCATCCGAATTACGATTCGGAACGAAACGAGTCGCACATATCTAATCTGAACATCCCTACCATATGCATATCTAACACAGTTCAGCCTCATGCTTCTGTTTATGAATATGTGACCAATCAGTGTAACTTTGCTGTCTCTCACCTTACAACCTACCACTGTAAAACTGCAATAACCCCCCCCCCCCACCCCTTTTAGCACCCTTCATTAATCACTGGAGGTTGGAAGACTGAGAAAATACTCTCTTTTTCCAGCATTCCCCTTTCAGATATGCTTTGAGAAATGTACCTGGTCACAGACACTTGCTTTAGCTTCACAGACTGCTCATTAGTAGTATTAAACTTTCAATCTTTTTCTCAAAATTGAATCCAGATCAAACAAGTATACATTGCCCAGCAAAGTATTTCTCTATGTTTTTGCTCAAACACTCAGGGCTCAGTCACACTAGATGCAGTGCGTTCCGGCCCGATTTTGGCCGGAACGCACTGCCACGCATTGCGGCCGGTTCACTTTTTAGTGGGGTAGGAGGGGGCGGGGCATTCAAGTGAATGGAGCCGTTGAGACAAGTTGTTTTACATGCTGGTTTGTGAGTGTGCCATGATGCCTTTCTACTGATTCACTTGAATGGCCCGCCACACCCCCTCCTACCACCACTAAAAAGTGAGCCGGCCGCAATGCGAGGGAAGTGCATTCCGGCCAAAATCGGGCCCAAACGCACTGCATCTAGTGTGACTGAGCTCTTACAGTCATCATGTTTACAAACAGTTGGCTCCAACTCTCTCAGCTTCCTTGAGCTTCCTGGCCAGTACAAGATCATAAGGAACAGAGCAGTCCCAGCATGTTCGGCCGACCCAAAGTGCAGAATGAGTCAATCCAACATCTGGATCAGCTAAGCCGAACCTCCGGCAGGCTACTCGCTGCTGTTTGGTCTCAGCTTCCTTGAATTTCCTGGCCAGTACAAGATCATAAGGAACAGAGCAGTCTCCAGCAGCCATCCAACTACTAGCTTGGGAAAGGGAGAAGGAAGTAGGGAGGAAGGAGGAGAGGGGAGTAGGAAGGAGGAGTGGCTTGCCTTGCTGTGCCTTTGTGATGTGGGAACTAAATGATTGTGCTGAGCTAGCAGTGACAGCTAGCTCCGCCCAACTGTTTTCTATTGGCCAGCGGTTCTGCTGCCGTCAAAAATCAAGGAGCAAAATCAATTTTAAGTGATTTAATCAGTATTTGAAATAACTAAAATACATTTTGACTTTGATATCACTTTAATGTTACTGATAGGTCTGCTTTAGTATAAAATGATTATATTTTATAATAAGACATAGCTGGTCCATTGTACACATGCTTCTAATGTGCAACATCCCCTATTCCCTTTAGACTGCTCGGTGGCTCCCTTCCACATTATGTATCATTGTCTGTTACATTAGGTCAGTCATTGTATGAATATTGTGATTTTGTGTTGCTCAGAAATATGTTGGTGTTATATAAGTATTCAGTAATGATACCAATCTACATTTATTTTTTTCCTGGGAGGTATAAACAAGGTACAGGCTCCAGAAATTGCAATGTGGAAAGCATTATCACCATATAAATAAAATCACTTTTATTACAGTCTTAATGGGTACGTTTGACTGGAGTGGATAAAGATATTACAGGATTTCACTATTCAGTGAATGTTATTATTATTATTATTATTATTATTTCTTTTAACCAGGAATATGTTGTTATGCTTGCATATTTAATAGCTACTTGGTGTCTGGTTGATAGGCATTTCCCATGCCTCCCTAAGAATACCTGACAAGCGTAGACCTGCAATTTTAATAGACTTAGAATAGTTTTCTTCAGAAGAAGCCATAAAAACTCCCAGAGGAGAGATCATCAAGCCGAATGGTCCCCAGCGCAGGATTTATTAGCAGGCAGGATGGGGAGGTTGATTAGCCTCCATGGCTGAGCAGACATGCTGTCAAATGGGCCTCTTAATCCAATCAGTTACCTGTCGGAAGGGAGCTGTCTCTGGTCCCTTGTGGAAAAGGGGAGCCTCTGTTCACTGGACAACGTCATACTATACTTTTGTGATGTCTACAATGCTTCTACAATCAAAGCAGATTTGATAAGCATGGTACCATTTAACTCCATTGCTGCTGGATGTAGCAAGTGCATTACTCTGCTATCTACTGCGTATATGTAAAAGAACATTACACCATGTTACACCACTGAAGTATCAGAAAGCATAGAGTTAAACTCATACTGTTTGTTGGCTGTTGTTCAATCAGCAGATTGAAAATTCTAGCTTTCGAAACCCATTAGGTTTCTTTGTCATGAATGATATAATACTGAATCTGAGAATCATATATTTATATATCAAGCAGTAAATGTTATCGTTCTAACACACAAGAGTAATATAGATGCTTTAATATCTTACTGTATTTGTATATCCTATAAATGTTGCCACATACAATGTTTTATTACATAAAACACATTTATTAGCATTTAAAATGCATGATGTGATAGGTACCATTCTTCTGAATGTAATGCATGTAATGTATAAAAATAACTCTGTAAAAGGCACCAGAAACACACAGCATTGCAATAAAGCACATTAAAAGTGCATGTAAAATATGTATTCAAATGTATGTTAAAATGCAAATGTTCTCCAATAGCACCGCAATTATCTAAATGACATCTAACCATGAGTGAGATTATATCACAGCAAACAAATATGACATTTTAGGCACTGTACATAGACACATGTACAACCCCAATTCCCAAAAAAGTTGTGATGTTGTGTAAAATCTACATAAAAACCGAATGCAATGATTTGCAAATCTCATAAACCCATATTTTATTCACAATAGAAAATATATTAAATATTTAAACTGAGAAAATGTTCCATTTTAAGAATAAAATTAAGTAATTTTGAAATTGATGGCAGCAACATGTCTCAAAAAAGTTAAGACAGGGCAACAAAACCCCGTCAATGGGTCTGTCCCAACTTTTTTGAGACGTGTTGCTGCCATCACCTTGTTTTTTTTCTTAAAATGGTTCATTTTCTCAGCTTAAACATTCAAAATGTTTTCCACTATCTGTTGTGAATAAAATATGGGTTTATGAGATTTGCAGATCATTGCATTCTATTTTTATGTAGATTTTACATAGCATCCAAACTTTTTTGGAATCGGGGTTATAAATTGCTGCAGGTGCCTGTTTAGGTATCTGCAGGAGGTACATTTTAAGGTTCCATCTTGAGTCTGGCTTGTCTCCACATTTGCATAGGTCTCAATAGCCAATAGAAACTTAAAGAACATCTCTAGGGGAAAAAATATATATTAACTATTGCAGTGGGGCTACCACCACACTGCAAGGGTTAAGTGCTTGTTTTCATCCAGGGTCCAAAATTAAACTCTCCTGAACCTCAAAGGTGGCCGGCTTTCACAGAGCTCCCTCCAGCCCCCTCTCTCCTCCTATGCTGCAGCAATGGTATGTCCCTCGACATCTTCACGTCCTATACACTGTGTTTAGAATGTGAAGAATATAAACCACTCAGTTCCAGCTGACCTTACCCTTGCGTGGTTTTACCTGCTAGTGCATTCCTGCTGCTCTATTCTGATTCCGTGGTTGACGTTCTCCCCTGGTTCCTGCTCCTGGCTTGTTCCTGGCAACGCAACGCTGATCTCCATGTTCCTGACCTGGCTTGTACGACTACCCACTCTGGCTCCTGACCTTGGCTTGTTCCTGTTTATTACTTTTGCTTGCTCCTGTGGACACTGTTCTTAATAAAGTTTTTGTAACTAGCACCTTACGCTTGTCAGGTTTTCAATGTGCTCTGGCAAGTATACCTTTTTTATTTTAGTCCCTAGATGAAAACAAATGGTTACCGTTGCAGTGTGGGGGTAGTCCCACTGCGAGGTCTAATAAAATCTTAGCATGGCATTGTTCTTAAGCCCACTTGACCTCTGTGGAATTGTAATACATTTGCATGGAAGACACCTAATCCAGTACATCCAAAATGATCAACATAACCTAATCACTTTACCCATGCTACACATATGTTTATTGGCATGAAGAAAAGATGCATGCTTACTCAAAGTAAAACCCACATTCTTATTATAAAGAGCACACTCACAAGGTATTTGTAATTCTGAATATTTTTAACACAACACTAGAAACAAACAGTAGATACGAAACATACAAACTTATGAATGGTAAAAAGAAAAAAATCTTAGATAAGATGATATATTAGTGTATATTGGGAGATGTTTAAATATAATAGGGAATACATTAGGAGTTCGATTAAAAACAACAAAATAAAGTTTATCGAAGCAAAAAATATTTTTTTGAGAGCTTTGGAAAGCTGAAGTTATCGTAAAATCACAGAACACGCTTGTGATCTGTAATAAGCTGCTGTAACATTGTTATAAAGTTGCACTCCATGATCAGCTGTTACAGAAATCACTGAAGCAAGTGAAACAAACCAGTTAACTTCTAATGCTATCCAGCAAACAGTGCAATTGTACTAAACTTAGAAAAAAATCCATTTACCCTGTAGGCACCCTGTAGCCAGTTAGCAAATAGCTCCTCAGATGTGCTGTGAGTGGATCTGCTTACTGAATTTGAGCTGTGTAACTTATTTGCTGTTTGATGCATTACCAATCAGGCATAGTCTTCCAAAGCATATTTTTTATTACCTGTCACTGTATCACATTTTTTCCGTGGAACCTGGCTGTTTTACAAAATGCTGCAGTAGTCGCACAATGGCCATATACATGGTGGGCATGTATGTAAAGTGGTGTTCTCACTTAAAGGGTCAGTTCCACCAAAGATGGTATTTTACTGTTAGATGGATCACGGTGGGCTATGGCTTCTCATAAGTATTCAAGTCTCCAAAATGCGAGATCTCTCAGCCATAATTCTCTACTCCGTTTCTGCCAGCCTTGGGGTGTCGTGTGTTCCTGTTCCTTTTTGTGTTCCAACACTTTCAATAGCATTCTCCATTATATAAAACAGATAAAAAACCAAGATCAACATCAGATGTGCAGGAACTTAAATGCAGAAATCTCACCAATAAGAGTTTAGAACAGAATATTGGCATCATTCAGAAGTCAGATTACATGTGAGCTCCTAGAGGGGGGAATTTGGTTGAAGTTTTATTAAAAAGCAAAAGTCATTGGATTCTTAAGGTGCCCATACACCTTACAATTATCTGCAGATTTTCTGTGATCAGATGGAAAAAAGTGCAACAGGATGGCCCAGGTGGAGATTACTCCATCCACACAGTTAAGTGTAGAGGGAGGAATCTGTTGCACCTTTTCCATCTGACCACAGAAAATCTGCAGATAATTGTAAGGTGTATGGGCAGCTATAGACTGGGTGCAAATTTGTCCTGATTTTATGAAGCAATTAACTTTGACTGTTTTCTTTAAAAGTGTTTTTTTCCTTACTCTTTATGTTATATATTATTAGGGATAAGCAAGTGTACCCACGTTGGATTTTTACGGGGGGTGTTAGTTAAATCCTGCATGAAGAAAAATGCTTTTTAGGTAGCTTTCACTGCAACACCTGCTTTTTATCCAGTGGTAATAGACCAGAATTGAATGGTGGAAGTAGCAGCCACAGCAGAGCTAAAGTCTACAGGAAAGTTTAATCTTAAAGTGGACCTTTACACATATCTTTAAAATAACAACAAACACACCTTTAGAAATGTTTAGTAATGACAATTATTGCCGGCTTTGTATTCTTTGCATACTTTATTTCTCTTTTCTTCCCCAGTCTTCCGAGAGTGGCCATGCTAACTAAGGGCAGGTTACTAGATCTCTTATTACTTCCTTGATTTCTGGCACATGTGACTAGAACATTTGACCATGCACATCATCTCAGGGGAGGAAAATGCCTTTCCTTGAGATCTCCTGAGATTACAGATGAGGTTTTCCAGCAGGGACGGGCGGACAGGGGAGGCAGGTGAGGCAGAGCCTCACCTCATATTATGGAAGAAAAAGCTGTATGAATCTGACAAAATTTTCTCAATTC
Organism: Nanorana parkeri; assembly: GCF_000935625.1. Classification (NCBI taxonomy): domain Eukaryota; kingdom Metazoa; phylum Chordata; class Amphibia; order Anura; family Dicroglossidae; genus Nanorana; species Nanorana parkeri. The sequence goes on along the minus strand of NW_017306356.1, from coordinate 957,538 downwards.
AGACTAGCTTCTAACAGGTTACACAGCAGGGAAAGCCTCCTAGCTGTGTAACCTGTCATGGACGGAGCGCTGCCTGTTAATTATAGGCGGCGCTTCATCAGGCTTTTGACAGCTATGTTAGGTTACACAGCAGCGGGCTTCCCCACTGCTTTTTGTAACCTAACATAGTAAGGCTAGAGCTGCAACAGCCTCTACTTGGTGTTAGAGGCTTGAGCTCTGTGGATGGTTTGGACCAATGGCAAAGTGCCATTGGTCCAAGCTGTCCAATCAAAAAAAAAAAAGAAACCCACTGAGGACGTCTATCTCGATGCCCCATCAGTGACGAGCAAGTAAGGTACAGGGAGTCTCCTCCCTTCTCCCTCCATCCTCCACACATAGCTCGGTGACCGGGTTGGTGGGCATGGCGGCGGCGGGGCGGGCAGGAAGAATGCTTCACCCAGCACGGAACTTACTGCACGTCACTGTTTTCCTCTTCTATTTCCTCCAATCCCACCATACCCCGGCCAAGTGGAAGCATTCCTTTTTGTCTTCTTTACTTTCCTAATGAAATGCTCAAACATATGAGAGAAGCAGTCTGGAGAGGCTCTGGGAAGCTGTTTTTTCTCACCCTTGCAATGGTGAATCATGCAGGAGGTAGTAAAAGTGGATGACAAAATATTTCTCTTCTTACTCCAGGCACAGAGCAGCCAGGGCCCTTTTCCTCCTCAAGGGTCGCAGAGCAGCCAGTGCCCTTTTCCTCCTTAAGGGTGCAGAGTAGCCACATTCCTTACCAGTTCTGCTCATGCACCATTTTCTTCCTCCTCTACCAAGGGTGCAGAGCAGCCATTTTCCCTTCTAGTGCTGCTCATGCACTCTTTTCCTCTTCCTCGTTAAATGTAATCAATGTTGTGGGGGGGGGGGGGGGGAGGGAAACATTTTTTTGCCTTTAAAATCACTTTAAGTGCACAGAGCAGCCACTTTCCTTTCTAGTGCTGCTCACGTGTTTTTCCCCTCTTCCTCTTTAAGTGTGCAGAGCAGGCACTTTTCTTTCTAGTGTTGCTCGTGTGCCCTTTTTCTCCTCCTTCTCAAGGGTGCAAAGCAGCCACTTTCCTTTCTAGTGCTGTTCATGTGCCCTTTTCCTCCTCTTCAAAGGTGCAGAGCAGTCACTTTTGTTTTTGAGTGATGCTCATACGCCCCTTTTCTTCTCATCCGAGTACCTAGACACCCAAAATTTTGCACAGAAGTCCATCCCCAGCTCACCACTAGTATGTGGAATGCCATGAGGCAGAGGAAGAATATAAAGAAGCAGGGTGCTAACGATGAGGAGGAAAGTTACAAGGGATACCACTCCAGACAGTCTTGCTACTCTCACCGACCTCGGGAGCCAGCTCAATGGAGCCCACCCTTCCTCAGAGCACTGAATTCACCTCCGCCTGTTTATTCTTCAGCTTAAAAAAAACTTTATTGCCACTTGAATGACTACACAGGAAACTAAAGCACATCCCACTCTGCTAGACTCTGCTCCTACTCCTCCCTGGTGGTAAGTAGGAGGGGGAAGGTTAGGGTACTGGGGGTAAGGAGGAGGAAAATGGAGGAGGATTCAAGGGAGATGTTTTACTCCTCCCCAATATAAAATTAAAATTGGGGGATCTACTGCCACCACCCTAGTGTACTTAGAGGAGGTGGTGTAAAGAACCTCTTTGATGTGTTTCCTGATGGTGGGAGGATCCTCCAATTTGGAGGCAAAACTTCAGGGGGAAAACCTATGGCCAGGGTGCCCGCCCCTTCCATGACACAGTGGGAAGGGCAGGCAGCAGCAAAAATATAGTGCAAAATCCTATGGCCATAGGGTGCCCACCATTCCCCAAATACGGTATTTTTTGATGGGAACTTATTTTTTTATTTTCTTTTTCTAATGCCCATTTTTATTTGCTCGCATATGGGCTGGATTTGCCTTGAACATAAGTTAATTAAGTAATGTTATCAATATATAGTATACATAATATTTTGAATAATTTGAGTATAGTTTTTAATTTTTTAGGGACACATCCTGTTGTGTCCCCAAAAAGAATGTGAAGGAAAAATCTATCCAATGGTAAAGCCCCTGACAGGTGTTTTAACCATTCCCTAAAAAATTGGGTTTTGCCTTTAGATATCTTTTAATTATTATACTTGGGTGCACTGACCTTTTAAAGAGGAGGTGTTCACGTGTGCTATAAGCACTGGCAGATTTGATTTGTAAAAGGCTCTATAGTACCTGCCCCACCTTCAACCTAACAACATAGAGGTAAGTCTGTTAATATTCCTTTTATTTTCAACACTTTTTCTTTTAAGCCCAGCAAATTCTCTTTGCAACAAGTTTTTATGCTAACTAAAAGGTGAAAATACATTTACAAAACATATACACAATTAGTTGATATCAGATTGAATCATAATATGGCTCACCAGTCAATAAATTGTACCTTACTGAGTTTGTGGTTAACTAACGGGAGAATAACTACATTAAATGCTCATTTTATTTAATGATCCTGCAATCTGAACTATGAGTTTAACAATGCTCTTGCATAAATATTGCACAGAAATCTATTCTGACCATTGAAACAGAAATAATTTGACTGGGGATTTTAAAATACCCGTAGGGTATTTGTGTATTTATCACACAGTTCATTGTTGGTTTAATTACATGAAAGATTGTATATATTTCATTAAAGAGATGTTCACAGACCCAGAATTTGTGGGTTTAAATCCTGTATTAGAGGTCAGTCAAACAACAGGTTCTAATTAGAAACTTGGGCAAATAAAGCTTTGGACATTTGGTATAGTTAAATATGTATCACTTAAAAGGCTGTTCCAGGCAACAGGTAAAAGCAATCAGTGATTCAGCTATCAGCGATCAGCTACACAACAATGATAAAATAACAAAATGTACCCCTTTTTGCCCTCAATCTGTATATTAACATTTCCCAGCATGAGAACTGCGAACCTACACTTTTTGACACTGCTGACTCTCAATCCTGGGGTTCCTACTGACATATGGGAACCAGTATGGTTCCCATATGTGGTTCTCGATCATATGATTTCTACGCCAACTATGAAAGAATGATCACATGCAGGCTGAAGGCTCCCTTTTCATTGTCAGTTTTGACTGGAGAGAATATTCAACTTCTTGAGAATAAGATTTATTTATGTAATTGAGGGAGGAACTCTAAAAGTATCCACAGACAAAAGACAGTTATCAAATAAATTAAAATCATTCTGTACATAGATTAGGGTATAAACATACATAATTGCACTGGTCACGAATGCATATATACAGTATGTCCTGTACAGGAATCACATGCTATTGATCTTTTGTACTGATTGGGTAAAAGTGTTAATCCCACAATGGACTCCAAAGTAACACATTTGCTTTATAGTAGGTACAATTAGCATCCTGTAGTGTTTTCTTCTGCTGGATCCCACAGGAACTTACTGAGAAATTCAAAGCTTACATGCAACCCCCTATGTCCAATGTAAAAGTACGGAAACCTGATGACTGGTCTCTCAGGGACCAAGTATTGTGATGGGTAGAGGAGTGTCATTTACCCTCACATACCTGAATATACCCTGGAGCTATACTGGTGAATCAGAGTGGTGGGGTTTTTTTTTGGTTAAGACACAAATATTGTTATAATTAATACTTCAGACAGGCAGCCAACATGCATGTTAGCATAATATTGTTATTGTATTCTGGTGTCTTGAATTCCAACAGCCTTGCCCTTATAATCCAAGACGCAGAGCAGCCATTCTCAATCAGGGTTTCATGGAACTCTAGGGTTCCTTCAGAGGTCTCTAGGGGGTCCATGAGCAGTGGCTGATTTACTTTTTATATGATATTCATGCATAGTTTTGGGTCCAATGCAACTTGGCATGGCGCCAATGATCTTTTGATCTAGCTGTCTGTAAGGGATGCATTATTCCCAATGGCCACCACTGTAAGAGGCAATCTTCCCACAGACCTCCAATGAACACGTGCAGTATTTTCACTGACCACCAATGTAAAGGGTATTCTTCCTCTCATACACCACAATGTAAGGGAACCGTTTACTAAACACAAAAGCAGGAAGAATGTATCCAGTGACCACCAGTGTAATGGAGTCTGTCAGCGTTTCTTTTCTTGATGTAATAATAATAACAACAAATTATTTTAAATGGGTGTTCAAAATATAGATCTTGTGTGTCAAATACTTTAGGTACATCCGATTCTTTATTCTTTTACACGTTATGTCTGCAACTTAGCAACATGCTAATGTACCTTTAGCTGTAAATCTGATATTTTAGCAGGTGTTCCTCAAAAGGTGAGAATTATTTAAAGGGTTCCTCTGGGGTAAAAGGGTTTAGAAAGGCTGAAGTAGAGTATTACATCTTTGGCAATTCTCAGATAATTATTTTAGCAGGTGAAGACATTTCTCAAATAATTATTTGTTGTTCACCTGACTAGGGTCCTGGATTGGCACACTCACCGAGACAGCAAGCTCTGGGTAGCCCTGGACAGAGTCTCTTGTCAGTACCCACTGGAAGGGCTCTCCTGGATATTGTCCCCCATCCCGCTGTCGGTGCGGGACCACCCTCTGATTTCCACCACAATCCGAATTGTCAGAGCGACGCTCAAGCACTCCTCACTGGCCCCGGCCCCCTCGCCCCTAACACCGGTGATAGGGGACCCCGACTTCGCGCCGGGAGCGGACACCGCACGGTTCTCCAAACTTGTGACAGTGGACAAGTACAGAATACTTGACTTTCGGACAAACTCTGACTGGCTATCGGGCCCAGCTATACGATCCCTTACCGTCCCCTCTCTCGACTCCTGGAGTGTTATGCAACTCCGACACTTTTTGCGAGCTATCCCTAATTCCCAAACTCTAGATAGACCCCTTACGGAATACGAGACGATGTGCACAGGGTCTGAGCCCACACGACATGCAATATCCCTTATATACAAACAGATCAACGCGCGCGCCCCCACCGATCGTCCAGCGTTCCTGCATAAAAAAAAAAAAAAATATTTGTTGATAAATCCCATGCATTAAGCCAGTGCAGGCATTCTACATTGCATTGCAGCTGCCATATAGTGCAACCCTCCGGTTATATAGGGGAGATTGGCTTAATACAATTGCAAATCAAATGGCCAAAGTATTGCAAAGTGTGCAAACAGAAGGATAACAATGTGCATCAAAGGCTGTTCCAAACCAAAATCAGTTCAGTTGCATATCATTGTCCATATACTTAGGTTTGGAGACAAATATACAGAATCCTTCAAAGGCTTCAGTTACTGTTCCAATATTTCGCAACAAACATTTAAATATGAGCAACTGACAATCATTTAACAAACATCTGACAAATACTGTATCTTGTACTATATTCCATTAGGGTAAAATTCTAATCTCCACAGTGAGTTTAAATGTACAGGAAGTTTTTTGTTATCAAGACTCTCACTGGATTCAGATCACTTATGGCATTTTAACTTGAGGAGTGTGGGACACAGCAGTAAAAGTTTAGATGCATTTAGAGACTGATTAGGAAAGATCATTTTATAGATCTTGCACATGAATTCTATTTAGGAGCACACCTCAGGTATTACCATAATTTAAGTCTTTATTTTTTAACATTTTATTAACCCTTTTCACTGTAATATTTCCTAATCTGTCAATAGAATGCACACAAGATCAAAATATATTGGTTATACTGTACATATGCGTGTATAAAACAAAAACTATCTCAAGAAAAGCTTATTTTTTGAATAATATTTTTTACTATTCTTCTCATAAAAAGGTATATATATATATATTTTTAAAAAAAACCTTGTTAGAAATCCATCCACAATTAATATATACAAAATCAAAGCCTAATGAGGCACATTAAGATCTAATAAGTTATAACATTTACGAGAACTACACAAATGTCTGCAGCACAAAGGGGAAATTTATTTTTTCATTAACATAAATCATATAATTTTATATTTTATAGCTTTTTATTCTAATTAGTTCTGGCATACACAATAAATCAAGTGCAATATCACAGAGGTACAAATTTAAGAAAGGACCACCGTACAATCAGCTTAGCTAATTTGCAGGAATATTTTCTATATAGGAAAAGTTATTTTATGAAATTTATTGCTGGTATGTTGTCATCAAACTATTGTATAGTTAGCAGTTTGAAACATAAATGGAATGCATCACTTCTATACTTCCTCCTTATACTGCAAAAAAGCAGAAAGACAGCACTTTTTCCTAGTGTAATACCATTTATTTAGAAAAATTATAATAAATGTGTATGGAAGATCAGAGTATATAACTGTCCACCAACAGACCACAGAGCTCTGTAGAAGGGAAGAATCGCCCCTGAAACACCTCAGCTTTGCAACACTTGGGTCAACCTGTGTTGGGTCCATCACATATTGTACGGCCCTGCTGAGTGTCCTGTTTGTCCATTGGTGGACAGTTGTATGCTCTGATCTTCCATACACATGTGAGTAGGCAGCTACTCTTGGTTTTATTATAATTTTTCTAAATGAATGGTATTACACTAGGAAGAGGCACTGTCTTTCTGTTTTTTTGCATGTTTTTGAGGAAGCATCCCAATACCCTTTCTGATGGCAGCCTTCCAGAGTGGTCCAGTCTGTAAAGATCAGTGATTGGGGATTGGCTTTAGTACACAAAGCGCTGGATTTTCATAATTTGTTTGGCTTCCTCCTTATACCGCTCACAATCATAATAAAACAAAAGAATATTCCTTAAAAATATATAAATGTATTAGATTCCATTCAGGTATTTTAAGACATTTAGAAGTGCCAGTGTCAGAAGAACCAGCAACCTTCATGTTCTATAGCAGCCCATCTTAACTTGGGAAGAGAGTGGCCCTTACATTGCAGAGCAAATCTTTGGTATCAGCCAGGTACCATTTCCAATACTGGAAACCTGCTGCACTTATGAAATATTGTAAATAGTACTACCAATATACCAAACCAAGCATCACTCTTCTGTTTCAACAGTTTTATTAAGTTTACAATGTTATAAGGGTTGAGAGGAGAGAAAACAAAGATAAAATATATATCTCCTATTGGCATTACAAAAGGAATTTAGTCATGAGTAGAACACAAAGAGGGGATTGAGTAATCATAGGACATTTCTCATGAGACAGCAATGTAGAAAATACAATACAATTCCTAGAACATTCTATGAAGTAAATTTTATGAAGTGGAAATCTTCCAATTTATCATTTAAAATTGTCAAGAGATTTCATTTATTATTATCCAGTAAATGTAGAAAAAAAACATTCAAAATTAGGTTATGTGGAATTCAAAGATCTAGCTTTTAAAAGTTTGGGTGCAAAAAAGATATAAGAAAGTATTCTTCTGGAGTGTCAAGGAATTACAGGGGTACGGGTACTCCTAGAATGAGATCCTAATAGGTTGGACTTGATGGACTAATGTCTTTATTCAACCTCAAATACTATGTAACTATGTAACTATAAGAGAAAGAGGAAAACCATGGAAGCAGATTCGGGTAAGGATTCATTAGTATCAGTGTATATGAATCTGTGCACCTTAAAAGGGCTTGGAGCATATTTGGATAATTGTACCAGTATCATATACCATCTGAAAAGTGCTTTGATGCTGGCTTTAGTAATTATGGTGTGAATATTGATCATATCCAGTAAAATGCCATTCACTAAGGTCTTGTTTCACCTCAATCTAATTCCTGGTCATTTGTCAATAGAAGATGATAGGAGTTGGCAAAGGGAAGAAATATACCCCTTATCAAAGCATCTGCATAAGTGCCCAAAAGAAGAAATGTCACCACACAATGAGATGGTGTGCCCACTTACAACAAGACCAACGGACATAACATCAGCTGTATATCCCTGTTCTAAGGTCTAAATATTGTCAACAGGGTGCTGTTACAGATTCCTCAGTGGAGAGTACATTTTTGTTGAAATGGTAAGGCCCTATGAAATTGTAGAAAAGGTTTGGGAGGTAAACTATAGAGGACATCAGCCTGGTATGAGAAAGCCCCATCACATATATCCTGTAAACTTAATCAAATGACTCTTATGTCCTACACCCCCTTATCTGTCAGGGCCAACAGCGGTGCCTTATGTAGAGGTTGCTACGGCCCTGTCAGTTAGATACAAATAGGAGACAAGGGAGTTCTTACTAAAAAAACTGAGTGTTTTACTCACCCATACCTGGCCTAACAATGTTATAGAGGAATCACAGAGCGAATGGTCTAGTCTTATTGTCCTCATTCCGAAGCCACATGGCAGCATCCAGTCTTGTATTGACTTGAGAAAATGAAGCAAAGTTTCCAAATTTGATGCCCTTATTATGCCCAGAGTAGATGAGTTGACTGCGCAATTGTGTCATGCCCAATATATCACAATGCTCAACCTCACTAAAGGTTATTGGCAGATTACCCTAACAGACCAGGCCAAAAATAAAGCACTGTTCTCTATACCAGAAGGAGATTTGCAGTATAAGATGATGCCAAGGATTGTGAGGCCAGCAAATGATCGACCATACTCTTAAGCCATTTAAATCTATGCATCTACTTATTTAGATGACATGGTAATTTTTAGTGCCGGTAGTAAAGTCACTTGCCCAAGGTACAGGCTGTCATTAATGACCTTAGGGTTGGTGTTTTGACAGCCAGTCCCAAAAAGTGTGTGTTTTGGTTAGAGGAAGCCTGTTATTTAGGGTACGTCAGCACCTGAAAACAACCCTATGTAAAAGCGAAACATTGATTACTCCTAACTTTGTTCAGGAATTTGTGTTGCAAATTGACACATCAGAGGTGGGCTTAGGAGCACTGGTGTCCCAAGCCATAAATGGGGAAGAACATCCTTCATCCTTCCTAAGCAGGAAACTGACCCTTGAGGAATGTAAATATGCTGGTAAGATGTTTAGACAGAATGTTTGGCCATCTAGGGCAACAGTTCAGGCCCATTACAGACCATGCCCCTCTCAAGTGGATGGCCCAAAAAAAGGAATGCAAGAGTTAGCTGGTGGTTCCTGACTTTGCAAAATTTCAGTTTTGTGATACAGCATAGACCTGGAAACCAAAAAGGTAATGCTGATGCGCTCTCCAGAGTTCACAGTATTTTTGATGAAGATGCTCAAGCTAGCAAAGATCCTGAGGAATGTAGTTCTTTACCTGGGGTTAGTTACACAACACTTACATCGTCTAGTTTTATTGGGAGTCTGATAGAGATTCTGGGAGGAATGAACCTCCAGTTCTGTGGACCGCATCTTGATTGTTGCTGGACAGGAGACAAAAGTGGTATTGTGAAACTACAAATTGTGGTATCTAAGTCTGCAAGGGTTACAGGAACCCATTGGAGGACTGCTGCTGATCCAGAAAGGAATATTACAGCAAACAATGGATTGGGCTCTACGTAGTTGCAGTAAGGCTCAGTTGAGCAGATCTTGCCTTTGTTTGCCTACCTTAGAGTTATAGTGGGATTCCTTTACCATTATGTGTTGTTTATGCTTGGCTGAAATAAACAGCTTGCTTTTTGTTTAAAAAGCTGGACGTTTTACTTCTGCCTATAGTCTAACCCCACTAATTTAATCACTAGTAGAAATGGGTTGATTTGGTCCACAGATCAGAAATGGTTAGTTGTTGAGGCTGGTGATCTTACAATAAAACCAATAAACATTTAGCTTGGTAGACAAATGGAATTAGTGATGAAAGCGTTAATATATGGTCTATGCAGAAGTAACTTTTAGGAAACATTGAAATAATAAAAGTAATCCATAGTATTTGAATTAAGATCCCTCCATGCATCTAAAATGTTATGTTGAAACAATAAATGTGCTACTTTGTAGCTCTTTTCAGAAGGTTGTTTCATTTTAGCTCTATGTAGGTTAGATTTATCCAGACAAAGGTTTAAAGCTAAATAGGAATCACCACCAATGATAATCTGGCCAATGGACTGAGGGAGTAAATAGGAGAACATAGTGTGGAAAAATTCCAGTTGTTTGGTATTGGGATTGCAATAGGAAATTATTGAAATAGTATGTTTGTGGAGATTACCAACAACCATTAGAAGGTAATAGAAGATAGAATGTAAATGGCTTCCAAAATACATTTCAGGATGGGTATCAGGGACTGAAATATGGTATGTCATCATATAAAAGGGAAGGGTTATAGTTTTGTAAGAGGAAAATGGGAAAATATTGGGCAAGAAAAATGGTGAAGAATTAATCTTAAAGGGCAGTATTATTAAAATATAAATAAAAAAAATTCAACCTGTTAAAAGTAAGGCTTGCAGGACCATGTTCCTGAACATAATTTTCACTTTATAGAGTCCACTTATGGAGACATGTTAAGCCCTTCGGCACTTATATAGTTAAGACCATATCTCCATGAACTTTATATAACTATTTAAAAAAAAAACCCACAAAAAATTAGCAAAAAATAATCACCAGATTGTGACATGCATCAAAACACCACATTGACAATCCCCCTATTGTCATAGCTGGTAATAAAATTAAGCAATCCCCTGTTTCCATCATGCCTGGGAGACCTAAAGGGAAAACCGAGGTTCTTCACAGGCAGCTACTAGGGGGCAAGAAATGAAAAAACAGAGCGCAAAACACCTAGTGCATTAATTGTGGAGATAGCAATGTATAAATATTACAAACACCCGCAGAAGCATCTGTGTCAGCCTCAAATCAGAGAGGTTTGATCCGGACTGCTGGATTGAATCAGTTATGGACTTTTTTCTGTCAACAACCTTTACCAAGGCTCTTTTATTAACATACTGCTGTGAGTGCAACTGTTTTAATCTTTTAATAATAAAGTGTTTTGGGGTTTACGCCCAACTAGGCTTCTGGTAGTTTTTATTATGTTCCACTGTTATCAGCTCTACTGCATCTATATACACATATTGGTTCCTTCAAAAGGGTCAACTTCTGTGATGTGTCACCTCTGAAGATTAGTGATCCTTCCTCCAGAACCAGTCACAAAAAATAATAAGGTTTTACTTCCTTATATACTGTATTTGTGAGTGTATTTTTGGCTTTTACGTGTACTGTATACTTCCCTAGCTGTTTTGTACTCTGTTTTTTCTTTTCTTGTTTTTCAGTTGTGGGCATCCTCTTCCCACATTCAGAGTAGCACACCAAGCCTGTCATCCCAGTAGTTTTCTCTAGCTCACTCCTCATTACCTCGTAGCCTGATGTATCTGTACTCGTTGGAATGAGCTTATGGTTTTTCTAGTCAGTTGTCAGCTATTAGGGAGCGAGCAGGTTCACAGGCCAAAGTGGTGGTTGAGCTGCGCCTTTGAGGAGAACGGCACATTTGCCTTTCTTTCCTGGCAGTGGGCATGCTATAAAGCCAGAGCACACAAAGAGTTGGTGGAGTGGATAATCAAGCTTTAATTATCCTTCTCTTTCACCCAGATGCAGAGTAGCACAATGTAATCTGCAGCTGCAAATGTGCCCTTTTCTCCCTCCTGTTCTACAGCTAATCCCACCAGTGCCCCATAAGCTGGCATTGAACAGTCAGCTGAATTATTTGAGTACACCATGATGTTGAGGAGGAGAGCAACAGGCAAATAGAGGGAGGGGACAACAGGCAGGGAGAACCAATTGCCAGTGATGTTTTTACAGCCGCAGTGATGCGGAGGTCTCAGGCTATATCTGGGTGACAGACTGTAGATGAGGAAAGTGAGGGAGAGGCATAACATGAGGGAGGCAGGATGTCACCCAGGGACCACATGCCGAGAAGTTGGGGGAGCAGCCATCCTAGTCCACCAGATGGCAAGCATATGCTTCAACCAAGTACTGAATCTCCAATCCCCACCCTGCCTTCTCCAGCTTTATCCTTGACCATGAATGTGTCTCTTCCCCAGCTGCTGAAACATAGGAATATCTCTGCCCTCCACCATTGTAATAAAGCCAATATCTAATTTTTGCTGGACTATTCAGTGAACGGCAGGGTCCACATGACCACAGACATCCAGCTAGCATGGTCAGGGATGTTACATTTTGTTCACAGCCCATTGGGTAACTTTGCTGATGGCTGGGAAGGATGAAAGAAGGGGCACACTACTGGAGCTGGTAGTGCCACCCTACTTCGTTTTTTCATTTCGTTTTTTAACAAACGAAGAGGGTATTAGCAGAAGGCCAAGAGAAAATGTCTAAACCTGTCTGAGGTGTCATGGAGGGAGCTGGTAAGGTCTTCCATAAGGTAGATGTCGTGTATCCTATCGAGCCATTGGGGTACGGTGGGAGGTTCGGGGCTCTTCCATAGGGCTGGGATACACGCTCGGGCTGCGTTGACTAGGTGACGGACGACGGATCGTTTGTAGGTCTTGGACGGTATGTCATTATGGTGGAGGAGGAAGAAGGCCGGGTCGCGCGGCACCGGGAGGTCTGTGAACTTTTGGGTGATGGAGCGCACTTGGTCCCAAAATGCATTGAGTGAGGGGCACAACCAGAATATGTGTAGGATGTCCGCTGAAGGAGCATGACATCGCCAGCAGGTATCTGGAGTTTGGGGATACATAGAGTGTAGGGTATGAGGTGTCCTGTACCACCTGGTGACCAACTTGTATCCGGACTCTTGATATTTATTGCTGATGGAGGATTGGTAAGACATTGTAAGCAATTTTGTGCGTTCCCCGGGGGCGAACTGGATCCCCAGATCCTCCTCCCACCTTGGGAGGAACCACAGGTTGTCAGGGATGCTTCCAGAGAGCAGGAGTTTATAACAGAAGGACAGGGCATGGCGGACTGGGCCGTCACTAGAGCATTCAGATTCGAATGTGGTCAATGATCTGGAGAGTTGAGTTGGAGGGGGGAGGGAGTTCAAAAAGTGGAGCAGTTGCATAGTGCGCCATGGGTCAAGGGGCAGAGAGCCGAGGTCAGAAGTTGATGTAAACGAAGTGGGCCACGAGGTACCGTGTAGGAAGTGGATTGCTCTGCAACTACTGGGGGTCCTGAGGTTGAGGAGGCATTTGTCGTCTATCCCCGGAGGGAAGGCCGGGTTTCCTAGAACTAGGATCAAAGGAGATGGCGAGAGCGACAGGGAGTACTGAGAGAAGGCAGATTGGGCTATTGTTAGCGTGGGCATGATGGTGGGATGCGAGCGGACGGTAGGGAGGGTGGGGGATGAGCACCAAGGTAGACCTGATAGTGGCACTGGAGAGAAGGATTGCTCAAGGCCGGTCCAGAGCTTTGAGGTTCAGTGGCGACACCAGTCCAGTACTTGCGTCAAATGGACGGCTATGTAATAGAGGTGTACATCTGGTAGACCCATTCCTCCGCTGCTTTTAGGTAAACGTAGAAGATTGTATTTGAGTCTAGGAGGCTTGCCTGCCCATACAAAGCTGGTGAAAAGGGATCGAATGGATCGGAAGAGGGTATCTTGATAGGGAGGGCTTGGAGGGGGTATAGAAGTCGGGGAAGAATGGATTGTTTCAAGATGTTACAACGTCCCATCCAAGAAAAGGTCCCTGTGGTCCATTGTTTAAGGTCGGAGCTAATGGCAGACAGTAAAGGGGGAAAGTTGAGGGAGAAGGTCAAAGCGGGGTTTTTGGGGAGCTGAATGCCCAGATATTTCAGGGAGGTGGGAGACCACTTAAAAGGGAAGTTGTCGAGTACCCTCCGAAGGCGAGGGCCCGTGAGGGAGAGATGCATGGCCATTTAGAGTTATGGGAGTTCACAAGAAAATTCGAGAGTGCACCATATCGCCCAATTTCCGCCAAGAGCACCGGGAGAGAAATGTCGGGAGAGGCAAGGAAGAACAAGAGGTCATCCGCAAAAGTTGCCACCTTATGCTGGACTGGGCCAATTTGTACTCCTCCAATGTCAGGGTTAGAACGGATGTTGCGAAGGAATGGTTGTAAGTAGAGGACGAAGAGGAGGGGGGAGAGGGGGCAGCCCTGACGTGCACCGTTGGTGATGGAGAAGGAGGGGGACAGCACACCATTCACCCGGACCCGGGCGGAGGCGCAGGAGTAGAGAGAACGTATCCATGTTAGCATATGGGTGCCCAGTCCAACCGCTTTCAGGGTAGATGACAGGAAGTCCCAGTCAACCCTGTTGAAAGCCTTCTCCGCGTCAGTGGAGAGTAGGACGCAAGGAGAGGCAGACGACAGGGCGGAGTGGATGACCCCCAAGGCCCGGGTCGTGTTGTCTCTAGCCTCCCTTGCCGGGACGAACCCCACTTGGTCTAGGTGTATCAGATCAGCTAAATATGGGGCCAGGCGGAAGTATAGGACCTTGGCAAATAGTTTCGTGTCCACATTGAGTAGTGAGATGGGCCTGTAGCTGGGACACAGTGTTGGGTCTTTACCCTCTTTAGGTATCACCGAGATATGGGCCAAGAGCGATTCAGGCAGGATAGTGGCGTCTTTGAGAGGGGGTGGCGGAGGGGGTGGATGGGGGGTGAGAGAGATTATACAGGGAAGAGTAATAGTCACTAAATGCAGCAGCTATGTCTGCCGGTGAAGTGGACTTGCTGCCCGTGGGACGGGTGATGGTCGGGATGTGAGTCCGGGCGTGTCGTTTATGAAGAGCACGTGCTAGATACTTGCCACATTGGTTTCCATATTTGTAGAATGACCGCCGTGTCAAAGAGACAGCGCTTGATGCGGTTCAGCTTATTGTAAGAGAGGTGGGAGGAGGATGCGGAGGAGTCCAGGTTGGGGTCAAGGACCAACAGCTGGCACCCAGATGGGTGGTCTACTGTCACAGAAAAATCAGCTTCCCTGGAATGGCCCAGTCAAGGTGAACCGAGGTGAAACATCCCTGGATATCCACAGGGCGCCTCAACATATCAATAAGGCATTACAACAACGAAAACCCAGACATCATTTTGTATGGAGGATTATCACATGGGACACACTGCGGGAGGGACACGGAGGTCCCAGGCATACAACCGGGAGGGGGGGGAATGGATCGGGAGTCCGGAGCAGCTCCACTCAGGCCAGGGAGCAGCTACATCCAAGGAGGTTACAGGTATGGAGAGGGTATCCAAGCGGTCTGTCACGGTTCCCCAATGAGCAAGGTTCTATGCGTCATCCACTGTGGTGTGTAGCGGGGAGTAGCGGGTCGTAAGGCCTGGGGAGCAGGAAGGGCCGTGGAATGGGCCAGCATCAGAGGGGCGTGCAGACTAGGCCAGTATGCCATCACACGAGTGCACGGTAGGTCTAGAAGGGGGCCCATGTCCCAGATGTAGATCACCGCCTCCGCAGAGGGTTCCAACGGGTACGACCGTGAGCTGAGCGAAAAACAAAAAGAAAAAATGGGGGGATGCACTCCGGTAGCCGTTGGAGTCTAATCTGGGAATCCACCTTGGAGAAAGGACTAGCGGAGGGGGAGTGAGTGATCCCTTACCTGTCCATCGTCGGGAATTCAAGGCTCGTTGTTGGTCGGTGCTTGGCGAGGTTGTCTAGGCCTGCTCCGAGAAGGGCTCTGGCGGCGTCTACATTGAGGCATGGGGCGAGACTCGAAATCCAGGTCGAGGGCCAGCCAGTCCGGTACATCGATGGGTTCAGTGTCCAGGAAGGAGAATAGGTCAGCCAGTTGGAGTGGATGGCGAAGATTGAAGGTCCAGTTGTTCCTGCGGATGTTAAGGCTGAAGGGGTAGCCCCAGGTATAGAGGGCTCCGGCCTCGCGAATCACTGCTGGGAGGGGTTGCAAAATCCTCCGCATGTGGAGGGTGCGACGGGACAGGTCCGGCAGAATAGTGATGTCCGCTCTGTCGAAGGGAACAGGGCCCTTTTGCCACGCTTTGCGCATGATCACTTCTTTTTCCTTCTTTTTGTATGCGGCAAAGGACGTCCAACACGATGCACGTGGTCTATCTCCAATGGAGGGTCTGGGGCCTTGTCCAAAATCCCGTTGAGGATGGCGGTCACAGTTGGACGCAGACCCGTCGCGGTAGTAGCCTCCGGGAGCCCCCGGAGCTTGACATTGTTCCGTCGGGTTCTGTTCTCATGGTCATCTTGTGCGATCAGGACGTCCATGAGGTGGCGGTCATGGGAGGCCGAGTTCGACTCCAGGCGCTCAACTCGCTGTGCCAGACTTGCCTGTTCGTTGGACAGGGTGGAGACCGCCGCTTCCAGATGGGAGATGGCTTTGTGAATGCCGGCAATGTCCCTCTTGAGCGCGTTCTGCATTTTGGAGACGATGGCGGCCATGTCTTGCCTCGTGGGGAGAGAGAGCAAGATGGTGGAGATCTCATCGGTGGAAAGAGTGGAAGACGCGGTCAGGGTCTGCATCGGTGTAGGCGTGAGTGGGAGGTGAGGCTCTTCGATGGGACTGGAGCAAGGCGGAGGGGCTATCACCGACGCGGGTGTTTGGTCCGATGTGGCTGGCGAGGCCGAGGCTTCCCGAAGCTGTGGGGGGGAAGTAGGCCTCGGGCTATGCCTTGCGTCCCAGGGGTCATGAGGCCCTTAGATGAGCTGCGGGTTGAGGAGGCTGCTGTGGACAGGAAGCGCTGTAGGGATGTCTGGGGTCGTTGGTCGTCGTTAGAACGGGATTTAGTCTTCAACGACATCAAAAGCGAGGGTTTGGGATGCCGTGATCAACTGAAAAGTCTCAGGTGGTAGCAGAGCTCAAGCAATGCGCTTCCTTACGCCGCCATAGCCAAGCCACGCCCCAGGATAAAATTATTTGTCACCCTTGAAAAAAGGGCCAGAATGCTCACATATGTAGGAGGGTTTTGTCAGTGGGTGGTTCCTTAAGTATTTGTATTTATTGATCTTATTTTTGTGATTGTATTGCTATGATTAAGGTGCCTTGGGGGACTGAAACATGTTAGCACCCTTTGTAGCTGCTTTTATGCCTTTTCAATAAAGAATGAAGAGGAATTCTGCGAGTGCCAGCTCATTTCCAGCTCTTTTTCCACTTCTTTTGGATCCATGTTTCAAGGAGAAAATGCTAGCGATCACCCTGTCATTACAGAGGGAGCAAAAAATTAAATCTCTGAAGGACGTGCTGTGGGGGAACCTGATGTTCTTTCCAGAGACTAGCAGTTCATGGCCAATAGTGTTTGGAGCATCCTGTTGGTGAAAGGAGGAACAGTTGTCCAGCACAGCTAGAATGCAGCACACAGGGGGGTCTGTCAGCAGCAGTTATAGGCAGCACCTGAACTATATGATCTCTGATTATTGGAGTCATGGGCTGATGTTGACACCCACAGAATGAATGACCACCTTGACCTTTTAGCAATGAGGATGGAGACTGGCCAGAGCCAAGTATGCAGTGGAGCTGCTGGCCTGCTCTGCAGCCAATGTGCTTTCAGAATGTGCATTTAGTGCAGCAGCGGTTTTGTCACTAAGAAAAAAAGTCCTCCTGTCTCCAGACACAGTTGACTGACTAATCTTTATAAAAATGAACCAGTCCTGGATCAACAATGAGTACCAAGCTCCTGCTGCTGGTGCTAGTGTAGCATTCCCCTTCCCCGGTCAGCATTATCCCAGCACAGGATAATACTACCGGTGGTTTTGAAGGAGTAATCTACAATAAAATTAAATAACAGGTCTCCCTGTCTTTCCTCTATACACCCCTTCCTCTATACACACCTTGAGTACTAAGGTTGGTTGCTATGGGTTATGACAGCTCAGAATTCTTCTTGTCTAGGGATACATTCACTCGTTTGCCCATCAGCACTTACTGCCCTTTCTGGTAATCGATTAAAGTGATGTCCAGACTGTAGTTATGATGCTTGAATTGCAGAAAATTCAGGGAGAGAGGAGGAGGTTCAGGCAGATGTAGACCCCATTGCTTTTCAGAGTGTGGTTACTGTTTCCATGCACAATAGGCCAAACACCTGACACAGCATTACTTGAGGTAGAAGTTACTGATCCTTGTCTTTAGTAGTAGCCACTGGACCTGCTACCACCAGGCTCCAGGGTCGTCCCATGGCCAGTCCCCAGGCTTCAGGCCTAACCATCTCAGACAATCCAGTGCAGCCTCCCCACAGGCTAGGCCTGTGGGAGGAAAAGAGAGCTCACCTGGTCCACTCCAAGTATTTATCTCCTCCCCCAGCATGCACCACTGGCCATTGTTCAACAGTGATTGGCTGGAGAGGGATATCCACTCATAGCAAGACCATTGGTTGCTCTGTTCTGTGACCAGGGCAAACCCTGCAGTACCTCTAGCAGCAGACAGATGGCAATCGATGACAGATTGTTTAGGGGAAGCCAAATGAACCCAGACTACAACATTATTACACCATACAGCATAAGCATCTACTACCACTGCTGCAGGCCTGTCACAAAAAGGCCTCCTACCACCATTACCTTCTCTTTCCACCATTACCACATTCTGCCACCATTTCTGCTTTTTCTACAGCTGCATTATAACCATCTCTTGCCACCACTGTAGGCCGGACACCATTACCATTTTGTGCTGTCTCGACAGCTGTAGTTACTGTCAAGGTGCCACACCTAAAATACCCAATACCTAATGTTTCTGCAGCTGCTTCTCAATTGTAGATTGTTTTGCAACTTTTTGCATTGTGCATCAATGTTTGTGTTACATTATTGTGCTTCAGCAGTAAAAAAAAATACCCAACACCTAGTATTTCCGCAGCTGCTCCTAAGTTGTAAAATTTTGGAAACTTTTTTGCAGGGTCAATTCTTCATTGTGCATCAATGTTTGGGTTGTATTATGGTGTTTTAGCACTAAAAAAGTGCTAAATCACAAGCAGGGGATCCGTGCATGCAGATCGGAACTAAAGGCACCTGTGTGAAAGGGGCCTTAACTTGAAAGCACATAATGCTTCATTGGGCACTTGTGCACTCATGAAGGGAAAAAATCATAATGTACTGCTTCCCTGTGCTTTGGACTACAAGTTAGACATTGCATGCAGTGCTGTTTGATTCATTAGAATCATACCTCTATTCCACACAGCAAAACTGCAGCCCTGCAGGGAAGCAATTTGTAACTTTCAGAAGAAAAATCATGCAGAAATTTCAAACATATAGAACAACAATATTAGCAATTTTTTTTTATCCACGCTAGAATCTTTGTTTTAAAACAGTGTTCATAAAATAAAACGGAGTGTTCCTTCCACAGACATACATATGTAATACTTTCAAGCTGGACCTCTGCTTTGCAAGACACTTACTTGACATTGACTTCACTGGTCAGTTACGCCTCTTCTACTTAACTATAATGGTCACTTTGCGAATTAAGATTTAGCAAATGATCCTTGGCTCTTGCCCAGAACTTGGTCTCAGGTCTCTGTGGGTTAACAGCTAATGGAGTAACATAGTGTAAAACTCAACAAGGCGTTCTATTGAAATAACAATCTTTGGATTTGAAATGTACATGTTGTATGCAGCAGAAGCCATTATTTTACAACTATCAATGCACGGTATTACTCAGCTGCTCTAATTGGTTATAACAAGAGTAGAAAGGTAATTTAATTTCCCCGCTGCAGGATGAAAATGACAGAGATATCAGGGTAAGGTAATGCTGGAAGGGTAATTAGGAGACAGCATGTGAAAGGAAAAGCAGAGGGGAAGAGTCAACGTCTGAAGTCTGTTACACGTTAGTATTCCCTTCCTAGCAGGAGATTGGATTATTGACTAAGATACAAAATAATCCATCACATTTATGCACACTATCATTTGTGTTTATAACAGCCAACATATTCGAACAATGTACAAGAAAAAGCAGAATCGTTTTTTAGTAATATAAAGGAAAATTGTAATGATTTTTGGTCTCTGTTTTATTTTTTTCTTCTAGAACATTTATTAGTATATAAAATAATGTTCTTTACCACTTTGTATTATTTTTATAAAATATTTTCTTTACCAAAAGGCATTACAGAAAAACCTGTCATAAAATAAATAGGGATCAATAGTGAGCAATTTTCCATGCAGTGAGAGCACATTGGGACAAAAGGTCTTTTGGATCACTGTTGGTGCAATTAATTGTTATGAGCATGAAATGAAAGAGAAAAGAGGGATTATTTGTTTTTTCCACAATTGTTATATTATTTACCTTTGTTGTCAGATTCTGATATGATATTAATTCACATTATTAATAGTTAAAGGAGAACTATGAGGTGAGTGCTTTTCACTCACCTCATAGTTCTAGCCGACCTGTGACAATGAGACTGTCACAGGTCGGTTCAGTAGATCGGGAGGTGAGCGAACACATACCGGGTTCGCTCACCTCTCTATCCTGTCACGGCTGGATTCCCCTCTCCCCGCTCCGATCCGCCAGCGCTGACTGGCGGAACGGACGGGGGAGGGGGCGGGTACAGCTGACTCTGCCTCTAGATAGGCAGAGCCAGCTGTCACTCATGCAGCTGGGCGGATCTTGACATCGATGTCGGGATCCCCTCCGGCTGCGGCGTCTCAGTATACCGCGAGCTGCAGCTCGCGGTATACTGAGCCTAGGGTGATGGGAGGACGCTAGTTTGTGTCCTCCCGTTACCCTAAAGAGAACTATGGGGAAAAGCCCTGACCCCATAGTTCTCCTTTAAATATTGCTAACACAAAATGTATGTTTAGTAACATTTATATTGATAGTTATTTTGTAGCACTGGAGGTGTAGTACAGCACAGAGATATTTTGTTTATATTTTGTGAGCGATTAGTTGATTGGGTGCTTGCAGCTTTAGAGCATTAGATACTGGTGCGGGACATGTTTTATTAGTTTTACTTCCCCGCTATGTTAGAGGTAGAGCTAAGGCAGTTTTTATTGTAAAAAAACCCAACACTTTTTATATGTCAGAATCAAACGCCAGAAATACTGCACTGACACACTGCAAATTATTTAAGTGGTTTTACTAAGCTGCAATGGAAGAGGCAGATTTTATCATGATATAACAATTAGAGTATATTATTGTAGACAAAAGCGAAAAGAAATGATGTACATACTCAATGCACCATATGTAAGCAGCCTTTGTATGCCCTTATTTAAGAGGGAGGGACTAGACATGTTTTATTATGACTTTTTTCAGAGACAATATCAGATTTGATGCACAATATGTAAGTCTTTTGATTAGACCACAACTTTACAGGGAGAGGCCGGGCAGGTGTTCTCTAGACATAAAAATCAGAGTGTATGTTTTCTGAAACAAAAGCCAAAAATAATAGTTCAGATTCAATGCACAGTATGTACGCTATTTTGTAAACCTGCAATTTTAGTGGGAGAAAGCAGTCAGTTTTTATCCTGGAATTAAAAATTACAGTGTATTTTCTCTGACAAAAGCCAGAACAAATGTACGCAATTTATGCAGAGTATGTTTTCCTTTTTATTTGGATGCAATTTGCAACTTTATTTAGCAAGCAGGCAGATTTCATCAGGATTTTAAAATTAAAGTGTATTTGTTGTGAGACCAAAGCCAGAAAAATGTACAGATTCAGTGATTAATATGTAATACTTTTGACTAGAATTCAGTGTCAGAGAGATTAAGCAGCAGATTTTCTCATTGTCATAAAAAATTACAATGCATTTTTCCTGAAACAAAAGCATTACAAAATGTATTTAGAGATCATATAGTTCAGGCGCTGCTATAACTGCTGTCAACAGACCCCCCTATGTGCTGCATATTAGCTGTGCTGCACAACTGTTGCTTCTTTCACCAACAGGATGCTCAAAACCCTATTGGTTATGAACTGCCAGTCTCTGGAAAGGACTTGAAGAGGTCCCCCACAGCACGTCCTTCAGATATTTCATTTTCATTTTTTGCTTTCTCTGTATTAGCAGGATGTCACTGTCGTGACATCTGTGTCCGTCCAGTTTTTTCCTTCATCTTGGAAAAATTAAATTATCGGACTCGTGTTGGTCTGTGGGAAATCGGATGCAAATATTACCCCTGATCCACCACGATCAGGCCTGCCAAAACGGAACCCTGATCAGTTTGTTTTTTCCAGACTTGGCTGTAGTCGAGGTAATCGGATGTAAACGGACATTTAGATCCTGCTGCCATTAGACTAATATTGGGCTTCCGATCATATCCGCCTGAAAAACTCATAGGCAGACCTGATTGGAATGCCCATGTGAAAGGAACTTAAGCCATACTAAAATAAAAAAATGGCAATTATTTAATAAAGCACTGTGCATCATGAACGTGTTTTATAATTTAATAAAATACTTGTTTTAATCTTTTTCATCTTTTGTTGCATATCAGCATTGCTGATCTACTGTAGCTTCCATTTAGACACTTCCTGTGCATATACTGTATGTTATGTCTCAGGGTGGGAGGAATTTATCAAAACTGGAGCAGACAAAATTTGGAGCAGCTGTGCATGGCAACCAATCAGCTTCTCTCGTTCATATTCAAACCTTAGCTGAAGAGAGAAGCTGATTGGTTGCTATGCACAGCTACTCCAGATTTTGTCTGCTCCAGTTTTTAGATATTACCCCATAGTATATATTGTAGCTTTTTATTATTGTTATATATTTAGATTTTACTAGTAATTTTTTTTAATGAACATTATATGCCAAGACATGTGACAGTTAAATGTCTAGACCTGCCGTGATTGTGTTATAAGAATGCGTCAGTAACATTTCTGGACCCGCACATGCGCAGTAGTATGTTAGATGACTGGACTCCCTTCACACGCCCTCGGAAGTCCAGATATCTCACGGGTCCAGGGAAGTGATAAAACACCGGCAGCAGCTCACTGTGTTGTGCAGCAGTGAGCCGGCTGTGTGTTAAAAACCAATACAAAGCATCTCTGAGAAGAATACTGTATTCTTCTCAGAGATACTAAGGGGTCTATTCATGAAGCAGCCAAAGAATCTAGCCGTAGCTTCGGCCGATCCTTCGGCTAGCTTCAGCCCCAGGACCCCTTCGGTTCAGTAGAACCAAAGGGCTGCTGTAAAATAGCCCGTACAGATCCCGAACTTAGCCGAGCGGCTCAGTCGAGCCGAAGACATATGCCTCGGCCCGGCTGAGCCACGCTGAAAGCCGAAGCTGGCCGAGCGGCCAGCCATTGGCCGGCCCACAGCCTGCTTCTGACAGCCGGGCGGAGCTCAGCTAACCAGGGACACTGATCTCCAGACAGCAAACTCTCCCGGGCGCTCCGGGAGTCTCCCGCTCCCGGCCGCCCAGGAGAGAAACACTGATTTTTCTTTTTTTTTCTTTATTCTGACACAGAGCCGTGTCAGAATAGAGAAAAAAAAATTAAAAAATTGCTGAGCATGTTCAGCTGACCCAAAGCCACGTGAAGCCACCCGATGTACGGCTGATTTCAGCCGATATACGGCTGAGATCAGCCGTACCAGCCTGAAGTGAATAGCCGAACAGCGTTCGGCTCACTTCACTTCAGGTCAGTCTTTCACTCGGCTGCCTATGGCAGCTTAGTGAATAGACTCCTAAGTATCAAAGCCCCTGTTAATAAAAAGATAATGCCTTAGTGCCCTCTAGTTTAAAAAAAATAAAAATAAAATTATCTTTTAACATTTTTAAAAATAAAAAAGTTTTTTAAAAGTTTAATAAAAAAAGCTATAAGAATAAAATATAGTGCCATGGAGGCTATTAAAGATAGGAGACAAACATACCACATTCCAAAATTTTTCTACACTAAAATTGTATTTCACTCATTGAATTTTGTGACCCATAACTCCCAAAATAAACTGAAATCCCAAACATATGATATACCCTATAAATGAGGACAAATAAAATAATGTATTATGAATGACTTTCTGTTAGCTACACTAATTATGTACACATTATTATTGCCCAAACTGTGAAAAAAAAATTATTTTCTTTTTTTTTCATATAACAAAAAATAATGCAATGCATGAGGAAGATGGAAATTATGGCTAAACAAACACAGGTCCCCAGTCCTGTCTGAAGCTGTGTCACTAAGTGTTAAACTTTCACTTTACATACACTTTAACCTCCATTATTTTGTTAAGTAGAGACTTTTTAAATTATAAAGGTGTACCTGCATGGAAACATACAAACTAAAAGCAAGTCTAGATAGCTGAAAACTAAGATGTCAGGACATATGCCTTGCTTTAAAATTTGCCCCTCCGATGCGGCCCAGCAGTTTTCCACAGTGACTTTCTGATAGGTCTTTGCAACCCCTGTGTTATATCCATACCTAGGCTGGCTGCTAGGTCTCTCAGGCACCAGTCACTGCATTTTGATGGGATGATGAGATGAATGTTGAGAGATATGTGCTGACAGGTTTTCCTGTTGCCTTTCTGGTCCTGCTGTTACTCTGCCATCTGAATCAGTGCTGCTGAGAAGGGGAAGCAATCAAAAATCACTTTGTAACATATACTGAAGCTTTAAATTCTTGCCTGGCTCCATACAACACCAATTACAAAAAATTTAGAAATCCAGAAATGTATTTGTAACACAGAAGGTTTACACAAACAGTCATCACTTGGTGCCTTGACGCATTTGGTACCACAAGTGCTTACTGATGAGCCATGTGATTAAGCACTTGTGGTGCAAAATACGTCAAGGCAAAATGTGATAACCATTTTTGTTAACCTCCTGTTTTAAAAATAAAGACTGTATCTGGATTTCTGGTACCCGATTTTCTGGACTTGTTTTCTTCATTGGTCCTGCTGTTAGTTAAATATTTTAGTATCCCCGCAGGTTTGCTTTAATATCATCACAAACTAAACTTTTGTTATTTTTTTTCCAGATCTTTGATCAAGAGAAACGGAATTGTAATTTTACCGCCAGTCCCATGGGGATCTTAATTCAGCGCTGCACTGAATACTTTTTGGTCATCAAATTAAAATTCACAATACCTCCAGAAAGCTAAAATAAGGATCAAATGAATCCCATTAATTTAATTACTGTACTTACTTTGGTTGCATGGGTTCAGTGCATTTCTATAGTCAAGTCAATTGCAGTTAACACAGAACTATAGTGCAATTACCTGTATCATAAGTTAATGAATCTTGGCAAGTACGTAAAAGGAAATATATCAATAAAATTAAGGGTTATTTGCTGATATGCATTCTCTACAGTGCGTGATACATTGGCCACTTCAAATAAACCACAATATAATTCTACAAGTTTCACTTACTTTTAATACTTTATTACTGTTATCCCTTAAAGCTGGACTCCAGGCAGATATAAAAACACCCTTTAATTCAGTTATATATTTAATAAAAATAAAATGTACCTGCATTATATTTTTAATATTCCTAAGCAAAAGTCCTGTATGTGACACCAAAAGATGTCAGCTGTTACCATGGCTCTAGTAGCCAGAAAAGTCAACGGTCACCCACCATGCCATAAAATCGATCTACTTTGCTATTAAATACAGGGGAAGAATGTATTTTTTGTATAATATTGCTTACCACAATCCTTTACCTAATTGAGAACCAGCCTATATATAGCTGTTCATTAGCAGACCATTTTTTTAGTTTTCAGTGCTTTGGTAATTTGACGGACAATTTTTCCGTTATGCAGCATTGTACCCAAATGAATTTTATATCATTCTTTGAAACAGATTGAGTTTTCTTTTAGTGGTATTTAATAACCACTGCATTTTTTATTTTTTATAATATAGAGGAAAAGAAACAGAAAATCTGAAATAAAAACTGTTACTTACTTTCCCTGACTTTTTGTTATAAAAACATATGAAACAGAAATACCAAAACAGTACAAACATCTGCAAAATGGCCCCTTATTAGAAAAGAGATACCCCAAGGTGATCTGATTTTTTTGCCACACTTTTTTAGAAATTAGTAAACATGCTGGTATTAATGTGTTAATAAAATCATGTAGCCTGGTAACGGTGCGCAGCACATTAATGTACAGGCCATACATGGAGGGAGGAAGAAGTGAAGGGACTAATGTACAGGTCACACACAGTGGGAGGATGGAAATGAAGAGGAAATATGTAGGATAAGGGAAGTGAATGTGTTATTATACAAGCAATACAGGGACAGGATGAAGATGGGATGTACAGGAGAGGAAGAGGGGGGTGAAAAGGTAAAAAAATACTACATTAACATTAATTAATTCAGTCAAACCTGCTGCTGCTGCTTACCCTTCATTGATTCCTTAATTGTAGCAGTAAGGGCTCTCACATATAAACACTAGTACTGTTTACATTTGTGGTCACATGTGTGATCACTGTGATTGGCCATCACAGTAATCACAAGGCACAGTGCCAGTCTGATTGGCTCTGTGCATTTTGATTCTTATCTGCACTGTCTAATAACAGAGATCTAAGCACTCCACTGTATTAAAATTTACAGGCTGAACTTTTGGCAGATATAAAAGACGCAAATGAAAACAGCTTTATAATAACAAATACAGCTTATAATTAAATTTATTTTTAAATGCCAGCGGTGTAAGTACCTGAGTTTGGCCTACTATCATCCTATTGCAGTCCATGTACAGCAGTGCTAGAGTGTTAGAGGAAGAATCAGCACTAAGAGCCAATCAGTTCCTGTGCTGATAAGAAGCATGCTGGTAGGAAGAGAAAGCCTGGTGACAGAGAGATGAGCTCATCATTGTGTTGCTTTTCATATCACTGTCCAGTCAATGGCTGGGGCAGGTCAAGGATGACCTGAACTTAGAGGAAGTAGGTTGAATGTTACTGGCCATCAGACATCTAGCGGAAGAAAATAGTACTGCAGAGGAAATCTCTGGATTGAGACTGAATATTTCAGCAAAAGCTGGAATATTTCATTATCTTATCCTTTAATTGGCTGTTCCTTTTTTATCTTGTTATTTTTTGATGGAGTTCAGCTTTAAGGGAGAATAATTTATCTATAACCTACAAAATAAGTAGTGCAAAAATATTTATAATTTGCTTGGCTTTTTTCTCAAAATTTATTAAAAAGCTAAGTTTAATTTAGTGAGAATTTGGAATGGAATAGTTAAAAAGTGATAAATATCATAGACATAGAATGTGCTTTCAAATACTGCATATACATTCACCTGTGAAGCACTGACTTGTATGCAGTCTTGTTAAACGGTCTGTGTAAATTTCTATTGTTTCCATAGAAAAAATGTAAAATTTTTTTGAAAAATAGTCTATATAGACACATTTTATTGTTGAACATCTGGTTTTAGAGGTGCTTTCTTTGGCATACGCTGTTCACAGAAACTTTAATTCAGTGTTTGAATGTAGTCAAATTTGCATCCACAATTTAGAACATAGGTTAAAGAATAAGCATACATTCAGAAATTATATTTCATTTTGTCTTGTCCCCGCAGTTCACTTGAAAAATGTAATTGTTCACTCTTAACTAGGAGTTTCAGACACAGGGCCCCCTAGTCTAAAAATATAGATATGTCATTCTGTTCCTCAAGCAGCTGCCCCCAATCATCACTAGAGGAGGCTGAAGATAAGAAGACAGGCTTTGTATGTATTGGGATACTTGAGTTCACTTAAGACGCTGTTCTTCTCTTAAGCTCTCTTCAGTGGTAGCCAGGAGCCACTGCTACAAGAACAGAGTAATCCAAAGGTGCTGCTTTCAGGCTGGAAGGTTCCTGTGTCTGAAACTTTGGGTTAGGAGCAATCGGTACTCCTTGCAACTGACTTTTTTGCACAGGCTTCAGTGAAAAATAAAAATATAGGATATATACTAAAAATACACTTATTCTTTAAAGTAACTGTCATGTAAAATAAATAAAGCTGCTAGCGCACAAAGCACTTGCACATAAAGGTACTTGCAGTGGCTTTTATTGCCCCCTCCACACACAAATGAATTGCTGGGGCACCCTGAGCCAGCAAAGCTTCTGCACTTTATGGAAGTGATGGAGCTTGCCCATCCCCTCCTGCCTTATACATATTCCACTGGCCAGTGAGGCCGCTCATCATAGTGATGGGCCAATAGGAATGACTGGGGGAGGGAGCGAGCAAGCTAGCGCTAGCATTACCCATATTGTCATGATGTCCCAACATTCAGATGCAGAGACAGAAATAAAAGCTATTGCATTTATGTGCAGGCAACTCTCTTAGGATATAGTATTGGTTTCCACTAGGGATAAGCAAATCAGCCTGGGTTCAGTTGGCAGGTCATTTGTTGATCCCAAAGTACAAAAACTGTGAACTTTAATCTGAACCCCATTGAAGTCAATAAGGATTGAAAAATCAATTCTGGGCATTTACAAGGTTAAAAGGCTTGGGATTGTCAATAAAAGGATTGGGGAGCTGAACACTGGCATGGGGGATATACAGTATATCAATGCAAAACAAAAGGTTTAAATACCGTACAGCGGGGAGAGGGTCCTCCTTTTTATGCAACTTTGGGGGCGACATTGGAAAAACACCAATCATTCAATCAATCAGATTGGTTACAACTTAAAAAAATCAAACTTTTGTAGCTAGTTTTGGACGCGACACCTTTTTTATCCAGAGAAAATAGGCCTGAATTAACTGGTAGAAGTAGCAGCCACAACATGTCTAACAGCTATAGGAAAGTTTAATCTTACATAAAAAAAAGCTAAAGCCCTCAACTTCATACAAATTGGCATGTGGCACAAAAGCTGAATAGTATAGTTTGTCAGCTTTTTTCTACACAGCACCACATTGTCTTAAAGAAAATGTCAAATTCAGAGTGCACAAAATCCCTTCAAAACCAAAATTCCTCAATTCCTCTGCCATCCCCGTATCCCCAATTGTTCCCAAAAATTCAGGGATATGTGTGTGATAGAATTGGCTAGTGTCAGGAGAGTAGGCGAGCACTTGAATAGGTGGTAATTGAAAAAGCTCTGCAGTGTGGGCCTTTTGTAAGGTATCTTCTGCTGACAGAAATTGTGGTCTGCAGTCTCTACCTGCAGCATATCAGTCATGGTAAACATACTAGACATTTGGGAACCACAAGCATAAGGAAGTAAATGACTATGCACAAAAGAGCTTGGAGGGAGCAGCTTCTCAATAAGACAGGTTAGCAAAAAAAAAGGCGTGCAGTCCTCCTCCTTAAGGGTGCATTGCAACCACTTTTTTTTGAGTGCTGATAAGGCGCTGTTTTCCTCCACCTCAAGGGTGCATAGCAGCCTTTTTTATTGGGCCTGGTAATACACCCTTTTCCTCCTTCTCAAAGGCACATAGCAGCCATTTATTTATTTGATCAGGTTCTTCAAGTTTTACCAGCTTTGCCTAGCAACCTGTTTTAACATTATTTTGAGGGCTAGTTCACACCAGGCCCAGTGCATGTCGGTCCAATTTGGTGCAGGAATGCACTGGATTGCATCCTGGCGTGGCAGGGGCAGTGCAATCGCACACTTTTTTCGGACCGCATCGGAACGCAGGCATTGATGTGCCACGCGTGCTGGTGCGGGCGATCGCACTGTGGTCGGGGGGCTTGGCTGCAGTGCAATGGACTTCAATGCACCGCCACGCGCCCTCCCGCCCCAGAATGTAGTGAGATGGCCAGGATGTGATCCAGTGCGACAACCCTTGTCTGAGATACACTGGAGCTACTCATCGAATAGCCCCTATAAGACTACGAGAGCTCTAAGTTTATAAATGGAACAAATATGCCACATTTTTCGTGCTGCCATATACACTGCCTTTGCTGTTGTAGTGGCTAGCTGTAAAACTCTTACAGCTACACAGATTGATTAGAAAAAATCTAATTCCTTTTTTTTTCTTCTATTTCATCTGCACATGATCTCATTCATCTGGGCATTCAAAGTAAACACAGCTACAATTACTGGTAGTATGATAAATCTAAGTAAATTACCTATGTACAATTATCTAATAGTAAACAAAAACATAGAAAACAATTAACTATTGTTGTGTTTTTAATATTTCAAGCAAAGTTCTTTCTACTCAAATCAAAGCATCTAACTGTACAAGTATCAGGTCACAATGGCTAAAACTTTTTTACTGCAGTGTCACTTTCACAATCAGAGACCTAATCTAGAATGCTATTATTTGATATATTAAAAAAATTCAATGGAATTATAATTACCTAAAGGTTGAAAATGGATAATAATTATTATTATTATACAGGATTTATATAGCGCCAACAGTTTGTGCAGCGCTTTACAATATAATATACCGCTATATTTACATGCTTGGGCAATGATAAGACTATTTTTAAAGCAGAACTTAACTAAAAAAATAAACAATTGCTAGGAGGTAGGAAATTAAATGTCTCTTCTGACAAACAACCATCTTCCTCTATCATCTAGCAATTTTGAAATTTTTCCCTGTACACTGTATGGCGCAAATGGGTCAGGCGCCTGAGGATACTATAAGTGCATATATAAAAGTTACATCCTTAGTGCTGCCCAGTGGCTGAAAAGGATGCCTGGGAGTGGCTGGGAACTCAGAAGTAGTGGCAGTGGAAAAGAGCAGTTAGAAGCAGAACAGAGGACAAAGGATACATGGCACAGTGCTGTTACAGTGCACACATGTAAGGTAAGTGTGCTATAATGTGCAAGTATGCTGTGCATATGTGAACATTATGGCAAAAGCCCACCCAGCACACATCGTTTTAATTCCAATTTAGGTATCCTATCATATATTACCCTAATGCAATTCTTGTAGTATCTCAAAAGAAAAAGTTACAAAAATTTACAAATGCAGCAGATTTTAGTCTTCATTAAGGGGATAAATCAAGTAAGTTATCAGCGGAGTAAACTTTAAAGTGTATCTTTAGCCCATATATGTTTTTAATCATTATGGATAGATACCGTGTTTCCCCAAAAGTAAGACCTACCCCGAAAATAAGACCTAGCACTATCTTCAGGGATTTCTGTAATATAAGACCTACCCCGAAAATAAGACCTAGTTTGGTGGTAGATCTCATATTACAGAAATCCCTGAAGATAGTGGTAGCTGCAGCTCCCTCCCGCCCCCCCCGCCAGGCACAAACCG
>NW_017306356.1:923561-926047 GCF_000935625.1 Nanorana parkeri | reverse complement strand
GCCGCCCACCCACCAAACCATTACTGAGCTGAGCAAATAAAAAAGTTTTGCCTCTACATACACTTTAAGTGGTACAAATTGCATTCTTCCTTGATAACTAAGGCAAATCAAACATTATTCGGCTTTAGGAGTTGCTACAGATATTTTATATGAAGTTTTACTTTACAGCAGATACCTCTTCCTTATAAGTATGACTGTTACATCAACTGCAACAATATAGAAAAAGTTAATAGGTGATAGATATACAAAAACTGTCTGTTTCTTAGGAAAGTAATTTACAAGAAGCAATATAAAGAATATGCAAAATAAAGGGGGAAAAAATAAGAGATTCAGAAAAACTGCAAATTGAAACACTGCTACAGCCAACAAAAAATGAACAATTACAGGAAACAAAGGGATAAATAACGACTAAAGATCTTTCATTACAGACGGCTAATTATCATGAATACTGGACTTAACTGTTCAGGCATAGAATTAAAAACCTTAATTATAATGTCACCTTTGTCTCTCAGCTCCCAATGCCCACAAATGAATCCATTTACTGTAACTTCTGCTGATGAGAAGAAATTGATGGCAATCCCAGCGAGGTGAGGCAGAGAGAGGAGAGCCCCAGTCAAGGAAACAGAATCCTTGGAGAGACAACACTGTCATTGTAGCACAGCTGGATGACATCTACATTCCGGTGTGTTGTAAATTCAAAACAGTTTTAATGAGACAAATATGGTTTTGATGGATTTTTGCATTTGGCATTCATTTTGCTTTTTTGGTTTTCTATTTTATGCAAGTAAAAGAGAATTGAAACCTACAGATTTTAAAATAACATTTAACAAAAAAATTAAACAACTGTACACTAAAAAATTGTTTAGTGGTTGCTTATATGATTTAGAATTGTTGCTGTGTTTGCATTGCCACTATACTGCAATAATAAAGGAAGTAGACAATGCATGATAGATTTCTGCTTGTGGTTTTGAAATTATTATTATATTAGTGGTGAACACTACACAAAGTATATAATCAGACTAACCTCTGCATACCAAATTGTATTGGCCTGCATAATAGAAGTGACATAAACTGTGGTTTATTACCTGAGAAAAAAAAACATTTTATTGCTCCTTATGCCTAATTTACACCTGTAAATGGGGCCCATCCCCCGAGTCTCACAAATTCCTCTGTGAGTCTCATGCGATCTTATCTCATCCTATCTGTCATTACTTGCAAACAGCTGCAGACAGTGGCAGCTGTCAATGGATTATGCAGTGCCTTCCGACCACAGGACATCCAAGGAGCCCATGGAGGAATTCATGAGAATTATGCGACTGACCCAATTTGCAGGTGTGAATGGGGCCTTTTACACAACTACGGGGTATCTATATCATGCACTATCATAGATGGTGGTTACATATCCACACACTCATTTCTTCTCCAGTAATGCACTAGAGACTGGGCACTGAGGGGTAATGCACAGTGTAAAACCAGTCACTATTGGGTTAATGAAAAAAATCCGTAGATTGGTTCCCAGTGGGTTATTGCGTATACTTAGGAGACTGGTCCCTTAGGGGTAATGCAATTGTGCCAAGCCTGTTCAATGAGGATTAATGCATATGGGAATACTGTTTAATGCACATCATCTGAAGACAGGTCACTGAGGAGGTCATGTACATATGCACTAGAGTGGTCATTGAGATTTAAATGCACATATGCTGGAGACTTGTCTGCAACAGGTTAATGCATATACACTAGAGACTGATCATGGAGGAGTTAATGCACATATTCTGGGGATTAATCATTAAGGATTAAATACATAATGTCAAGACGGGACATTGAAGGGTTAATGCACATAGCCTTGAGAGGACTTTTTAGAAGTTAATGCACACATGCCCAAGATTGGTCACTGAGATGTAAATGTACATATGCTGGAGACTGGTCTGCCACAGGTTAATGCACATACACTGAAGATCTATCACCTAAGAATTAACCCCTTCGTGACGGGAGACGTACACTGTACGTCCAGCCACAAAGGGACCAAATGACTTGTCACGTACACTGTACGTGACGAGTTATTTGCTGCTTTAGAGGGCTGTTAATCGCTGAGAATCAGCTTTTAACATTCATTAATGGATGCCCTTACTACAGAGGCATTCATTAATGAAAGGGTTAACCTTTTTCAGACACCCGATACCTTAATATCGGGTGTCTGAGAGTCAAAGCAGAGCGGACACACATGCCGGCTTTTGCCGGCATTCTGACAGTTCGTATAGATCGAGAGAGATATCTCTCTCAAGCTATACTGGCTTTTTTTTTTTTTTTCATGAATAGATACATAATGTGTCTATTCCTATAATGTATCTATTCCTGAAAGAAGAATGTTTGCTGATCGTTGTTGCAACAATCAGAAAACCTTTAGTGACAGCTGAATCCTGAACTGCTGCAGGATCAGTGTCACTAACTTATTATCGGCTGTTCTGAAGTTTGAAGCAGCCTGTATA
>NW_017306356.1:891421-923396 GCF_000935625.1 Nanorana parkeri | reverse complement strand
ATGTGTAAAAAATAAAATAAAATAAGGGACAAATAAATGAATGTATTTATTGCATTTTTTTTTAGCTGTGCTGGTTTTGTAAAAAAAATACTACAAATCAAAACTGGGAAAACAGTGTTTTTTTTAACGTTTTTTTCCTCTTTTTTATATTTTATTTGTCCTAAGTGAAGCGTTAGAAACACATATGTTATATAAATATGTAGCCCTATCTGTCCTCTAAAAAACAATATATAATATGTGTGGGTGCACTTTGTAAGAAAGTATATTACTAACGTGGAAGAATCACACAGCAAAAATGTCAAAGTGTGTCAGTCATTTACGAACAGAAACTAAAAACAAGCTCAGTCATGAAGGGGTTAATGTACATACTGTTAGGAATAATCGCTGAAGGATTAATGTTCATACAAGGGAGAGTGGTCAGTAAAGGTAAATTGCAAAATGTGGAGATGTGGACTAGCTACTGATAGTTTATTGCACAAATGCTGAAGATTTGTCACCGATAGGGATGAACTAAGTGTACCTAGATTCGGTTTGTGGGATGTTCATCTAACTCTAACTAAATATAAATTCGAACCCCATTGAAGTCAATGTGATGCAAACCTTTAAAATAAATTCTGGCAATTTTCAAGGCTAGTAGACAAGGTATTTTCATGCAAAGGGCATGGGGAGCTGGGTACTGGCAGGGGGGGACATGTACCAATGAAAAGAAAAAAAAATACCATTCAGTGGGGGGAGGGTTTTTTCTATCAAACACAGAAGCACGTTAAAACCACAAACCCACATTCCAGGGATTTTGGCAGTTGATATGCCAAAATGAAAAGGAAATTGTCATGTCACAGAGACAATAGTCAAACATATAGCACAGTGGCAGATTATGTAAGCAGTGTTTGGGCAATAGGCAATGAGAGGGGGAGAGAAGTTATTTTATTTATCAAGACATAACCATTAAAGTGTTTTATTTGAAAGGCAGCAGCCAGAAATATTGTATAGAATTTCTACACATTATGTAAGCATGTTTACCGGGCCACTATGCTAGAGGCAGAGATGAGACAGTTTTGGTTGTAAAAAAATTGACAGTTAATTATGTCAGAGTCAAGAACCAGAAATATTGCACTGAAATGCTGCACAACATGTAAGCATTATAATAGTTCACAATAGAAGAGGGAGAGCAGGCAGTTTTTTTTCAGAGATGCAGTGTAATTTGCCTGCAAATGAAGACAGAAAAATAGTACAGATTTGCTGGACAGTATGTACTTATGTATTTATTTTTTTGCTAGGATGCAAAGTATGAGAGAGAGAGAGCAGATTTTATTTGAAATCCAAAAATTACAGTGTATTTTTTTCAGGATGTTAGATTTTTTTAACAGACTTGTTGGACAGTATATATTCCTTTTTTGCTAGGATGTAATTTCAGAAGGAGTGATCAAGCACATTTCATCTGGGAATAATAAATTCAAGAGTTTGTTCTGAGACTGAAGACAGAAAAAATTTACAGATTTTATGCAGTTGGTACTCCTTTTTCAGGCAAATATTATATCTCTGTTTTTTTTTATTGTATTTGTTCCTTAAAGTGTTTATTGCTGCATTTCTAGTAGTTTCCAAACAGTTCCAAAAACCTTCTCTCCAGCATACCAACTGAAAGGTGGGGGGAGAATATGCAGCCTAAATATAAGTAATTGCAATCTTAATGATGCTAAATGTATGTACTAAATCACTAACACTAGCTTCCCATAATACCCAGGGCCTGAATATCTTGGTTAAGAGAAGGAAGGCTTTCCAAAACTACCATTCTTGCCATATTGATGTGCTATTTCTGCAGGAGACTCGCTTTTTAGCCTCTAGCCCCCCCTCCTCCCTCCATAAACATTTTCCGAGATTCTACCTGGCAAATGCAAAAGAGAGAAGCAAGGGGGTAGCTATATGCTTCTCTGAAAAAGTGGTCTTCACATCCCGGCTAGAAATTAGAGACCCAGAAGGACGATATATATTGATAAAAGGACGCATTAATAAACAGTTATTTACCCTTATATTATATTATGCGCCGAATACAGCCCAGATACCCTTTTTTATCTCTATGCTCAGAGTCCTCTCACCACATTTTGAAGGCATAATTATTTGCCCTGGAGATTCCAATATAGCGTTGGACTCCACCATTGACAGGACAGGTAAAAAGCAAGCGAAATCTAAACCTGTGGTAAAGGCCGGGCTCCTCCTCACTAGAATACTACAATCCCAAATGCCTAATAGATATCTGGAGAGAACAAAACCCTAAAATTAAAGATTATACATACTTTTCACACGCCCATGGGACCTATGCAAGGATTGATCACATATTCGCTAGAACTAATCTTATTCCGCTAATAAGTTCCTCTCATATTAAGGAGATAGTCTGATCAGACCACGCTATGGTCACAATGTGCATAACCCATTTACAAGGCTTTAACAAACTGTTTCAATGGAGATTAAACGAGTCACTATTAAGCTCAGTGCTGAACCCTTGGCAATACTTCTCCGTAATAGCTTAGATATTAAAGGGATAAAATGCTTTTCAGAGGAACATAAATGTGCCATAATGTGCCCTGTTCGCGGATGATGTGCTGCTATTAGTAACCTCTCTACTGGTGTCACTACCCAACATTATGACACTGTTGGAAGAGTACGCACAGATATCAGGACTTCGAGTCAATGCCTCCAAGTCAGTACTAAATATTAATCTTTCAGCTGAAACCTGGTCGGGCCTTAAAAACTCGTTCCCATTTAATTGGCGTACAGACTCACCCCCGTCTACACTAAACTTTATATGGTAAATTTTCCCCCACTATACAGTATAAATCTCTAAGGGAAGATATGATTAGATGGACTACATATACTGTAACATCTCCTGGATAGGACGAATCCATTCAATTAAAATGGCTTTATTCCCTAAAATTCTGTACCTATTTAGGACGCTACCAATCCCGATTCAAGGGACGGAACTTATTAATTTTCAGAAAACTAGCTTTAAATTTATTTGGGGGGTTAAAAAACCAAGTATCTCACGAAACACCCTTTTCAAACCCAAAAAACATGGGGGGCTTAGGGGTACCAAATTTGCTCCTTTTTTATAGGGTGGCACAAATCTCACAACTATCATCTATATACTCCAAGTCAGCTATTCCTGACTGGGTCAGGATGGAAGTCAGCCCCCATAAAGGCCCCTCTATCGAGGCACTTAAATGGATGAAATACAAGCAGAGGCCAAAAACTTTGGCGCCAACTTTAACACATTCTTTGGCCTTATGGGATCAGATCAGAAAGAAAAAGGGGATGGTCTCTTCACACACACCCCTCGCGCCCCTATTTGGAAATGCTAATTTTATGCCAGGATTACAGATAAAAACATTTAAATGTGGATTGATAAAGGATTGTATAGGATCAGGGATTTTATTAAACTCCATAAACCAGTCACATACCACTACTGCCTAAATACTCTCAGGATGCCTTATTCTGAATATTTTAGATATATACAAATTAGTCATTTCCTACACACCCTACATATTCCCGAGGTTGGAGCCCCGCTGTTAACACAATATGAACGGTGGAGCCTAGGAGGATTGGGACAAAGGGGAGGCACATCCCTGATTTATGATGCACAACTAGGATCATTCACCAAAACGGATTATATGGTTGCTTGGGAGGAAGAAATAGGTACGCCACTCCCCTTAGAAGATTGGCAGCAGTGTTCCAAAAGATCAACTAAGGGACTATTAAATGTCTCTCTCTTAGAAGCTAATTACAAGGTTTTCTCTCGATGGTACCTTGTACCAGCAAAATTGGCGAACATGGGCCTAGGCATTACTTCGTTATGCTTCAGGGGCTGTAAACAGAAAGGCACCATGCTACATGTCTGGTGGCTGTGTCCAGGGTTACGACCACTTTGGAACAGGC
The DNA here is from genome assembly GCF_000935625.1 of Nanorana parkeri. Taxonomy (NCBI): domain Eukaryota; kingdom Metazoa; phylum Chordata; class Amphibia; order Anura; family Dicroglossidae; genus Nanorana; species Nanorana parkeri. The sequence goes on along the minus strand of NW_017306356.1, from coordinate 919,469 downwards.
TGTTTGCCCTGCTTTCGAGGATTCTCGGGGTCCATATTCCCAGAAATCCACAGTATGTATTACTAAATAAACCAATCCCGGACATCTCCAGAACGCAGGGCAAACTCGCATCCTTTTTCTTCCTGGCGGCTAAGATATCAATAGCCCGGTCCTGGAAAGCTGAAAAGGTTCCATTCTCTCTAGTGCTATCTAAAGTAAATTGGATCATGATCCATGAGAAATTATATAGCATCTTGCAGGATAGCTACGCAGAATTTGAAGCAGTATGGGAGCCCTGGCTGAAATACCAAGAGATCTCAAATGCATATAGCATCATTTCCAAAGCCATAACTTAAGCATATAGGGTCTGCTGCTCAGAACCCAGGAAACTATCATTTATGCCTTTATTCTTTATATAATATGATTTTTTTCCTCTCTGTCTGTTCCTTTCCGTTTGTATTTTTTCTTTTTGTACATTAAAAAGTTTTCCATAAGTGTATATATAGCGAAAGTAGCTATATCCAGATTGTGAGGCCCCGCACCCTCAAAACTAAAACCGAGTGAATGGAAGGGTGATCCCCTGGAGGTAAATATGGGCAGGGGCCAAGTCGAAGGTTAATAACACAACTGGTTCTCCCCTTGTCCTCTTCTGGTGATAGCTTTGATGGTCCATTGAAGGGCGGGGGGATGCGGGGAATCAAGGCCGACTTGAGAAATATTGAATTTTCTGTTTTTCTTTTTTTTTTTTTTACACATATGTTAAAAGCCTGTTTTAAAATCTGCTTTATCTTAAGGAAACCAATAAAAACTTTGAAACCCAAATTATATCAGGAAATTAAAAAAAATGCTGAGACTGAAGACAAACACGGGACAGATTTGCAGCACAGAGTGTAATTCTTTTTGATAGGCTTCTTGTTTTTAGTGAGGGAGAGTAGGCATATGTCATCTGGAGATAAAAAAAAAAGTATGGGGTCTATTCACTAAGCTGCCGTAGGCAGCCGAGTGAACAACCGACTCTAAGTGAAGTGAGCTGAATGCTGTTCGGCTATTCACTTCAGGCTTGTACGGCTGATTTCAGCCGTATATCGGCTGAAATCAGCAGTACATCGGCTTGGTTCGTGTGGAGCATGTTTGGCCGACCTGAAGTGCAGAAGGAGTTCCACTCAGCCGATCCAACATCTGGATCGGCTAAGTCGAACCTTCGGCAGGCTACTCGCTGCTGTTCGGTCTATTCTCATAGATGCCGAACGCCGACGAGCGGCATTTGGCTCGGGTGTTCTGCTAGGTCCCTCTGTGGGACCAAGCAGAATAGCAAAATAGTAAAAAAAAGTAGAAAAAAACAATAGAAAACGATTGCGCGGAGCTAGCACTGACAGCTAGCTCCGCCCAACTGTTTTCTATTGGCCGGGCGGTTCTGCTGCCGTCAGGAACGCTGATCTCTCTGTAAGTGGCCGGAGCCAGCCGTAAGATCATGGCTGGCTCCCCCAGCTTTTAGAAGCAGGCTGTTGGCCGGCCAATGCCCGGCCGATCGGCCAACTTCGGCTTTCACCTCTGTTCAGTCGAGCCGAGGCATATGCCTTCGGCTCGACTGAGCCGCTCGGCCCACTTCGGGAGCTGTACGGGCTATAATGAGCAGCCCTTCGGTTCTTGGGTCCTGGGGTCGAAGCTAGCCGAAGGATCAGCCGAAGCTACGGCTAGATCTTTCAGCAGCTTAGTGAATAGACCCTTATATCTTTTTTCTAAACCTGAAGACAGAAACATTGTACAAATCTGATGGACAGTCTGTACTCCTTTTTTATTAGGCTACTATTTCAGATTGAGAAAGCAAACAGATAACATTAGGAAATAAACACAATGTGAGTCTTTTTTGTACAGATTTGATGCACAGTCTGTACTCCTTTTTTTGCTAGGGTGCAATTTTAGAGGAAGAAAGCATGAGATCACATCCGGAAATAAAATCTTTGTGTCTTTTTCCAGAGACTGAATGTAGAAAAATTGGACAGATTTGGTGCACAGTAATGTTATCCTTTTCAATAGGATTCAGTTTTAGAGTAGAGAGCAGGCAGATTTCATCCAGAAACATTAAATTAGACAGAAAAAATGTACAGACTTGCTGCTCAGAATGAAAAGGATTTTCATAGGTTTCAATTTCAGAGCGAGAGAGAGAGAGAGAGTAGGCAGACTGCATCTAAAAATACAAATTACATTGTTGTAAGACAGAACACAACAAATATTATACAGATTTTCTGCAGAGTTTGTAAGCTTTTTTGTTTTGGATAGGCTGCCATTTCAGAGGGAGACCAAGCAGTTTAAAAACAAGGATTCGCTGTTAGGCCACACAGTTGCATGGAGACTACATCTGCAACTATTTTTGATTGAGGCAGTGCACTGACATAGCCCCCCTCACCCCCCAAAATGAGACAAACTGCATGGTTTAGCTTATAGAGTTAAAAAAATCAACTGAAGAGCAGCACGTGGAAACAATAAGTTTTGTCATGTTTTCCTGCCAAAGCACTGTAATCCAACAGAAATATTGATGCAGAACACAGGACTGACCACTAGAAAACTGAACAAGTTTTTACAACTGGGAAACAGCTGCAGAAACATTCAGTTTTGAGGTTTTTGTAGGGCAGAGGCACCATAATCCAATACAAAATATTGGTGTAGAATGTAGGGTTGAACCTGCCAACATTGAGCAAGTTTTTGCAACTGGGAAACAGCAGTGACAACATTAGTTTTGGTGCCTTGAATGTTCAGTAGCAAAGTACGACAGCTGTAGAGACAGGAGGACATTGTAATGCTGGCAGGCAGAGGCGTAACTAGAACCTTCAGGGCCCCGGTGCAAGAAATCATGAAGGGCCCCCCTCCCCAACCGCCATGGCACTGCATGGTTAACAGGAAGGCGGCCGAGGTCCCCAGCAAGCACGGGACCTCGGGCAGCCGCTTGTTTAAAATTTTAGTGCCGTGTTCTGTCGAGAACGCCGACCCAGTATCTGCGCTTACTTACAGACAGGATTAACGAGGAAACCGGCATTGAGATCACCGGCATTGAGATCAGCATTGAGCCAGCCATGAGATCACGGCTGGCTCTGCCCAGCTGTCATTTGCAAGGTGTTTGGCAAGCCGTTTGCCCTGCTTCAGCTGTAACTTCGGCTCAGCCGTAGCATATGCCTTTGGCTCGGCTGAGCCACTCGGCCGCCTTCGGGAGCTTTACGGGCTATATTGAATAGCCCGTACAGCAGCCCTTCGGTTTGACTGAACCGAAGGGCTTCCGCAACCGAAGGATCAGCCGAAGCTACGGCTGATCCTTCGGCTAGCTTTGTGAATGACCCCCTTAATCTTATATTACAGGGCTCAAAATTTCCACTTGCCCCCTTGCAATTGGCGAGTGAAAATTGCGTGGTGGCGAGTGGAAATTCAGCTGGCAGCACTAGGTGGGGAAACTACCGCTTCTTCTGCAGCGGCGATTGCTTGTTTAGTTCTTCCTTCTCTTCAGCCAAACTGATTCTTCTCCTCGGCCACTCTGTAGCTGCATCGGCCGAGAAGGAGAAGAATCAGTGCGGCTGCCTTCCCTTCACTCCAGCCACCTGCAGCGTCCTCTGCCCACCTCAGCTACCATAGGCTGGGAAGAAGACTGCAGAGCTGCTATTAGCCAGCTGGAAGTTTTTGCAGCCCGGGACCTGAAGGGAGGCTTCAACTCTGCAAATGGAGGATACATCTCTGTACCCCCTGTTGTGTACTGCTGACTTCTGTACTGTGCATTACATTACTGACCTCTGTACTGCTGACCACTGTACTCTGTGTCATACCGCAGGCCTCTGTGCTCGACATTACACCACTGCACTGAGTTGTTACTGATCTCTGTACTTTGTGTCGCATCGCTGACCTGGCGGAGTTAAGGGCGGGGCAGGGTAGAGGTTAGGTGGGGCAACTGGTGGCGAGTAACTCCTAAGGCCTGGCTAGTAGCTCAGGACTTGAAATTTTGAGCCCTGTTATAGTACATTGCAAAGTAATGCAAATACAGTGAAAAATGCTGTTGTAGTAAATGAAGCCACAGAAACTTACTAACCTTTGGTATCCATCCATGAGTTACCACTAAAGGAAGTAAAAAAGGTAAAGAAATGTACTATATTTCTATGCATTGTCAGGCATAGAAACACTATGGCCATTTCATGTGAGATGCTATGTGATCCTATCAAAGGTCTCTTGTTTTTTTTCGTTTAGACCTGCATTTGGTCATTCAGAAAATACTTCCCCAGTTAATGTGGTTAACATCAGGTTCATGTTACAATTACAACTCGTCTGTGATTACACCAGTCGCTACCTATGCTTTTCTAATTAAAGGATTAGTTGGGATTATGAATGTACCTATGCTAAATTCATTTGACTTCAAGAAAGCAAGTAATTAGTGTTGTGCTGATAAAATGAAATGCTTTTAGTGGGGATGGTTAAAAATATTTATCTTTTATAAAAAAACAACATAATGTTACTTTAGTGTAGGAACAATCCAAAGCCTCCTACATTTATGCTGCACCTGTAATGCACTGAAATATAACAAACACACATCATAGTTCTCAGGATCTGACCTGCTGTGCATTAATCAGGGTAAGTGATCCATCCAGATAACCCATGGCATTGTCAGGCATTGAGTGACTGGCTGCAGATTGATCTTCGGTTGCTCAGCTTGCTGGCAGTTTATATGCTCTCGCTACCCTGGTCTTCTATAGCCCATTTCCTGAGCATTACTACCCACTGACCCGCCCTGCTGAGTCCTCCTACACTTTAAAATATCCTCCAGAGTCCACCAAAGACATTGGGGATTGATTTACTAAAGGCAAATAGGCTGTTCGCTTTAAAAGGGAAGCTTTCCCTTAATTAATGAATAAGGTGAAGCTCTGTGGGCTTCCATCATCAAATCATGTGCAAGCAAAAATATATATGTTTTGCTTGCACATGCTTGTGTATTCATCTTAGCACTGCAGAAACTCTCTCTTCTCCGACCTTTGATTGGCAGGTTGCAAGGAGAGGGAGCAGAAATGTGATCGGATACATGGGCATTCTAGATCTTAAGCCTCCACCCACTGGACGCAGGGGGAGAGGGATGAAGTGCAACACAGATAGAGTACAGGAATGCAAAGTGGAAATTGAGGTTTTGGAGAGAGAATCCAAATGAACCACCAGGGAAGGAGACCAGGAGGAGATCAATGGACCACCAAGGAGAAGGGAGCTGAAGGGTGAGGCAGATCTGCCAGTCTGGGGAAAGGCAGCACCTCTTTCAGTGTCAGGATATCCTGTGCAGTGTGAAACTGGAGGAAAGTAGATTGTAATAGACACAGCAGTCAAAGAGTGAGTTGGTCAAGTAAGAGCACATGAAAAGCAGCAGAGACTGTGCGATCTTAACACACATCTGACATATTCTGCCAAAGACAGAGCATTCTACATCCATGAGCCTGTTGTGTGACGCAACGAAAGTCGATTGGAGGATCCTTCCATCCTGCCCACCTTTATACTTGAAGTCGGATTGTATCCAGGGGAATGTTCTACAGGCAATGATGTGATGAGCAACCTTTGGCCATCTTTTATTTGTGTTGAACATTGCCTAGACCTTTTTGGGACTCTGTTACTGTTGGTGGAGCTTTCTCAAAGGGGACCACCACATCCAGTTACTGGCAGTTGTTTCAGAGGACATACTACCTATACCTATGTGGATTACAAAGTTTTAAAGGGCCCCCCACCAGTAGACATTTCAAAATATTAAAATAAGAAAAGGCACAGCGTATCTTTAAAATAAAGCTTTTTTTTTCTCAACACCTACAAGTGAAATTCAGTACTAAGATTTTCTGTGAAACTTTATATTTTTGGCTTATGTTCACACTGCTGGCAGAGAAGTCATAGAATTAAATTACTTTTTTAGTTAATCTTTTTCAGCAGAGCTTTGTAATGCACTTGCATTCAAAAGACCATGCCCAATTCAAAAAATATTACAAAGATATTATGAAGGTCAAATGGATGTGCAGCACCTATATTCAAATTTTATACAAGATGAAAAATGATTCCCATTTAACAGATCAAAGATCCAGCTTATGGATATTGACTCACAGTTAACCTCTATTTGGCAAATTCCCACTATACCTCTGGCAGAAATGTCTCCCAAGAGTGTGTATGGGGCATAAGTGACTTGACCTAGACAAAGGACTGCAAAAAGAATATTCTAACTTGAGATATCATCCTTCTCAGTACTTTGGGCATTATTACATCTACCTATAAACTAATAATATTGGGTGTACCTATAAAAATAATAATTTAGAGTATAGGTAGATTCAGTTAGCATTTTTACAGTATTTGTTTGCATATCATGATCCTCTCAGCCATGTTTGAAACATAATTAGGACATGAGGGACCAGTAAACTTACAGTGAAAAAGTTATCTTTTTTTAAAACAGCAACACATAACATTCACAAATACAGCAAGTATGTAAAATTACCCACACCTGTTCGGAAGTGTGACATCTATGTGACCTAAATTACATTCTGTTCCTGGCACCTAAACAATAGCTGGTACTTTTCTGTGGTGCTATGGTGTTACTATCTATCTTTTTAAATATTGTTGTTCTGATAATCTTTTGACATTTTTGTTAAAAAAAAGAAAAATATTTTCCAATTAATGTTTAGTAGCCCTTTAAATTGGCTTCAGTACTAAAAAAAAAAAAAAACTCACAAAATTATGTTTTTTTTTCTCATGCCCTTATTTGGTTAACACAATTTCCATCCAACATGTCAAACCGCCTAAGCTTATTGCTAAGTGAAACATGTTAGAAGGTGAAGGTTTATGTGATCTTGTCTTTTACAACATATGGATTCATATATTTGTACATTGGTTTTAACACTGAAGTGTCTTATCCTTTTTTCTTCTACAATTTTTGCAAACTTTTCTAAGATTCAATTGGGGAATCTGCTCTACTTGATCCCCTCTATCTTCTCATCTACCTCTCAATCTACTTCTCATTCTTTCTGTTTAATAAAAAGCCTTAACATTTGTTCTTTGGCTATAGTGAATAAGGATAAATGGATATGGGAGATCAGGGAGGAATTCCAGGCAGATGACCATTTTACTAATAAAGTAAGTTTCAGAGGTAAGCCCTTTAAAGACAGTGAGCATGACTTGCCTTCTAAGGGAACATACTGACAGGAAGAGAGAGCAGAGGTGACTTGTCAGTGTGTGTTGCTTCTCCTTCACTGTTCAATCAGCAGGCTGTAGGCGGGGAAGTGGCACCACAGTTTACCTTATTTCTAACAGAGAAAGTGGTGTCATCTTTCTGGTCATGCTGTGTGGTAAAGGTGTATAAATCCCAGTTACATTATTAATAGTATGTATATTTAAGCTGTTTGTCTAATGTTCAGGTTAAAACATTGCATTAGTAAAAACGATTTAAAAACATTTTTTCATCTAATTTATTGAGAGCCCATTTACACCATGAACTCTGGCAGCATTAGGCTGCGTTGTACAACAAAGCCCAATGAAATCTCAAGATCAAGGAATTCTGGGGTGAAAGGTACTGTCCAGTTTCAGAAAACTGTCTCAGTTGCAAGTCAGCGGTCCTCCAACAGAATAAGGACTTAAAACACACAGCTAAATTCATCCAGGAATGGCTAAGAACAAAACATTGGATTATTCTGAAGTGACCCGCTAAGAGCCCCTATTGAACATTTATGGGAAGAGCTGAAACATGCAGTGTGGAGAAAGCACCCTCCAAACCTGAGACAGCTGGTGCCTTTTGTCAAAGAAAAGTGGGCCAAACTACCTGTTGGCAGGTGGAGAAGTCTCATTCAGAGCTTCAAAAATGCAGTGATTGCCTCTTATGGTCATGCAAAAAATATATTAGGTTAATGGTCCCATCATTTATGAACATGACATTTTAATGTGTTTATTATTTAAAATATTATGTTGAATCAAAAATTAAAAGTAAAGCCTGATGTTTTATTTAATATGGTATACACCATGATGGATGCCTATTACTTTTTTAGTTTCAAATTATTTCAGAGAAAATTGTGGGTTCTTCTTTTTTCATAGAAGGGTACCAACAAATATTTCCAGGTCTGTATATGGGCATAGTGTAACTAAAACATAATTAAAACTGTAAGTGTAAAAAAGTAAAAAATAAATAAAACGTGCTAATTTTCTGAAAGCGGTAAAAAATGCATTTGTCACATCATAAAATAATTAGATTTTAGCTCAACAGTGTTTTCACGTATTCAGCTGCTCTAGTGACAAAATCACTTCTATGCTACCTCCCCAAGGAAAATTAGATTTAATCACAGGTTGCAAATCTCTATAAAGAAAGCAGATACAAAACTAACAAATATGTTCAGTCTGTGCATGATCTTTTCCATTCAGCTGTCTGGCTGAGCAGCTTGCTTGGTAGAATTTGTGCTAATTCTCTATGATGAAAAGCCGCTGGTCTCTAGGGAACTACCTACAGCTTTCAATAGTGGTCAGGTCTGGCAGTTTTATCATGCACACTAAGAGAAGACATAATCAATTCCCCGGTTGGCACTTTACACTGAATACCTACTTTTTCAGCTCGATAGCAGGACTAAATTAGTTATTTAGCAACCAGATCCTAATTTAAAGTGAGTCAGTGCCTTGACAGGAATCATTGTTCAAGGCTTTTCTTCCTTTGCCTTCCTATAAGAGGTCCACAAATCCCTGGAAAGTGATAAATAGACAATTAGAAAATAGATATATTTGTTTGATCCACAAAGCTCCTTGGCGCTGTCAGGTTCACAATAAAGGGGGCTTCTGTAAATTGGTGGGCAATGAAAGCCAGCTGTACAGTCATCACTCGTGTAGACACCCAGCCATATGTGGCCATTTATACGATATCCATGAGAATAGATTGGGACAGTAGGACTAGAGGGAACTAAAAAAAATGCTTGATAAAGTTGACTGCTCTGCATTTAACAAGAATAAAAATATGTAATGGAGTGTAATGGAGAATATTTTTCATTTCATTTCATGCTATGCCTTGTTTTAATGTGCTACCTTAAGAAACCAAAGGCAGTTTTTTCAGATAATAAGTGGGAATGCATATAAACTCACTGCATCAAAATGATGTCATAACTAGTAATAAATAATATGTGTGCAGTATTCATAAGATTTAAAGGAAAATACAGTGAATGGAATTTATCAAAACTGGAGTAGACAAAGTCTGGAGCAGTTGTTCATGGTAACCAATCAGCGACCCTCTTTCATCTTCAAATCTTAACTAAGCAAACTAAAGAGAGAAGTTGATTGGTTGCCATGGGCAACTGCTCAAGATTTTGTTTGCTCCAGTTTTGATAAATTCCCCCCACTGTGTTTTTCAGTTATTATTACAGTATTTACCATGAAGTAATTTTTATCACTATTCCACTTTACCATTTTTATATGCTTGCTTTTCCACATTATTGCCATTGTAATCATGAATACATTTGTTTTTAGTAAGTCAGCCAACCTGCTTGTTTACCTGGCAATATACTGTAGATACATAGTTACCTAGTTAGTCAGGTTTAAAAATGAGACTAAACCTTTAAGTTCAACCAAAATACAACAATAAAGTAAAAAACTTGCAACCTCAGAACCCTAAACCCAAGTTTATCAAGAGAAAGCCTAGTTCAATTTGCTTAAATAGATAAAATAAATGTGATCCACAAAGGCAATCAGAAGTTCCATTGATCAACAGCATAACTACTTATAAATATTAATAGTTAAATTTGGTGCATTAACCAACGCTCCCAGATTTTGAAACAGTCTACAGAGTTGACTGGAACTAGCTTCTGTCAAGTCTATTACACTTTTTTGCAGCTTACTGTAGAGAAGACTTTCTGTAATCGAAGTGTGATGTTGGGGAGGTTAGCACAAATGGTGAACGCTTAAGGATCAGTCTCGGAGCCGTTTTAACAGAAAAAAGAACAGTCTTTTATTTCTTCAAAGGAAGACAACCAAGGAAGTTCAACATAAAAATAGCTTTCTTCAGCAGTAGAACATACAGTGTGTTTGGAAAACAGATCGTCTCACCATTCTCAGGTTGTCCTGTTCAGTGGCTCTCTCAGCCTCCCCAAACCTTCCAGCCTCCCAGGCTGTTCATGTGCCTCCAGCACACACCAAACTTGGCTAGGCCTGTGTGTTCCTCCAGCACACACAGCCACCTGGCTCCCCTCTGACGTCTGGGTGGAGTCCTCCTGACTCGCGAACACCTATGTTCCTCTTCCCAGCTGGAGCACACTCCAGCATCCTCCTCATGAGGGATGCACACAGGTGCACAATCAGGTGCTGGCTGCCACTAAAGCATGGACCCAGTAATGGAGATTTCATCCCACCCAGAGCTCTAAGAAATCTCCTGGCTCCAGGATCCCAACTATGATCTAGAAAACCTGGAAAGGACTGAAAAGCCAGCTCTTTCCTGGTACAAGCAATTGCTTCCTGGAGCCACTCAGCCCCTCTGGCTAAGAATCCTGGGTGACTTTTGTTATGAGTGTTATGTTTTGTTTATATGCAACTCTATGATTCATCTCTGTGGCACTTGTTTCCTGTGATGCGTTTCCTGTTCCTGTTCTGTGGGTTCTCTTCTAAGAACATGACTTCTGTACACTAACGGCTTATACTGTCATTATTACCACATAAAACATGGTGTCAGAAGTACTTGAATCTGCGCTGCTTCTACTCATGGGACGCTGAAAGCTTGCCAGTCTTGCAGTGAGAGGCCTTAGAGCTGAATGTGCCTCCTGTAGCGATTGCAGTCCTGTCCAGAAAGCTGAGCACTGGAAGCAAGAAAACCAGCACCATGGCAACTGCACACAGTATTCCACTCCCTGAGACAATGAGGGTGAGTGGGGATTGCAGCAGTAACTGCGATAACTTCAGAGCTGAGGATTACTCCCTAGCAACAGGATTACATGAGAAGCCTGCAGCAGTGCAAGCAGCTACACTGAGGAGAGTTATGGGCAGTGAATGCCTTCATGTTTACAAGCATAATCTGAACCTCACAGAGGAGCAGAAGAGTGACACTAAAGCCATCCTGGATGCATTAGAAGCTTTTTTCAGACCTTCTACAAATGTCATATATGAAAGATATATGTTTGGCAGCTGCAAGCAAGAAGAAGGTGAAACAATACTTCTCTGTGGTACTTGTTTCCTGTGATGCGTTTCCTGTTCCTGTTCTGTGGGTTCTCTTCTAAGAACATGACTTCTGTACACTAACGGCTTATACTGTCATTATTACCACATAAAACAACGTTTAGGCCATCTAACACCGTGGTATTGCCACGCAATGCCACAGAAGGTAAAAACCTTTTTCCTCCAGATGCAAGGAGTGCTTCCTTATCATTTGCAATTACCTTAAAGCGAACCACTGTTGACCATTTATTTAGCCCAACAAGCTGATCTCCCCCCAAGTTCTGGTAATTTTTTCTCTAAGTGCGTTGTCTTCCAGACCCCTTACTAATTTATTTGACCTTCTCGGCACTCTCTCCATTTTTATAACTGGTGTCCATAACTAAAATGTATATTCAAGATGAGGTCTTGCAATTGCTTTGTAAAAGGGCAGGATTATCTCTCTCTCTCTCTCTCCTCTACCTCTTTCAAAGCTGATCTCTGGGTGCAAGATCTTTCAACCAAATTTATTCCTCAATATCCACAAAGCACATAAATCCACATTGTATGCCCAAAGGTATTTACAAATACAGAAATTACCTTGTACAAGTAACACTCACATTATCACTGTTATACACAGAGTGCAGAGCTGTAGGAGGGGTCTACTAGGCCCACCCTACATTGGATTAGTGATACACAAAGCACACCAAAATTCAAGTAAGAATGCATATGCCTCTTAAATTTAGACAAATTTGCTTATAACTGAGTTTAGCTTTAAAGATTATATTGTGCTGTTAAATAAAAACAATGGAGCAGTACTGATCATATAATGATAGATTATAGCTGCCCCCTTGAACATATTTTTTTATTGCATATAAAGGCTTTTAAAATGTAACCATACACTGATCTGACTATACGCACCAAGCTTATCACTTTCATGTGTAAACTAGTATTATATTTAACTAGTCATAATCCACAGCACGGCCAGATCATTTACCTCTACTGCAGCAGTAGGAAAGATTGATCAACAACACTCAACTAACAAAAACATACAGCAACCTACTGTTTGGACAGTAGGACACTAAAGAGTCATTGATTCCATTGTAAATAATATATTGCTTTGAGTAGCATCCTGGAGCCTATCTAACTCATCTAAAGATACTACAGCCCTTTCTAATAACACCTCCTTTCCCTTATCCATCATCAAATGGATGGATGCAATGAAAATGAAATGAAATTAGAACATAACTGTAAAAAGTTTATTCTTATGTGTCTTAGTCGAAATTAACATCATAGTGATATGTATGATATACTATTAAGCCCTCATTCACAGGAGAAACGGCTGGCCCATACTGATCCATGCTGCGCGCACGGCCGTATCGGGCTGCTCCCCGGAAGGACAGGTGCTGTGTGTGATTTGTACGCAGCAGTCTGTCCTACCCTATGGAAGTATGCAGCCGTTCGCCGCCCCTTTGCTCACCCGAACTGCACGTCCGTGTGGGTGTCCCTGCTCGGACACAGACAGGATCCATCCCGTCAGCATACGAGTACGGACACCCGCACGGACGTGCAGTTCGGGGGAACGTAGGGCGGCGTACAGCCGCATACTCCCATGGAGAAGGACAGGCTGCTGCGTGTAATCACACACAGCACCCGTCCTTCCCGGGAGTGGCCCGATACGGCCATATACACAGCACGGATCTGTACGGGCTGGCCGTTTCTCGTGTGAATGAGGGCTAAAGGTGTTTCACTGGAATTTTGAGAATTACTTCTGAAATGGTTGTTCAATTGAAAAAAATCTGTCTCAATGACAAATTTTACATAAAAACTTCCCGAAATATCATAGATGTTGAGCTAATCACTTATAAATTTGAGTTCAATGTTTGATAAGTTTAAAGGGTAACTCCACTTTAAAAATATAAAAAAAATCTTAAAATGAAATTAAAATAGCATAAATAATTATCGCACAAGCCATTTCATAATTAAAGGTTAATAAACATTGCCATTGGATTTTACTTTAGCTGCTGTAATGTATTAAATGTGTCATATAAAATTCAATGCAATATGGTTACATGGAGGCGTTCTGTACACAGTTGGTGTACGAAACACCCCCAGAAATGTCACTTCCTGTTTCTGTGATTGACTGACTGATTTTTCAATCGGAATTTCATTTTTGATGATACTCCCTAAGGGTTAATTACTACTAAAGGAATGCTGACACTGCACCTTTCCCTATTACAACACAGGAAGCCCCCAGCTAATTATAATGAACCCAGACCCTCCCATTCAGGGGTCAGTTTGTAAAGGACATGCTGCAACACACAGCTTTTTCTTAAGAACAGAAACAGGTAGGAAGCTCTAACAAAGTTGTTAAAATCCTTCTAATGTACACAGATCACACAGAGTAGATTGTTTTTTTGGAATTGGAATTACTCTTTAAATTCACTACCTCAAATAATGTTTGTAGGTTCTTTATATACTTGTCTTTATTATGGATAAATTATTCCTCACAAATAGTTGTTTTTTTTTCATCAAGGGATGTCTCCGATCATGTATATTTACCTAATCGTAATTCCTAGCGTATGCTTTACATAAATGTATAATTTGAAATCCTATTTTTTTGGGACTAGACAATGGAAAAATGTTACCATTTTAATTTACATTTAAATAATTCTGTATTAGCTGGACAAATCATTTTGATATCCCCAGAGCTTTTCATTTGAATGTTTTCTGTGTGCTTAAGATTTTCATGTACAACCCTTGCTTTCAACTGGGAACATTGTCTTAGCCGCCCTGTCTTCATTTGCATCTGTTAATCTATATTTTTTTTGTTGCGCTGTAGAGTCGTATGGTTGTATTTAATGATAATTGGAAGCAAAAGAACACTCGTTAACACCAACATTTACCAAGGATTAGATTCAAACATTCAGGCTGAGGTAAAAATAAATCAAATAAGTAAAAGTGAACCTGATTTTGTCTATACTGGGCAACGCATTTGCTTTACAGCTGGCAGTTTCAGCTGCTTTTATTTAAATTTTTTCTGATCCCCCATCAACCCAATCTGCCAATACAGCCCAGAAATGGGGAATACTTCTAGAAATTGCAGCACTTTGATTCTCTCCAATGCACTGCTTTGTGTCAGAGCAGGCAATCTTTAGGTGCAAGTGCTGCCATTGAAGTAATATTAAACGCTCAATCTTTTTTTTTCAGTAATAATCTAGATCAACCAAAATATTTATTTCCCAGGAAAATATTTCTTTAAATTTTTGCCTGAGCACTTACACTGAGTGGCCAGATTATTATGACCAGGGTTCAAAATTTCAAGTCCTGAGCTACTAGCCAGGCCTTAAGAGTCACTAGCCACCAGTTGCCCCATCTAACCCTTACCCTGCCCCGGCCTTAACTCCGCCCCTAAACACACCCTCTTAAATAATCTTATGATAATTCTTATCTTATGATAGTTGCCGCTTGTAAACAGCAGATTAGGGATTGCTGCTGCAGGAAAACGCAAGTTCCTGACACAGGAATCTAATCATACCTGAAATATACTGTAGGTGTGAATGGGGTCTAATATACACATACACTAAAGGTGTCCATACACCTGCCGATTATCGTACGATAGTTGTGGGTGATCCCGCGATCGTACGATAATCGGCAGGTGTATGGGCAGCGTGCGACCGCTTCAACTGTAAGGCCCTACGACTTTCTTCTTCCAAGCACGCTGAAAAACCTGCCGAAAATCGTACGATTTATGGCGGATTGGTGGTGTGGTCGGAAGACGAATGCCACGCAGGCGCACACTGCCCGCTAAGCACTGCAATCATCGGAAGCCCTGCCCTCAGCGGGGAGGGCTTGCGATGATCGCAAGTACGATCTGCCTGTCCAAGATGGGCAGATCGTACGAGATTTTAATGACCTTACAACCATCGCTTAACGAAAGTCGTGCGATGGTTGTAAGGTGTATGGCAAGCTTAAAGCACAATAATACACTGCTCAATAACGTTACACCTCCCCCCCCCTGCACGATACACCTGCAGCAGATCTCACTATCACCCCCAGATGACCAGGGATCGATCCTGCTCACATACATTCTTTCTTTCGGCCGGAGCTCAGAACTGTCAGAGGTCAGGCCAAGGAAGCCGGAGCTGACAAGAGCAGCTCTGCGGTCTGCATCCGACACAGATGCAGACCGTGGAGCTGCTCCCACAAGTCAGGTACGTGGTCTGCGACCGTGTGCCTGACATGTCAGCTGGCTGTGGGCCACATAATACCAACTCGCGGACCGGTACTTGGGGACCCAAATTTCCACTCGCCCTCACCTTATTTTTACTCGCCAAATGTGTAAGACTGAACTCAGAAAAATCAAAGCTTACACTGTGCTTTGGCAGAGGATGCAGGGAAGTTAACAAATTATTCTCATACTGCCTCATGTAATGCAAACAAATATGGGCAATGTACTGTAGATCTGAACTTCCTGGAATCTGTGATGTGTAACCTATTCTCTATCAGCTTCCTGTATAACCAATCACATTCAATCTTTCAAGGCAGGCTTGAATCTCATTGGTAGCTAGAAGAAAATGAGTATAGATTTTAATATATATTAAATATTAATAAGTATAAATAAGTATAGATTTTTTATTTTCAATACTTTTATTAGAATCAAACAACTGAGAATGGAGCATAAAGTACAATACAAACAAAGATCGTGCAGCAAGTTTGTAAACATTAAGACAAAGTACAGAAAGATTAATGCACGGTGTGCACAAAAATAATAGGATGAAAATTCTATAGGGTGTAATATACAGTAAACATTTACCCTATGTAGGTTACAGAGAAGTATGGTGAAAAGTTAACTGAAGACCGTGAAATATGGCAATCGGTTACTTAAAGAGTAAGTAAACGAGTGTCACAGGACGGGGCAGGAAATACTTCATCCGTGATTCCCATATTTTTTTCAATTTTGTCATAGATGGGCAGAAAGTTTTTAATTGGAGAAAATCCAATGGATCCTGTTTTTAGTTGTGGGAATGGAAAGGGTATTACTAGTCCAAGCACTCGCTACAGTATGTTTAGCTGCGGAGAGAACATGTGATAATTTAAATTGGGGAAATTAGATACCTGGAGGCCTAACATTAAGTAGTGCTACATGGGGGGTTGGGGTAATGGGCATATTCATAAGAGTAGAAATTATTTTGAAGATCTTAGTCCAGTAACTGTCTATAATAGCGCATGTCCACTATATGTGTATGTATGTACTGCCATCAGGTACAAAATGTGTAAGTTGTATAGGAACCTTGTACCAACAAAAGAGTATTTTGTAGTTTGTTTCCAGTATTCTGGCACTCATAGAGCATGATTTGGTGGAAACCCAAATCTGAGACCAGGATTCTTCAGAAATTATGAGGTCAAGGTCTTTCTGCCAAAGGCCCATTTAGGAGGGGTGGTGAAGGGAGAGGTGTGTTGTAAAGAGAGGGTATAAAGTAGTGAGATAAGCCCAGGAGAATGGGGGTCAGGTGTACATATTTTTTTCAAACATGGTGAGTGACAGTATATTGGAAGATAATTTGATCTGGAAGAGTATAAAACTAGCTTATAACTTATGGGTAGCAAAATATATCCAAGGAGGGAAGGTTGTATTTCGTTTGCAGGTCTGGGAAAGGTAATATATTATATTTGTTATATAGAAAATGAAAACGGGTAATATTTTTGTTATGCTATTTGTGGAATATTATGGGGGAGTCAAATGCTGGGAAAGACTTCCTGAGTGGCGTGATATTTAGCTGTAGTTGCAATTTGGCCGCAAAGTAGTATTTTTGTATATTTGGAACATTGGGGCAGGTAGGACTCGTAAAGGGTATAAGAGTTTGGGAAGGAAGTAGAGCTACAGCTAACAATTATTTTCATAATCAATTGGTTAGCCGATTATTAATTTTAAATAATCGAATAATTGGATTTAAAAAAAGTAATACCGTCATTTATTTAAAATAAAATACACAAATGCGTTACAGACAAAGTTTACTTCAGAATAAAACAGTATGCACGTTTTTTAAAATCGCACTGCACTGGAACGCAGGGCATTGCAGTACCCCACGTTCAAGTGCGGGCGATCACACTGTGGACGGGAGTTGCATTTTGGATCCATTGAAATGAATGGCCTCGCAACGCACCTCCTGCAGCCAAATTTGTCAGGTCGAAACTGAAAATGACTTTTCAGTTTATATATATATATATATATTTAAATAATTGTATTTCTAACCCCTGAAATTAGTGGTTGTTCCAGAAGATCAAAAATCTAACCTGATTGAAAACAGCAGGCTCCCCTATTATTTAAAATAATGTGAATTGTAAAACACTAAGCCAATATAATTAAATAACCAACCTTTTAAAATAATACATCAAACATTTTTTTTTCTATTTTTCATTTGTTTATTTAAATTAATTTTTTTTATTTGCATTTTTAATTTTTATTTATCTAATTTTTTTTACTTTTTACATTTTTTTTTACAGGGTTATTCACAAAAGGGTGAAGAGTTTGGAAAAGGCAGGAGAAGTGAACAATCTAGGACAACATAGCTGAGCTGGAAAGTGAACTGAATTGGAGAATTTTTCCAAATCAGCTATGTTGTCCTAGAGTGTTCACTTCTCCTGCCTTCTCCAAACTCTTCACCCTTTTGTGAATAATCCAGTTAGTCTTTTTAGTTTAACTTTATTTTTATTTTTTTATATTTTTTTAACTTTATTGCTGGGAGCAATAGCCAGCCTGCAGAAGCATGGATGGAATATTGTGATGTTTAGCTTTTTCCATCAAAAGACTCTACGAACATTGTCACCGGCTTGACGCCAAGGTATAAAGCCTACTTGATCTTTATGAATATGAATTTTGATTTTTTTTAAAATAAATATTCTGTATGTTAAAGCTCCTAGTCACTTTTGACCCTTAGCTCCCTTTCCACAGGGGATCCCAGGTGAGGTAATTGACCAAACATGGTCATGACTAGAGAAGCAGCAACATAAGTATTGGTATCAGTGCCGATACTAAGCGCCGTTACTGGTGCTTTACATTTTTTTATAGATTCGGTTGTGGGGATCTCGCAGCAGCTGTCTATGACAGCGCCGGTCCCTCCTCCTCCTTACCCCATGTATTACATTGCAGTAATGCAATTTTTTCATTATAAATGCACCTTGAAGATGTTTTTGGAATAGACAAAGCCATCAGAACCATGTTCTAACTGAACAGTTTCAAAACAAAAGTAGTATAAGGGTAATTTTGCCAACATGTTTAGTATATATTACTATCTTAACAGCTGAGCTGCAAGCCAATTTAGTTTTAGGACAATGCCGGTATAAGTGCCTGAAATTCATCTATACTATATCTTACCATAAGCCACTGCACAGTTGATATTAGACTGAGAGTCTGAAGTTAGGCACTATGAGCCAGCCAAGTTTAAAGGTAAAGTGTGCAGGCTCTGGGAGATAGAGGGGGAAGTGTTTAGGCAACAAAAGGAGATGAGTAAGACAGCAAAAACCTCAACAGTATGACAACGTTAAAGATCATGTAGGTCACAAAGGAAGCTGCTAAGTGACAACAGGTAATTGTGGTGGCACCCAGTTGGCTATGCAGTGTAAAACTGCATAAATCACAAGAGTGACAAAGTATTTTGATAGTAAAATAGTTTACACATACTGTATGTATTTCAAATGTTTTTTCCCCATTATTTTGGCTAGAAGTTTACCCAAAGCAAGGCTGGTAATGGGCAAACCAATTGGACTGGACTAGAAATTGCAAGGAACTGCGTCAATCTGTAGTATATAGACTTTACAGCAGATTGCAAAATAACTCAGATCTATCCGGTCTGTAGAATGCTAAAGGGATCTTTTGGACCTCTTACAAGTTTGTGCTCATTTTGCACAACATGTGAGTCAGTGCCACCTCCTCTGGGCCAATAGGTGATTGCATTTTATATGATGACCTTATCTAAGTGAAATACAATGCATAATAGGCAACTGTGATTGATACTCCCAGAAGTGACAGTTTCCCAGCTTACTTCAGTAGACTATTACTCTGTATTGTTCGGCAGAAGAGCAGGGTATGTGATTCTAAATACATGACAGGATTGCTTTCATAATTCTAGATTTTGCACTTATGGCCATGGTTTGGATTCCCTGCATTCTGCTGTCTAAACTTCCCAACTTATATAAGGTAAGAATGGCCTTGATTAGTGTTCAAGAACTCCATTAGGATTTGCTTTGCCTAATATCTGAAATCCCTGTGACCTTTCTCACAAGTGGATTATTCACCACAGGTTTCCATTTAGAAGTGAATGGGTAGCCCTGTCAAGTTCACAACCAGAGTCGAGGTCCTTTCCCCCTTGTTACTGTAACCTTTTAAGCTATCATTTACCTCTACACCCTGTTGTACTTTGTTTCTCTCTTTCTAGCTACCATGAACTGACATATAATACAATATCGCAAGATATGCAATCAATCACTTGTAACCAATGTATCAATTAGAATATTATCATGCCTAACAAAACTATATTGAAACTGTATTTAAGGAGACCCCACCTTGATTCCACCTCAGCTTACAACAATAGAAAACACAAAAATTCCCAGCACACTTACCAGCTAGCCAGTTAGTGTAATTTGTTTTGTTCTATTGTTGTAAGCCCTTCCATGTGCACATTGCTATCAAAGCTAGTTATGAATTGTGTGGTTGCCATTTTTGTTTAGCGTGGCTGTATTTGGTGTGGGGACACATTGAAGGCTTCAGTGTATGTTTCAAAGTGCTGGATCTCCAGTGAGTCCCTGTACCTTTAAGGAGGAGTGGGGGCATCTCCAGGCATACCTGCATTTAATCTATGTACTGCTAAATATGCTCCAATATGGAGACTTTTAAAGATTAGAGTTAGAACCAAACAACACAGAGGGGCCTTGACAAGGCAGTGTGGCCTCCACATATTTTGCAAACGTTGTGCAATTAAAACCTCTGTTTTTAATGCATATTGTTAGTGTAATTTGTTTTGTTGTTCCTGACATGCACCTTCAGAGTTTGCCTTTTAGAAAGCATTGAAACCAGAGGCAGCCAGGCAACTAGCACTTTCAGAATAAGATCATCAATGTCAATGGAAACCATACAGATTTCCTTTCCTTTTTAATTCTATAATGAGAATGGAGCAGGGGCAGGAAATGCAATATGGAAATCTTGATGCTGGAGTCCCCAGTAAATATACCAAGTTAATTGAAGATTCATCCCACCATATTCATTCTACTCCTGAAATTTTATTTTTGGGTTGAGTGACCTACTGGATATTAGAGAACTCTTCAAAAGTGTGCAGGTATCCCTACCATTACTACTGTAGGGTCTAAATAAAATTCCTAAGCAATATGGAGATTTAAAGAAGTGCACTGTAATCTGTTCACACTAGATGAAAGTTCAAGGTATTATGCTAATTATTTTCATGCATGGTTATTAATGAGCTGTATTTTCAGACTCCCTATGAGCCCAGAGTCTGAATATATTTATCTGGGCATCATTTAGATACATAAATTAATCTCTGCGAGATCCAAAGGATACAGATTAACTGAACTCAATGAAATACAGCTGGGGATTTAAAGGAATGGTTCCAATTTGTGGAGTTTTTCACCCAGTATAATTAAAGGTAATAAGCCCTGTGGGCTCTGTTTAGAGTTCCTGATCCAGCATGAAAGATTGCTTAGGTGCACACTTCAATAGTGTACAACCATTCATGGGTATACACTGAATAAGTGCCATTTCATTTGTTTTTCAGTACATATGATTTACGTGGTTAGTTGAATTTTTGCAAGTTGAAATATGTTCTTTACTTTCCTGAATGTTGTTTTGCACTGTGCTACCAAAGATCAGATATCTGAGCAAGTGTCAAGTGGACATTCTTCATGTAGTTTTTTTTGTTGCAGCTAACAGATGGTTTAGCAGTGCCATAAAATCTCCTTCTAGAAGATTGCACTTGTACTTTTAAATTCTGGTTTTGGTTTTAGATGTAGAAGGCTGTTATTGTGCCTATGTTTCAAGCAGGCCTTAGATTCCAGTAGAAAAAGTTGCCCAAGTCTAAACTAAGCATTGAACTAAGCCTTGTTAAAGTTTAAGAATATAGTATAGAATAAGAGTATGTACTTCAGCTTATATTCAGCTGCTTTGTTTTCAAACTTACTCTCCTGTTCCATGAAAAGCAAGGTGTTCATGGACCTCCCTTGGAAACTTCTCTCTCAGGAAAATGGCTCCTAAATACAGAAACATTTCTGAACTATGATAGAAGGCAAAGAAATATAAAGCCTGAGCACAAGCACATCTCAGCTTATGGATGGCTGCGGTGAATGTGCCATAAGTGTTAGCAACAGCATACTAAACCCAGTACATGTAACTAAAGCAAACACTTAATTGATGCCATACAGTATGTCACAATGACGCGAGAAGTGTTAGGTATTTAATGTTTGCCCCCATAAATTCCATTTGCAGTTTTACACTTTTAAAGCTGAACTCTGAGCACCATTATTTTATTATGTGTTATGATCTAGTTACCTTTTTAGTGTACAATATAAAAAAAATTGGCCTGACAGCTTTGTTTGTTAGTCAGGAATGTTGCTAGACCCTGGGATCCAGGGTACATCCCGCAGGTCTTTTAACAAGTGCCCCGGGTCTCCTTTCAGATTTCGAGAGGATACATTTTGTGTGCCATGTTTGTTAGCAAAAGGTAATAGTTCTTATGGAACACAATAAACAGATACACTATATTGCCAAAAGTATTGGGACACCCCTTCAAATCATTGGATTCAGGTGTTACAATCACCTCCATGGCCACAGGTGTATAAAATCAAGCACCTAGGCATGCAGACTGCTTCTACAAACATGTGTGAAAGAATGGGTCGCTCTCAGGAGCTCAGTAAATTCAAGCATGGTACCGTGATAGGTTGCCACATGTGCAATAAGTCCATGTGTGAAATTTCCTTGCTACTAAATATTCCACGGTCAACTGTTAGTGGTATTATAACAAAGTGGAAACAACTGGGAACAACAGCAACTCAGCCATGAAGTGGTAGGCTGCGTAAATGACAGAGCAGGGTCAGCGCATGCTGAAGCACACAGTGCTCAGAAGTGGCCAACTGTCTACAGACCTCCAAACTTCGTGTGGCCTTCAGATTGGCACAACAATGGTGCGTAGAGAGATTCATGGAATGGGTTTCCATGGCCGAGCAGCGACATCCAGGCCTCACATCACCAAGTGCAACGCAAAGCGTCGGATGCAGGGGGGTAAAGCACGCTGCCACTGGACTCTAGAGAAGTGGAGACGTGTTCTCTGAAGTGACAAATCACGCTTCTCTGTCTGGCAATCCGATGGACGTGTCTGGGTTTGGCGGTTGCCAGGAGAATGGTACTTGCCTGACTGCATGTCTTTTGGAGTGTGGGAAGAAATAAAGGTACCCAGGGGAAACCCACGCAAGCACAGGAAGGACCTACAAACTCCATGCAGATAGTGTCTGAGTTGGGACTCTGCCTCTAAATCTATCCCTTAATTTGCCTCCTACTTAACAGTGCATAGAATGGTAAAGCTAGGTAATATTTTTATAGGATTTTGCAGAACATAAAAAGGTGAACAGAGGGGTGTGGCCTGCAAGGAACATGAAAGCCTAATTCCAATACATGTACTAGATCATGTTGGTGAGTTTCACCAACTTACCATAATACTGGGGTACCCTCACCCCCCCCACCCCCCAAATTGAAGGAGTGTGCACCAGTCAGACATGGCCTGTCAGCATGTTACTCCTTTCTGATCAATTCTCAGTGCAAACCCATGTCCTATTTTAGAAAACAATACATGTTCCATCAATGCCATGATATGAATCTTTTTTTTAAACTTCTCTAGGTGGTAGAGGAGTGAGCACTTCACCAGTTTTACCCAGAGGTATCTGATACATTTTGGAGAGGATGTAATTATCTGAGCTTAGTATTATACATATGGTGGGAATGCCCCAAAATTTCCCTTTTGGAACTCAATCTGGGAAATTAGTTTGCAGATAACAGGTCAATCCTCCCCCTATTATCCAGAAACATGCCTTTTACACAACACCCCACTCTCACCTGACCATACACTTATTAAACTCAGCCAGATCACTTATGCCTACATACTGGGAAGTAAAACGCCCTCTACCTTGGCAGGATGCCTGACCTCAGTAGTCTGTTTAGTCAAATTTGAAGAAAGGAGAGCCTTCAAAGGAGATCTAATGTTTACCTAATTGATATACCATTTCAAAACTGATGACTTAACTCTGCATCACAGGACCTTTCTCCCCTTTCCCCACTCTGTATTTTTCTTCTTTCCTCCTTCAATTCACTTCTTTCTGCTCCTGGACCCCCAACCCCTCTTACTCTGTCCTGCTTCCTATATACTGTTGCAACTCTATCATCCCATCTTTCCTTTCAGGATCCTGTACTCCCACTCTCTTTGCAACTGTCACTATATAGGCCAACCTAAATTTATATATCTCTACCAGACAAGGTCCCATCATTCTAGCGCCACAGAGAACATACTTATGCCACACATTACATACCATACACTAATACAGATTTTTTTATTTTCCATCCATATAGCAGAACTTTTGTCAGTTGTGAGGCTCTGCATATCTGTCACAATTTGTGCATTAGTGCACCAGGAATTGTAAACTCCGGGTCTTGCGGAGCAGTATATTGTGACTGAATTAGGAATGTGCAGGGATACAGGTCTCTGAAGATGCAGGGACAGTGTGACTGCACAACAAATGTAGGTGTGCCAGAGTTGTAGGATCTAAGGAGCCACCTAGTCTTCACCAGAGTCACTGATGGTGTGGATGTTGAGCTGCGGGGCAGTTCCCAGGTTGCGGCTCTGACACACCCGTGCAGGCACAGTGCCAACGGATACTCAGGGACCACAGCACAGTAACAAGACACAGGGTGCATACAGAATACAAGGTACTAGAGGGAAGACACAGGGAACATGCATGACACAGGGAGCAGGTAACAAAAGGGAACACACAACAGGTGTACCCACAGAGACAAGAGATACACATGAACAGCAGAGTGGAATGTGCAGGAGAAAGGAGGGAGATGCACAATAACCACAAATCAGAGCAGGAAACAATGCTGTGGAGAGACCTCACAGCCACAGCAAACCAAAGAGGTACACGGACAGAAAACAGGGAATGCCAGAGCACACCAGGATGGGAACACTGAAAACTACAAGAGCAAGCAAAGACACAAAATACAAGGTTTTAACACCTTGGTTCAGGGCGGATTGACAGGAAACCGAGCAGCTCGCACAGGAGGCAAAACCCGGCACTTGATCAATGTACAAAGAACTGTGACAATATCCGAATACATTTCTCTTTCTATCTTAGTGGGTTTTCTCTGAGATGAGATTCTCAGATTCGGCACTCTCCTGTCTCTGAGGAGTCTCTAATATCTCCAAACTCACAACTTCCTGCAATCATTTTCAGATTTGAAAAAAAAAATATTGTTCCACAGTTTCATTCTTTTTAGGGTTACCATGTTTATCAAACACCCGAATCATGTATTTCAGACCCAGGTTCTTTTTATCATTAACTTGGAACAAAGTCTGTGAACCTTTTCTGATTTTTTCCCCCCCCCCAGTACTTCAATGTTTGAGACAGATTAGACAAACTCACATCTAGTCTACTAAGAGGTTTCAATCCACTTTCCATGTTGTCTTCATATGCACAGTGACAGCTTACTTACAGTTGATGTGGCTCTATCTTCAAATGTAGTCTTTGCTGTCTCTCTTAGTCATTTCAGCTAATTATTTTGTTCCTCTGAAGCCCTGTATACCACTACCATGTTTAAATAGTTCCACTTGCTTATGATTGCTGACACACATGGTAGCACATAAGCCAACTGTTTTACTAATGCTCAGAATATCTCCATATGGAATATAACGTAAAGTGAGCAGAAAACCAACACCTTTTTCATATACATACTTGGTAGCATAGTAGTGAGACACTTAGTGGTAGAACTACAATGGCGGGAATCCATGAAAATTGCCCGTGGCAACCGATCAGCTTCTCTGTTTTATTTTCAAAGCTTAACTGAACAAAATGAAAAGATAAGCTGATTGGCTGTCTGCTCCAGTTTTCATGAATTTCCCCACTATACCATATTGCTAATATACAGTATATACTGTATATGCAATGGCATTGAGCATATTCAATGTGACAGACCAGAAACGTAACAGATATACAATTCAAATTTCTTACAACATGCAAATCTAAGATATTGTAGCCTCTGAACTGACAAACTAGCCAAAATGACTTGTGGTGCACAAACCTCTCTCCCCTATCCTCAGAATTGATATGAATGCTACTCTGACAATATATTAAATGTGAAACGATGAGAAACTGATTGATAAAACAGTCATAAATTCACTGAAGATATTACTAAGCTCTGGAGTTTTACTTTAGTAGTTTATCATAGTCTCGGAACTCCCTGATTGATTTATAGCTTGGCACTCCATCCCAATTCATTACCTATTTATAATACCTTGGCTGTGTTGGTAATAAAGACATGAAGTTGCTGGACTTTTTTTTAGTATTATTATTCATTTATGCACTAACGACTGTAGAGAACCTGAGAGGAGTTAGATTTTCATCTATTTTTTTTAGTTGAAAACCTCAAAGGAACTTGCTCTTACTTTTTATTATGATAAATTACAGAAACCTGACATGGTATTGTTTAGACTTTCTGCCATTTTAGGAGAAAGTATATTTGTAAATAACATTTATATTATAAGCTTTTTAGTGAGTGATTTAAAACCAGAACACGTTCCACCTTTGTTCTTGACCTCTTATAGAATGTGTGTATCTCCTCTTTACGGATAGTCTCTCTGAAATAACAGAAGCAAGGAATTTTTTTACCTAAAGCTGGCTATACTCTACAGATTTCTTTCTTTCAGAGTGGGCTGAATGAGCTAAATCTAACAGATTCCTCAATCCAGCATAAAGAGCGTGGATGGAGGAATGAGCCCATGTCGTACCTTTGTATTTCGACTGCCAGCACCTTCGGTTGTCAGAAGACCTGAATGTAGAATTTCGCCAGCCCAAAGTCTTTGTAACCATAAGGCACTGCATGGCCTTTGAATTTCAGCTATCTTAGAAGGGCCACTAATGGGGGCTATGTTATGTGCAAGCCCCCTTACTATAAAAGGATTGGTTCCCAGCAGGCCCTGGACAGGCCTTGGAGGGGAAGCAGGGAGTAGAGAAGCAGCAGGGGTGTGGAATTCCTATCTATCGATGCCTGGGCAGGTAGTTATTTTCTACATTCAGCCCTGTTTTGCGCAAGCAGAGCTAAATGTACAGCAGGGAAGCCCCTGTTTTGTACAAGTGATTCTTGGCGACATTGTATGCAGCCTGCAGGTCTGCCATTCTCCATGGGGGGGAGAGGTGGTTTAGCAGGTAGGGACGCATTGAGGAACCTGGCCTTGGGGCAGCAGAGAAAGTAAATCCGGCCCTGGAGGGGCTGTGAGTTTTCTCAGGCCCATACCTCAAACATGAGCCTGACGAGGATACAGATGATAAAGAAGCAGATTAATTACTCAGCTGAGCTTGGCACTGCCTTCTCTGAGACCACCCACAGCACTTTTCCACTCAGCCCTCCGCTGTCCACCCACTCTGACAGTAGGACCTCTGATAGCAAATAAACAATGATTACACAGGCTGGAAACCACTATAGGCTGACTCCTGTACCTTAATAACTTATGTCAGTCTGTACTTGTGTTCAACCTACAGGCTGAGCGAGAGTTACT
This sequence comes from Nanorana parkeri, assembly GCF_000935625.1. Taxonomy (NCBI): domain Eukaryota; kingdom Metazoa; phylum Chordata; class Amphibia; order Anura; family Dicroglossidae; genus Nanorana; species Nanorana parkeri. Next base: position 892,536 of record NW_017306356.1, on the reverse strand, counting down.
ATACAGTGCTATATTGTGCTAAATTACTGTGGATTGAAGTATGGTGAGCTACATATTTTTGTGTACTCCACCCCTGTTAAAAGACCCAACAGTCCTTTCTAAAACAACCTTTTTGTGTGCATCTCAGCAACAACTGTAGTTGCTGTTTAGCTTCTAAACCACCCCTAGTAGTCTGTTGGTTGTAGTTTTATTGTTTTGTCTTTTAAATTACTATATATACACAATATATATATTTTATTTTTCCCTTTTGCTAGGACCCTTTATTATTTTGGGATTTGTAGTATACTTGTTCCTGACAAAGGCAAAGCTGCCCTTTGTTTGCAGCATGTCACTGATTGCAGTAAAGTAGTGTGCTCCACATATTTATTTCCACTATTGTCATAGCTGACATGAAATTCATGCAATCCCCTTTATTTAAAATGTCCGGCAGGCATTATAGGAGAAGCAGAGGTTCTGCATGTGGAGGTATTAGGGGGCGAGCATTTTGTGCAGGACAAAGCAGTGGTCAGGCCATTCTTTAGAGGCAGAGTATGTCCATCTTTTCTGTTTCAGTGACTATACTAAACAGCCGCAGCATGCAGAGAAGGTAGTTGAGTGGCTAACAAATCCTTGCTCTTCTTCCGTGTCACAGAGCAGCCAGTTGTTTGCAATTGCTCCTAATGTGCCATCTTCTCCCTCCTCCTCTACTAATCCTGCCATAGTCCTGCAAAGGGAGTCAGCAGAATTATTTCATCACATCATCAATGACCTCCTGCAGGAAGATCTTGGTCATGTGTAGGTATTCCTCAGCCCCCTTTCTACTAGTTTATGGCAAGTAGTAAACCACAATGGCAGGTACCCAGCCGCTATTTTACCAAGATCACCTTCTACTAAAGTGTAGCAGAGTACATATGACCACGGACACATGGTTCAGGAAGCATGGCCAGTGATGTTACTGTGGCCCCTACCACCCGAAGTGGAGTGGCTACTAAAATTTAGTGTTGTTAGCACTGTAATCAGTGTAGCCGATTTGTAGTCTGGCATCATCTGGTTAGTCTAGGTGTTCTGCTATTGATTGCACCTACCTGTGAGTGGGATGTGACCCTACCATAGAGCGGGGCAGCCAATAGGGGAAC
>NW_017306356.1:886129-891295 GCF_000935625.1 Nanorana parkeri | reverse complement strand
CATAAGCCATATGACTGTTGGAGGCACCAGGAGCAGATATGGACCTCAGGAACAAGTCTGGTGACTCTCCCAAGAGAGAGCTCATGCACATCCCTATTCAGCTGTTCTACTGCACAGTGTGAGCGTGTTCTACTGAAGTATTCTTTGCACTGTAGAAGTCTGAAGGGATAGGGGAGTCTGGCTATTTTAGCCATGGATGTCTGAAACCCTCTCTTCCAGGTATGCTGTTCTGTAATAAAGCATTTAAAGTGGCCGGTGCCCAATTTGTTGGTCCCATGTCCCTTGACTGGCTATGGAACTGCCCCTGAGAGTGAAATGTCAGCCTCTGGGAGGGGGGGGGGGGGCACTACATATCCTTCATAGCTCAATCCCCTGGTGGCTGGGAAGGATGTAGCACATGACTAGAACTGGTGGTCACAGCCCTGCGTCTTGTATATTGGGGACAACGCAGTCACCTGTGCCCCTCCTCCTCACTGACATCCTCCAATTCCTTAGGACCACCAGATACCACCAAGTGCCCCAGAGTTCATTTCCCACCCTTGGCTTATACTCGAGTCAATATTTTTTCCCAGTTTTTTGTGGTAAAATTAGGTACCTCGGCTTATACTCGAGTATATATGGTACTAACATGTATTTGAAGTGTGGGAAGAAACCTATGCAAGGCCAATGCAGATAAAAGCATAGGGGCAAGTGTACCCTGAATTTATGCATTCCTGGTTAAAGGGGCATGGCAACATTCAAGTATAAATGTGTATTCAGTCACTTCCCTGAAATTCAGCTCCAGAGCATAGCAAACAGCAAAAAAAAGGAGCCTAGAGGAGAGAAAGAATGAAAAGGGGGAACCATAATTACAGTGAATTGAAAGGTGTACTGCTGTTCATGGAAAGCATGAGCAGCATGTTGTGTGTGAGAGGAAGTCTGAATGTGTGATTGAATGAAGCTGAACTCAGGAATAAGCAAATATCTGAATACAAACATTTTATCCCTACTTGAATCTTTTTTCCAATCAAACGTTGCCTATGTGCAGGAGTTTCCTGTATCACTGAACTCCAGGATAGTTTCAAAAGCAGACTATTACTTCCTGCCCCTATGCATGTTACTATTTCTTTTTTTTCAAACCTATCTAGTTTTGGAGTAAATGATTCTTGTAAAGTTTGGGATATTCTCACTTTAACCAGTTGACATCCGCGGTGTTAAACCCCCTTCCCATCCAGGCCATTTTGGGGGGGGGCTCCGAAATTCACGCCATACAACCGATCAGCGGCTATAGAGCCGCTGATCGGTTGTATGTGAAACAGCCGTTAACGGCTGTAGTAACAAGCGGGTCTTTCCTGCCCGGGGGCGCGCGCGAGCAGGAAAAAAATGCCGTCTGACGACGGCAACCCGCAGATAGGAGTCAGCCGTCCGTCCGTTTTTTTCTTAACGGGCGGATGGCAAGAGGTTAAAGTGAAAACAAACACAGTTAAAGCCAAGCATAGGGAGGAAGTAGCAATACAGTGCAAGTAATTTCCTACATATGCAAAACCACCTGAACAAACTAAAGTTCTAACCATGCAATGGGAATTCTGGTAGACAATGGGTGAAGGCAGCCTGTAGTGGTTGGACCTGTTGGATCCCTCCCACAGCTCTTCTCTCTGCACAAGCTATGTGCAACACAGTGATGTCACTACTACTTTTACAAAGTAACTAGGTTTAAAAAGACAATGAGGGGAATTGATCAAAACTGGAGCAGCTGTGCATGGCAACCTATCAGCATCCGTTTCATTTTCAAATCTTAACCCAACTGAAGATAGATGCCGATTGGTTGCCATGGGCAACTACTCCAGTTTTGATCAATTCCCCCTAATGAGTGCACACAAAGTGGATTTATATCCTTTGTGGTGACTGAGGAATGTATTTAAATGAATATTGTGTCGAAATTTAGCTTTAAAAAGGTCATGTACAGAAGTATGGCCTTTACTATTAATAAAACAATTTGTAACCTTTTACGAAAAAATATTAAATATGCACAATGACCACTAAATTGCAAGAAGAAAATAAGGGTTTTAAGGCTCTAATCATTAATATTTGTTTAAAGCTCTCAAGTAGCACCTCAGGTCTAAACTAGTAAAGCATCATATAAAATAATGTGGCATTGCTTCAAGGGCAAAGGCTTTGATGACCTTTAAATGTTTCCGAAGGCTTAGGAAGATACATGCACTGTACTGATTGGTAATGTTTGTCTTTAACTTAATAAATTTACATTTCTTTACAAGGCATTGAACTCTATAGTTGGGAGCCTGGCATTTTGTTGACTTGGTTACGCATTCATTGGAGTCAATCCTATTTTGCTCAACATATTGAGCATACAGTTTAACTCTAGTAACCACAGCTGTGGCTTAATTAACGACCTCAATAAATCCTACTTAGGAACCAGAGACAGCAAAAGAATTATGCAAATTTGCCATCACCATGTATAACATTCTTTCTTCAGATGGGGAAAGAATGCTACTTCCACTTTTGCCATTCTCATAAAAGTGAATTGGATGGGGAGAATGAAAGACGACCAATATCTTATTTTAGTGGTTCATTTTAGTGTTTTATTCCAAAACATAAATCAGGACAGACATTTAAAGAACATAAAAAGACAATTAAAACTATTATTTTTTTTACAAATATTAACAAAATTGTTTGCTCATAATTACCAAACGATTCATGCCCTACAGTTGTACAAATGTACAGATATATAGTACAGAAGAGACCTTTATAAACACCTGATGTTCAATTTTTAGCAGGTAACAGTTATAACTTGCAGCTTGACAGGATGTCTTCCACTAGTCTCTTGTAAACCCAGGCATCACCTTTAAGACGCTGCCTTCTAATGCCCACTACATCTGGTTTGCTCAACTGGCACACCTCTAGTTCGAATTGCATGGTCACTTTTCCAAAATCAGACTGGGTTTTGCATTTCAGGGTATACCTGTAGAACATTATAAATTAGATAAATTAGAAATATTTAACATTTTTCTCACTATGTAGTAAAAGCAGGACTGCCTAAGCTTTTATAACTACATGTTAATTTGTTTTTGTGAGCCCTCATCAATTGGACTGTACTAAATATATATTCTTGCACTGCTTTGCTGTATAATTTTTAGCTTAAAAATTTGAAAGGTAATCCAGATAGATCACGAAATTAGAGCAGTTTGCCTGCTTTCGCCCACATTTTTAAAATAAAGCTTGTGCATTAATATAGGTTTTAAAACAAAAAAACCCTACTATAAAATTAACTTTCTACCATTATAATTTCCTTCCAGCAGGGAGGCTACAATCTACCAATGTCTATACCAAATATACTAGAAATGTAAAATTGAGAAATGTTATAGTTTAAAAAAGGAAAACTATGGTGTCAGGGCTTTTCCCCATAGTTCTCCTAAGGGGTCAGGGAAGAACACAAACTAGCGTCTTCCCGTGACCCAAAGCTCAGTATACCACGAGCTACAGCTCGCGGTATAATGAGACGCCACAGCCGGGACGGATCCCGACAATACTGTCTGGATCCACCCAGCTGCGGGATTGACAGCTGGCTCTGCCTATCCAGAGGCAGAGCCAGCTGTGCCCGCCCCCTCCCCCCCCCCGGCTCGCCAGCAACCGTTTGGCGGCTTCCCCCCCCCCCCCGTTCCGCCAGTCAGCGTTTGGAGGATCGGACGGGGGAGGAATCCCTGCCGGGAGCGACAGTCACGCCTCTCTGCAGGGATAGATCGAGGAGTGAGCGAGTGACGGTATGTGTTCACTCACTTCCCGATCTACTGAGCCGACCTGTGAAAGTTTGTCTCAGATTATGAGGATGGGTGAAAATCACTTGCCTCATAATTCCTTTAATTTCAAAACATTTCTCATTAATCTCACCGAGGACACTACATTTTATAAAACCCTTTATAAAAAAATAGATAAAATCTAATTTCATTTATGTACAAAAAAAAAAACCTACTGCAAGCTCAGTGATTGTACAGCACTTACCCCTTCTGGACATAATCCACGTTCTTCAGTGGAAGAACTCTAGTTAACTCATTTAGCATATGGTCAGGATTGAGTAAATTTGTCATCGTCACATTATAATGGGCCTGCGAAACAAAAAAAAAAGGACACATATGTTTGCATTGTTCTGCGGCTTTTAAATAAGTACTAGCCTGTGACAACAGTGCTGCCAAAGAGCAAAGTGGAGAGGTGTTGCAGGCAAAATGCCAGAAAGCAATTGTCAATCCTAGAAAAAGTGAAGACACACATCGTGTCCCTATACGAACTAAAAGGAGGAGAGGGGGAACAGAGATGCAACCATAGTGCTGGGGTCTGGTGCTTACAGGTGGAGGGGCCAGGAAGTACAGTGAGAGCTGGACTTCCTCCATCATATAAACTAAATGATTTGCAGGACAGAAGTATGCCTGCATGACAGTGTGATCCCCTTGAGCAACGAGAACATCTACTTGCTTGAAACCTGAAAAGATAATCCTGCCCTAGGTTATTTTAACTTTGATATTGAGAATTTTTTTCCTTGGCTCTGGACCTAACCCCTGCTTTTTCAATAATCCCAGAAGAGTGAACGAATTTCAGGAGGTTTTTAGTTGGTGGGGCAGATAGGTTCAGTTTAAAACCTAAGCAATATATAAAAAAAAAAAACTTTAGGCCACACCTGAACGTTTTGTAGTGCGTTCAACGCTCGACGAACGCTCTACAAAACGCTCAAACATCTAAATCCCATTGTATTCAATGGGTCTGGCTCACACCTTGCCGTATTTCAGCCCGTCCGAACGCGATACAAAACGGCCTACGCCTAAAGAAGTACATGTTTTGGTCTCGCGTTTCCATTGGGATACAGCCCAGTAGCCCTCGGAAACGGGAGTTTGTCGCACGTTTTTTAACCGCAAATCGCGGTAAAACGCACGACGCAAAACGCGCGACAAACGCGCATATTCAATACGCCTAGGTGTGAACCCAGCCTTAAACCTCCGGGACAGCAGCAAGCCAATCGAATGTGCAGGTTACACTTCTGGATAAATAGTGCACCAAAAGGCTATGCAGTCAAGAGGCCCCAGTACATAACCTGCGCAGCTTTTAAAAATGTGGAAAAAAATAAAATGACATGCGTGAAGACCATTAGCACCATCCAAAAGCCTGTGCGGAACCCCCCCC
>NW_017306356.1:876795-884512 GCF_000935625.1 Nanorana parkeri | reverse complement strand
TGGCTTTGTCCCATCCTGTGACTAGGACATGCCAGCCATTGGACGAGAACATTCTTCCTTGCTCACATACCCACGCCTGCATAGTCCGCTCTACCCCATCGCAACAAAGGTAAACTCAGGTTTGCTGCGAGGGGAGAGAGCACACTGCCAATGTAAAATCATAACACTAGGCATTTAACCACTTGTTGGCAATAATAGCAGCACACTGACTAAAACAACTGCCAGTATGTTCTACCCCATCCAGTGACTGGATAGTGAATGAGCATCCGCTAAATGTGATTTCTTAGCAAACTCTGTATGAAGTAGTAGAGCCCGATTGCCTTACATAGCTGTCCTTCCCTATCCTAGTCTTGCTGCACAGGGGATTACAAGAGGCTAATATAAAGATGGAATAATGTAGAATCTAAAAAAGATCTTGATTAAAAAAAAGAAAATACCCCTTCTTAATCCAGTTATCTTCCTATAGTTCTGCTATATGTTAATTGTGTAAATTAACATTAAAAATAAAAAATATTATACCCTGAGTTTTCTGGGTCCATCTCTTGTACATCCTTTTCGCTTGCTTGGCGTCAGCATTGTAATGACTTTATCTAGTCCTCTTTCCAGACTGCCGAATACCTTTCCTCCTTTTTTCTTCTGAGCACTGTCAAGATGTGCTTGATTTAAATCCAAATCCACAGAACGACAACTATCAAAGTACAAACAATGAAAAAGATAAAAAGGTATTCAAGTCAGATTGTGTTGACCTACAGCACCACCTAGTGGATAAATTATGTAAAGCACCTATATAGGATAACCTTACCATACAGCCTTCTTTATCATTGTGTGCTAAAAAGGAATGGTTTGTACTTCCACAGCTCCCAACACATTACACTTTAGCAAATTTAATTTAACAACATGTCAAACTCATTGCAGGACATAAAAAAGGCACAAAAATGGCTGAGGAGTGTCTAGCCCTGCCCTTAAAATGTGCTTCATATGTCAGTCATGTGTGACGCGATCGTATTGTTGGAGTTTAAGGCTACCATGCAGCTACAAAACCCCTTGCTTTCAGGAGTTAATGGGATGCACAGGACAACCCACTAGAAAAGAAAAGGGGTTATGTGCAGACACCTACCTACATGAGTTATGCTGGCTTGACAGGTTCCTTAAAGTAAACCTGTGACCAAATTATGGACAATTAAGTATTTATCTATTTTTAACAAGCAGTAAGAGAATTTTAAAACAAGCCACCCATGACCTCTCTATCTGCTGGCACTGTGAAGTAATTCATCCTGAAGTAGCACAACAGAGACTCTGAAGTCCGGTTTTCAGTTTCTAGCAAAATACAAGAACTTGCTCTTTGCTTACATGAGAAGGCTGCCAAGTTTCTGCAGTCATAGAAAATAAGGCAGAAGAAGCTGTGATTTCAGTGCTTCTGTTGTGACCGTTGGAAGATTCATTTATTTATAATGCTTGCAGCTACAGAGATCAGTGATGGCTTGCTCTTAAAAGGAGAACTATGAGATGAGTGATTTCCACTCACCTCATAGTTCTAGCCGACCTGTGACAATGAGACCGTCACAGGTCGGCTCAGTAGATCGGGAGGTGAGCGAACACATACCAGGTTCGCTCACCTCTCGATCCTGTGACGGCTCTCTGCAGGGGGAGGGGCCTGCCAGGAAGGGGGTCTAAACACCTGGTCTTGAAGTGGTTAAAAGAGTAAGTTCAACTTTTCACAAAATGTAAAAAAACAAAACGCATGACAAACTAGACAGAGCCTACATTGGAAACCAAGGAACAGCTGTGTAGACTATTAGATGTGAGCATAGTCAAAAATGTAGGAATGTTTGTTGTACTACCAATTTCGAATATGAACATGAAAAATGAGAACGAAAAACTTGTGATCACTTACCGCCTTTCAGGACTTATAACAGATGATGTAATTTCGTTACTCAGCAGAAATGGTTTCTTTGTGGGAGTTTCTTTAATTGAGCAGCTTTTGTCTGTACGGGGAATATAAAAACCAATAAAGAGATGAGAAACAACTGACATCAGGATCAACAGCAGACCAGACAAATGCTTTCATGTATGAAGCTGTGGTACCATGATGGCTGCATGGGGGACATGTCTCTGTGCTATGGTGTGTGACAGTGCCACAGAACCCTTCCCATGCAGCAACTATAATAGCGAGCCCCTGCACCGAGCCTTGGTGCATGAAGAACAGGCAACTCTAGCAGCCCTGCTAGGGGGCCTGGCTAAGTAGGTTCTCCACCTTGAAGACAGTGGAACAGGGTTGTACATGTGCAATAGGCATACAAGTTGGGAAGTGGGAATTTTACTCTTCCTGTATTTATTATTTTTATGGGGTTTTTTCCTCTGTCTATTCATGTACACACACACACACACCAAAATCAGCCCTAACATTATGACCATCTGCCTAAAATTGAGTAGGTCTCCTTTTTGCTGACCCATTGAGGTAAGGACTCTACTAGACCTCTAAAAGTATGCTGTGATATCTGGCACCAAGCTGTCAGTAGCAGATCCTCTAAGTTGCAAGGTGGGGCCTCCATGGACTGGACTTGTTTTTCCAGCAAATCCCACAGATGCTCAATTGGCTTAAGATCTGGAGAATTAAGGAGGCCAAGTCAACACCTGACTTGTGTTCCTCAAACCATTCTTGCAGTGTGGCAGGACGGATTATGCTGCTGAAAGAGGCAGTTGCGATCAGGAATACTGTTTCCATGAAGTGGTGTCCTCTGTCAGCAACAATGTTTAGGTAGGTGGTACTTGTCAAAGTAACATTGCCCAAAGCATCACGCTGCCTCCGCCAGCTTGCCCTGATTAAAAGAAAAATTGATTCTTGAGACAAGGCCACCTTCTTCCATTGCTTTGTTGTCCAGTGCTGATGTTCAGGTGCCCATTGTAGGCACATTTGGCAGTGGAAATGGGTCAGCATGGGCACCCTGACCAGTCTGTGGCTATGCACACTACAAAACTGTGATGCAGTGTGTTCAGACACCTTTCTATCAGAACCAGCATTAACCTTTTCAGCAATTTGAGCTACAGTAGCTCTTCTATTGGATTTGACTACGGGGGCCAGCCTTCCCTCCCCACATGCATCAATGAACCTTGGCCCCCGGTGACCCTGTCACTGTTTTCCCTACTTTGGACCACTTTTAGTAGGCCCTGACCACTGCAGACCTGGAACATCCCACAAGAGCTGCAGTTTGGGAGTTTCACTGACCCAGTCTGGCCATCACAATTTGGCCCTTGTCAAAGTTGCTCAAATCCCTACACTTACACCATTTTTTTTCTGCTTCCAACACATCAGTGACAACATTTTCACTTGCTGCCCAATATACCCCAGCCACGTTCAGGTGTCCTATTGTAACAAGAATGTTATTCACGTCATCTCCTCGGTGGTCATAATTATTTGGGATGCACCGATACCAGTATCAATGCTAAAACTGGGCATTTTCACGAGTACTTGAACTCCTAAAAAAGCCCCCATAGCAAGGTGTCACTACCGCCGCTTTTCATTTTTAAAAAGGAGCGGCTGCCGCACAACGGCTGTTTACAGTGCCAGTCCAGTCCCACATCTCCCCACCACCAGGCACAGCACTAGGGAGACCTACACAACCCTGGCGAGGCAGCAGCATCCACAGTGTTGTACAAAAAGCCTAATCTACTGATTATATATGCACACTCTACCTTTTGCAGGAGCCAAAATATTGTTGTTGGGGGTAGTCAATACTCCTTTCTTCTTGGAGGCTGGTGTCCAAGGAGCTGGCTGCAAAAAGGGGCCTTCATTTTTGGGCAATTTTGAGTCAGAGTTTTCCTTATTTTCACTTTTCTTTGTTGGCATCATAGACTTTATTGGCGTTGCAGGGGAAGAGTCCACACTGTGAAGCTCAGAACGATATCCAGAAAACTTCTATGATGCAAATGGATAAGAAAATAATATATCTATATCTATATATAAATAACACACACTCGTATGTGCACACAAACTTACCTCCTTTGAACTGATTTTTTCAGTAGTGCTGCATGTGTGCTCCTCATAAAATAGATCATCATCAGAAAATTCCATGGATCCAAACACATATGGAAATTCCCCTTGATTGAAATCATCAAAATTCAGCTTATGCCTTAACTGCCAAACAAGTTTTATAAATAGATAGATTTTTAGGAATTAGTCCATGTTTATAATGAGGAACACAGCAAGGTTAGCATTTTGTAAACAGTTTGGTTACATTGCTGCCTATGGGAAGTTGGGACACCGGCAAACAAAAGACATTAAAGGCAACCCCAAAGAACCCCACCTTCAAATGCCATGCTTCAGTTTTGTGAGTTAGCAGTATAAGAGCCAACACCACAAAGGACTCAATGGACTGCAAGATAAAGATTTTATGGTCAGTTGCAAGAATGTTTTTTTTTTTTCGTTGGCAGATCTCGTGTAGCTCGTCATTTGAAAAGTAGATCTTAACACAAATTGTGGGCACTCCTGATCTACAAGATGCTAAGAGTGGGATGAGCTTCCTCTAGGCTGAATAGAGGGACAAAGTGGAGAGCATACAAGTTGCTAGTACAGCCTCCAAAGCTGTAGCTGAGAATATGTCGGTCCACATAGCTGCTGTATCGAGACTAGCTAAAGCAGCGCTTTTGAAGTATTGATTGAAGTCACTATAGAAGAAAATATCTACAGTGTACCAAGCATCTTAACTGAAGAAAAAAATAAATTAAAATATAAAAAAAGTTTAGTAAAAATATAGGCCGTCTCAGCAGAACTAAGGAAAAAGGTGTCCAACCTCTTAGGACACTGATGAAAAACTGAAGCATGACAGTTGGAGACTCTTAACATTTGTTTGCTGTAGTCAGTAGTATAAACCAACTGTATGAGAATTCCACACACTTCTGTGTCCCTCAATGGACTGTAAAGAAACAACAACAAAAAGGAATCAGTTAGAAATATTCACATATCTATTATACTAAACAAAACTAGAATCTGCTTAGCTGGTGCTTGCCTAAGGCATAATGAAACTTTAGTTATGAAGTATCAGATAATTGCCAAGATAATTTTAGAAAGTAAATGTTCCGGCACAAGGGGAAAAAAAAAAAAAAAAGTTCTAGCATATAATGCCATTAGTAGTTATAGAGAGACAGTTTTTAAATAAAATTTAAATGGTTTAATAAATGAACGTGAATGCTAAAGATCAACCCTTAAAAGAAAACAGTGCGTTCTCAGTGAGCGCACATTTCAAGTTTCAACTTTACTGCATACCTTCCTGGAAACTCCCTTGGTTAGTGTCTTTTGTGCATACACAGATGTATCTATTTTTATCCCCACAAAGAAATGGTCTATCGTTTGGTCACAAATGACCGAAGCATCCACCTCAAGGGCCTGAGGATCTCTGGGCCTGGCAACAAACCGGTCCAGCGCGTTATTGATCATGGATGCCAGAAGGCCCATGTCTAGAGTCCCCCACCTGAGACCAAGATCTTGGACCACCTATGAGGAGAGACCATTTCTCTGGATCAAGATATTTTTTCCAATGCTTGGGATGTGGACAGCGCTCAGGGACAGAATCTTGTGAAAGCCACTGTTCCATTGTCCAACTGGATTCTGTTCAGGTGATTTAGAAAAACATCCAGCATTGAAGGGACAACCGAATGTTCCCAGTTCTAGGATGCTGATGGGGAGCAGAGTTTCATCTGACAATGTCCCTTGAAGTAAAAGGGTCTCCAGTATGGCTGCAACTAACGATTTTCATAATCTATTAGTTGGCCAATATTTTTTTCTGATTAAAATCGGATAAAAAATAAAACCATCTTTTATTAAAAATAACATACACAAATGGAGTTACAAAGTTTACTTCAGAATAAAACTGCATGCACATTTTTTGCAATAGCACCACACTGGAATGCATGGCATTGCAGTACTGTGTGCCTTCCAGTGCAGGCGATCACACTGAAGGTTAGAGGCGCGTTTGGGGTGCCACTAGAACTTACATCCTGTAGCAGAATTTGTCAGGCCGAAACAAGAAATTACTTTTTTTCACTTTATTTTAAATAATTGTATGTATAATAGACATTTTAATTAGTTCAATGGATTTAAAATAATCTGAATTCAAAAACTCCAAACCAATATAATAAAATACCCAAAACTTATTTAAAATAACACCAAAAATTTGACAAGAAAAAACAAAATTTCATTTGTAAAAAGATAAAAGCCCATCAGTTTAGAGTTACCCATGAATATTGGCCGGAGAATTATTGCTCTAACTCAAGCACATACCCAAGTGCTCTCACTTAAACGTTTCCCGACGTGTGTAGCACAATCGTCATTTTTGTACGTAGGTGCACCCGACTTGTTTCCCATTAGTAAGCGCACGTTCACGGGGTCAGGGGACTTTACATTTTTTTTTGTGGTATTTCTCATTTTATTTAACTTCTTTTTTTACTTCAGTGCTATCACATCAGGAGCTCACAAAACCCCTATGTGATTGGACATTGGAGATGACAGGTTTTCTTTAAAAGGTGACATTAGGGGTCTATTAGACCCCTAGTGTCACCTTTCCACTTCAATAATTCTAGCTGGGGAATGACCGCTGCCTGCTGAGGCAGCTGAATGTAAAACATAGCAGGCATTCGCTTGAGGCAACAGCCAGCCTGCTATTGGCCATTTCAAATTGCAATAGCCGGCTGGCTATTGCACCTGCCCACTGCCTACTGTCAATCAGCAACGGAGGGAATTGAGGGAGAAAGTTCTCCTTCAGGTCCGCCTCTGCTGAATGAAAGCAGGCAGTGGGCGGGTGCAATATAAAGCCTGCTATTGGCTACTGCAATTTAAAATAGCCAATAGCAGGCTGGCACTTTCTCCTAGCCGCTGGATGGGAGCAAGCTGTAAGATGGGGCATGGAGGAGCGGTGGGGACACAGGGAGGAGCAGCAGGGACATGGAGGAGCACCTGAGGCAGCGGGGCAGAAACTGAGGCAGCGGGGCAGAAACTGAGGCAGCGGGGCAGAAACTGAGGCAGCGGGGGCGCAACAGGGGAATGCAGGCACAGTGGTCTCTCCTCCCAACTGGGCATCAGCTGCAGACACAGACCGCAACACACAGGGGCTCCCAGTGGAGAGGAGAACTGGGAGGGAGAGCAGCGGCAGGAGAGTGAGTTTTGGAGCTCTCCTCTAGGCTGAGGACCGGCTACAGGGGTTTGTGCCCCCTCCCATCTCGCTGAGAGCAGCGAAGATCAGATGGGGCACAGAAACAACTAATCGATAGAGAATAGTTAACAATTCTAAAATCGATTAGTTGTGTCAGCCCTAGGCTCCAGGATTCCTCCCTCTGCCTGATAGGCTGGCATCGCCACATAGGGAGAAAGGATTTGCCTAAATCCAGCGCCAGACTGGAATTCCACCACATTAGTGAGTCTCGCCAAGCTAGTCAGGGTGCATGGTGATCCAGAGCGTTTATCCCATGCAGCCAGAATGTTGACTGCCTGGAATAAAACTGGCCTTATGGTCCCCTACTTCAAAAAAGGAGGCTACCATCAGACTCAAGAACCCTCATGCAAAAGCAAACAGCCCCAGCTAGGAGCCCCGGAAATCGAAACACAGCTGCTGAGTCATTCCCCATGGGCCCCACCAGCCCCTGGGGTGGTGGTTAGTCATTTAAAGAAAAATTGTATGAATCAAATCTTTAAAAGAAAGTTGTTTTTGTTGTTCGAGTAAAAAAA
>NW_017306356.1:862482-876625 GCF_000935625.1 Nanorana parkeri | reverse complement strand
TTGAAGAAAAAAAAAAAAAAAAAAAAGGAGGACTTGGATAAAATATTAGACAGTGATCCCTTTGTGTCTCACATAAACCAGTTAGAGGAATTTGGAGCTACAATTGCAGACCTCCTTTCCCACATTGCCAGGCATAACCTTCTTTCATGTAAATTGGAAAAAAAATGCTAGATTCCGGCCAAAGGCAATTAAATACCTTACATAATCCTTTGCGTTTGTTGCTTAAAATGCTGGTTCAAGAGGCAAACAAGTCCTATTATTTCTTAATGGAATTATTCAGCAGTTACATGACCTGGGTGGGTGCAATAGCTGCACATACAGGGAAAATCTGAATGGATCCAGAAGAGGACTCCAAAACACATACCAAAAAAGTTTTAGAGATTAAATTGAACGAGGAACGATTCAGTATTAAAAACAGAAATCTCCCAATTAAAAGTTTGTCACAACAAGATCACTTACCTGAAGTTCCTTAAAACTGGAGGCAGAGGGTTCCACAACGACTGAACTTATTAAACGAACTGCTTTTCCTCGAATTTTCTTTAGTTGAAGCAATAAATAGGTGGCTGTTGTATGATCATAATTCCACTGCAATTAAATATTTTATGAATAAGGATTTGCAAGACAAGACAAAAAAAAAAAGAAGAAGATCTAGATGAAAAAAAGACCTAAAGCCATCATGGTTTTATCTTCTGTGAGCAACACATATTACCAGAGAAAAAAAATAGGACCAGTGGCTTAGTAGGTGAATGAATCGGGAATGTCCGTTCCAGTGCACGATTTGGCACCCAAGTTGGTTAATTAAGCAGGTAGCTAAGGCAACGTTTTCATTTAGACATCGCAAGCACTTTGATGCAGCCTAGGGATGTGTATGTACCATTTCTTTTTCATACACCTATTGAATATAGGGTATTCCGGATAAGTAGAAAACCTTTTTACCCACAAACTAAGTAGCTGAAAACAGATGCTTTATTTTATGTAAAACATTTTAGACTCACAAACTTTAAAAAAAAAAAAAAAAAAGAAGATTACCTGCAAAAATCCTTTTCATGGCATAAATTACAGGACACATCATGGAAATTCTAAAACCATGGGTTATACTGCTACCTTTAGAAGACTTGACAACATAGGAAACAAAACGGTCAACAGGTATGAATACACAAGACACAGACAGGGCCTTACAACCCCAGAACTTTATGACTAAAGCTGTTTCTAGGACCGGACAGCCGACTTTTCCAGGAAACGTCCTCGATAGGATACTGCAAAGCAAAAAGGCTTGGGAGGGGTAGGGAAAGAGAAAATGGTTTGCTTCCCTAAGAGCTGAGCAAAAAGACATCTGTTCCCCTATGGACAAGGCTTGCCGTGAGTGGGAGGTTATACTTGGCTGTCCTTGTAGCTTTGCAAGTGTCCAAACTTCTGAAGGTGGCAGTATAACCCATTGCTTCAGAATTACCATCCTGTGTCCTATAATATACAACTAAAAAAAAAAAGGTTTGAAACAAGTAAATTCGAGTACCAATTAATGGGTTTTTGTGTATAAATGGCTAGTAAAGTTATGGATTGCAACTTTTTTTTCCCCCCTGCGGCCAGTATAACACACCTCTGATATCAGGTTTGACATGGTAGATTTGCTGTGCTTGAAGTAAACAGACATCTCTGTAATACAGTCTTCATCCATGTAGCCAAGCTAAGGGGAGACAAAAGAAAAAAAGCTTGAAAAATATTTAACCCTTAGATCATCCAATATGCACTCTATGATCATGCAAATTAAGATCTTTACCCTGTCGGCTCAGGAACCTTATTGTATGCAAATTCAAATAAAAGGCAAGGATATAAACTGTGCTGTATTGATTAGCGATCGCAATTTACATAGCAGGATTATAATATTGAGGGAAGAAGGCATCAAATGGGTAGCCAGGATCTTGACACAAGTCCATAAAACAACATTCCAGTGCTCTGTAAAGAACAAATGGTAAGTCCACACCAAACTGCAAGGTTAGGTTTCAGGAACACACGGGTAGCTCACGAATTTCTACAGCTGGCACTCATGGCACACATCAGTACAGAGCCACAGGCAGTAGGGAGGGGTCCGTTTGAGGTTAGTATTTGCATAGACAAGACTAAACAATGGAGATTGGAAAATTGGAGGAGGCACGCAGCTTCAGCAGCATGCTCACATACTAGGCGTCAAGCCCAGCAATGTTGCTCATAACACATGGATCCAGCCCTAAGCATTAGGACCCATTTACACCAATATGATTTCCATTGTAATCAATGGAAACACATGTCAAATGCACATTATACACATCAACATGTGTTAAATGGTTTGGCAGGAGCTTTGATTTAAATGGAAAAAAGGTATCTGCCAAAGCAGACAAGTGAGGGGGAAAGTAAGATTTTACTGTCTGGGCCATCCCTCCTCCTTTCTAGGAGGGAGAATCGAAAAGGAAAGGCAATTTATGAATTACGCTGTAACCGGAACAGAGACAAGCTTGCGCAATGCAGCATATTTACATATCTGTTGGATAGTTCAACATGCTCAGTACAGTGCTGGGACTTTAGTCGAGGGATAGTCACGTGGACAGAAACATGGAGGCCTCATTGTAAGACTGTAGCTTTGAAGAACAATATGCTGTAATGCGCTCTTTGGGCAAAGGGACTGAAACCAGTGGAAAAATCACTGTTGGATGTTGGCCGACTTGGGATACCGGAAAATCTGTGCACGATGGGTTCCCCAACAGCTTACTGCTCTGCAGAAGCAACAACATGTGGTGGTTGTGACCCAGTTCTTGAGATGGTATGAAGATCAAAGTATTCTGGAGAGAATTGTCATCTGTGATGAGACATGGGTGCACTACTACGACCCAGAGAGCAAAAAGGAAGGTTCACCTCAGATGAAGTAAAATAAGCACACCGCACCTGGCTTCAGCAGCAGCCGATAAGCTTCTTTGCAGGAGTACAGAAGCTAGTTAAACGATATAACAAGTGCATCATCTTGCATGGGGACTATGTGGAAAAGTGATATGCACAAGTGCTCACAGTTACTTCAAATAAAGCTGTTAAATATATTTTGCCTTTACTTTTTGATACTCCCTCGTATAATGTGTTGGTTAAAAGTGTATATCAGAATACTTCCATTTTCTAGGTACATGTTATGCCAAAGGAATCATTTATATTGCGGTCTGCTGCTTGCAACACCATGATGGCAAAGTGAAACTTCTCCTACAAAAATGCTTTTCAATGTACGATAGGGCAGGGCAGGTTATTTTTTAAACTTTTTCACGGCAACATTAAGGAATTTCTCTAACATGTTTGGGCTGCAATACATTAAATCCATGTTTGCACATTGCTTGATGAGAGGAGGACCCTTATTCTGTTTTGTCTAATGTATTTTTACATCATCCACATAGCTTCCCCCTGAAAATAGTCCAGATCATGCTAATTTGAGGGCAGTGACAAAGTAGTTAGTGATGCACAGATACCGGTTTTTCGGTATCGAGTACAGATATTTTCTTTCCTGATACTCGCCGAGTACTGGTATTGCTATCAGGAAGTCGGACCATGCCCTGTCGCCTGGCTTTAAGATTACCTGTGAAGCTGTTGTTCCAGGGCAAGAACACTGGCTTCACTTGCCGAGGCTGCCTGGCTTCACTTGCCGAGGCTGCCTGGCTTCCTGACTAATCAGGAAGCCAGGCAGCAGGTCATGACTCTCCCTCCGGCTTCCTGATTGGCTAGAAAGCCGGCTTCACTTGTTGCTAGGAAGCGTGGCTCTCTGACCAATCAGGAAGACCAGACGCGAGACATGAAGTGCCGCCCGGCTTCCTAATTGGTTAGGAGGCCAGGTTGCCTACCTACAAGTGAAGCCGGCTTCCTAGCCAATCAGGAAGCTGGGAGGCGGTTCATAACCCACCACCCGGCTTCCTGACTGGAAAGGAAGCCAGCTCCATGCTTCATCTGCCCTGCCGGTCATAGGGAGATCTCCTCTGACCGGAAGTTCCAGTATCTGAGCATTAAGGAGAGTACAAGTACTCACCCAAATACTCAGTTTTGGCAGATACTAGTATCGTTATATCCCTAGTAGTTACTGCACATAAAATTACCTCCGCAAAACCAGCACTTTTGACCATTTGCAGCAGATAACTGTCCCCTACAGACAGATAGCCATTAAGAGAATCCTACAAATGGACAAAACACAAAGTAGTTTGGCTTATCTGATGTGTAGGGGCACTTTTGCTTTTTACATACATCAAATAGAGCCATTTATAAAATGGGCATTGGCCGTGAAAATCTCCACTCCTACACGGTCTTACCATTCAAGATAATTTTTTTTTTTACTTATCTGCTTGAACTCTCTCCCTGTCAGAGAAGAATAAGGTCTATTAAAAAAAAGGTACAAGCACCCCAGGTCTTCGAGGGTGTTTAATTTTCAATTCAAGCACAGTTAATATCAGGTTAATATCAGACTTTTGAAGGAGGGTAAAACTGCCAATTATATGCCTTTAATTCTTTCATGCAATGCTGATGGTATCTGTATATGGCAGTCTTTACACTAGATCAGCAGCAATGAACTCAGCTCTTTTTTAAAAGGGAGTAGAACAGAATCTGGATAATTAAGACTTTTTTTGGTGCAATGTAATGAGACTCACGGGGCATTTGCTGTACCATTCGATAGGACAGTTATATCCTTGCAGAAGCCAAGGATGGTTTAAGAGATGCTTCACCGAAATCCTTTTCTTGGGATCCACCTACAAGCACAACAAGAATCATAAATTAACTTGCATGGTGGTAAAAATCATACCTTGAACTCCAACTCAACTTGGGCACCTAAACCTAGCTGTCCAATCAGCATCACTGGTCACACAGACTAGCCGAAATAGGGACACGGTCTTTGCCAATCACAAACTTGATGTAAAGAAAAAAACAGCAACACACAAAAATAGTTATACTATATATAATAATGAAGTATACCAATGTAATATATGTTTGAGGCCATCTGGAAGAAAAAGTCACTTAAAGCCCTGTATCAAAGTTAATTGTTAAATAATTCCATTTAAGCACAAAGGCTTGTGTTCACCTAGGAACAAATCAGCTGACCTTTCCTACTTTCATGCGGAGTCCTTGTTTAGCAACATCTTCACTAGAAGGTTGGACATTGCATGTGAATGGTGCATCCTGTCCAGCTCTAAAGTGCTATACAACTTATAAGAATGCTGCCCACCACTCTAAAACATAATTCACAAAATAGCTGATATTAGGACAATAAGTCACTGACAGGACTTAATAGATTAATTGTACAAAATACTCTTAAATGCAAAACGGCAACTTGAGAATTTGCCTTGTAAAGAAAATTTAAACATGTGCAATTAGTTGACCACAGAGAGTATTGCTTGTAGGCTCCCTGCTGCTGATCATTTTCCCATTATTGACTTGTTCCACACTGTCTGTGTAGGGGTAGACATCTTGGTCGTTGAGCAGGGTTATGTTTCCTCATGTCAGATCTGGACCCCCTTATGACTGGTGGGGGGAATATTGAAGAAGCTGCTAAAAAAAAGGTGGAGGAACACAGATCCGCAAAGAAGGAACCAGTGAGCAGCACATTAGTGAAAACAACATCTCTCACCCCAATTTTAAGACATTAGCTGTATGTATGCAGTGTGAGAGGCACTGCTTCCTCTGACTGCTAAGAGCAGGGGTGGGCAACTCCGGCCCTCCAGGTGTGCTTTAGCTACAAATCCCCAACATGCCTCTGCCACTGAGAGTCATGCCTGTAACTGTCAGTCTTGTAATGCCTCATGGGACTTCGTTCACAACAGCTATAGGGCTGTGTTAACCCTTGGCTAAGAGCCTGTAGAGACAGAACTGCCTGGGCAGACATACAATGCCATGAAATGCTCTGCTACAGAGGAATTTGTGAGACTCCGCAATCCAACCCCATTCAAACGTGTGAATGGGGCCTTAGACTGCACAGGTGAGGGTTTTTTGCATTGGTTGCATCTTAGAATTTGGAGTTTCCAGTTTGCGGATCAGTCAGCGCCTGTGTTTCCAGTGATGAATAATTATGCACATTAGAACTGCTTTATTATCGATACTTCTTTTTTGCTCTATTGAAGACACTGTTTAAAGTACAGCATTGCTTAATTTGTGTGATGAACTAGAGATATGCGAGTTGCATAAGCATTCCAAACATTAAAGTCCCACATATGTAGTATCCCCATACTCAGAATTTACACCCAAGAGCACATTTTACTACTGCTTGTGAGAATACCCATACTGTGTTTGAGAACTCTTATTAAAATGTAAATGTTGCTTAGAATTTTTTTCTTTCCTTACAAAAAATGAAATCCTCAAAAAGACTTGCTATGCCTCTTATCAAATATTTTGGTGTGTCTGCTTTCCAAAACGGGGTAATTTTGAAAGAAGTGTAGGAAAGGGTCTACAGTAATGTCCAGAGGACACATTAGAAGCCGGACTCTTCTTCCTCAATGTGGATCAGTGTACGGCCTCCATGGCTATACTGAGGATTAGCCTATCCAAAAAGCTGCAAGGTAAACCTCAGTGGCCCTGCACCAACTGAAGTATAGAGATGAGGCTGGGCTTGGTGTGAACCCAGTTTGCCCAAAACTCTGATCGCCACCCCTTCCTTCCAATCAGTTGGGGTATACATCACAAAAGGGATGGGAAAGATGGGATGGGAGTAGGGGGTGGCAGTCAGAGTTTTGAACTGGGTTCACACCAAGCTCAGCCTCATCATTAGTGAAGAATCTTGGTAGAAGAGAAAAAAAAAAAAGTCATGAATAAGCAAAATAAAAAAGTTGTTTCCCTTAGGGCCGAAAGTAATCATCCGTTCTCCTAGGATATTAGCAAAAAAAACTGAAGCATGTTGGGAGAGAGAGGGGTTATACTAGGCTGTCATTACAGCTGTTTTTGCCAGTGCCCAATCACCTGGAGGCAGGAGCATAACCTTATGTATCTGAAGTACATCCCGTGTCAATTAAAGAAATTATGAAAAACTGCTGGCAAAGCATTTGAGAAAAAACTTGCCAACTTTGCACAAGAATGTATTTGACCATAGCTAGAATTACTACAAGACAATAGGAACAATAAGTCTCTACAGAAAAATACATACCTGAAGCATTTGGCTGAGAAGTAACACACTGCCAGGAGAAAGCCATCTTGGGATATCATATTTTCCCCTCTGCAAAAGGCAAGATAAAAACAGCTTTGTGAAACTGCAAACAGGTCAATTTAATAATACAATGCAGATTTAAAATACACGCCTTATAAAAGGAGAACTATGAGGCGAGTGATTTTCACTTAACCTCATAGTTCGAGCCGACGTGTGACAATGAAACGATCACGCGTCGGCTTAAATGATGCCTCTTGATCCCAGTAGTTTTCAGGCATCCCTCCAGCGTTGGTGCCAGTCTGAGCCAGCACCGTTTATTGTGTCTTCTGTGTCCCACGGAGTCTATGCTCATGCATGCTGCTGGGCTGCGTGCACTGATTTACCATAGCTCTCCTCTTCACCTGGCCGAATTCTCAACTGCACATGCGCCGGCCGGAGAATCTTCAGACGGGAGTGAGCAGCGGAGACACAGGTAAGTTCGTACCCATTTGGTAACTTTTTTTTGGTTTTGCACATTTCACCTAGTAATTCTGCCAGTAACACTTGCCGAGCTGTATAAATGGAGGAGCAGTGATTTCACCCTGCTACTTGCACCTTTCCTTATCTCTTGATTTCATGATCAATAGGAATGTTTCTGTACTTGCAGAACATGCACTTCATGGGTATGATGGGTGCAAAAGGTTTTTTGTTTTTTCCAGGCAAGGATCGATAGGCTGGGATTGCAAGAATGGTCACACATACAAATTATAGTGGATTATAGTGACACTAAACTAAGTTAAAATCTTAAAAAATCCATTCAAGTACCTTAAGTATTAACAAAAATGTATCTTGTGCATCACTCAGCTTTAGACCCCTCAAACCATCTCTGAATTGATGCCAACACTGTCCTTCCTTCTGAAGGGTGGCTACGCTTGTTTTCCCAGGCTCCCCGTGTGTGATGTAGAGTAGTCGCCGCTCCAAGCTCGCTCCCGTGATAGACTACAATCTCAATATAAAACTAAAAGTGAGATTGTAGTCCATCACGAGAGCGAGCTTGGAGCGGTGGTTACTTTTACTTTACAACACACAAAAACATACAGGGACCCTGGGGAACAAAAGTAGCCACCCTCCAGAAGGAAGGACAGTGTCAGCATGAATTCAGAGATGTTTTGAGGATCTACAGTTGAGTGAAGCAAAAATAAGGTAAGTATTGTTAAAAGGTACTTTAATGTATTTTTAAGATTTAATTCCTGAGTTTAGTGTCATTTTATTAGATCATATGGATACTTTACTTGATAAATCCCCCTTAGACAGCTCCCTGAATGCATTCCACTGTAAAAACTGCCTGAAAACTGTACTTTACCAGGATATAGCTTTTCAAGCCAACTAACATGTCTTGCTATACTGTTAAGAAACTTACCATTATTTTCTTGTACAACACCATTACATTGTCATCATCAAAGGGAAGGTAGCCACACATCAATGCATACATAAGCACACCCATGCTCCAGATATCGGCCTAAAAAACACCAATATAATTAGTTAAAATACAGTATGTACAAAGCATCATGCTCCGCTAATCACTAAGCAGCAAGCACTAATTTCAGTAAACCAGAATATAAGTGAACAAAATAAACATAAAATGTGCCGTGGTCTTAACTAGAAATCTAATCCAATTCAATATACTAATGTATCATATGCTATGCGATATGTTACTTGTAGCAAACTTCAAGTGCTTCACAAAATGTATCATAATAGGATCATTCAAGTGGACAAAACACCAAACCACAGTGTGTATTTAAATAGATGATAGTCTGTTTCAGTCATAGATTTATAGTACATATAAGATACACTGAGTGGCCAGATTATTATGACCACCTGACGTTAGTAGGCAAATTAGCTATAATTTCGTGCTGAAGTTGCCAGAGGGCCAGACCATTATAAATAGGGAAGCAGGTTGTTTACCACGACAGTAGAAGTGATTTTTTTCTGAAGATACGGGTAAACAACGCGATTTAACAGCCTTTGAACGTGGGATGATTGTTGGCGCTCGGAGCCATGGAGCGAGTATCAGGAAAACAGCAGAATTCGGCCATCAACGACTAGTCAATGTTAGGGCAGAACGGAGAGTGGCAAGACTGGTACAAGACGGGTACAAGACGGGTACAAGACAACAGAAGGGCAACAGTGCAGTGTCAGATTCCTCGCATCACCTTTCAACATCTCGTGGAGTCATGAGGCGGCCCAACAAAGTCATCTCGTGGAGTCATCTTGTGGCCCAACGAAGTGCTGATGGGGTGGTCATAATAATCTCGTATATAGAATTCCACTTGTGACCATGCAAGGGTGAAGATAATTAACTGTTCCTTCACGTTCCTTGAGTGTCCACCTTCCACTCCCAATAGAGTAACCATCACCTCTCAATGAGACCTTATATTATAAAAAAAAAAAAAAAAAGTCTACAAAACGCCACTTCCCTTTTTACATCCCAGGCGGGAAGACACCCGGGTAGGAATTTTTCAAAACTGGAGCAGACAAAATCTGGAGCAGTTGCCAATGGCAACTAATCAGCTTCTCTCCTCAGTTTGTTCAGTTAAGGTTTGAAAATGAGGGTGATGTTTTCCAGTGACGCATGCTCCCAAGTTCCACTATACTTTGTTAGTTTTGTTGTTTTTTTTGCATTCTCTTGAATCAACTTTATTTCAAGGATTTGGAGCATTTGAGGTTTTATTTAAATTTATGAACTGGGGTTTGTGTCTTTCCAGCTAGACTCACCATGCAAATAAAGAAAATGCAAAGCCTGAAGCACCTGCCTTATGTAGGAAGGAGTTTGGCAGCCACTGGGGGAAGAAAATGGATCAAGGACAAGCAAGGTGCTTCACTGTAGACAAGTAAACATTGATCTCCTGCACATAAAACGTCATATTAAAACACTTGAGAACTATGGGGTAAGTGTTTTTTCCCATAGTTCCTTTTAGGGTCACGGCAGGACATATACTAAACTCCTCCCGTGACCCAAAGCTCAGTATGTAGCGGGCTATTGCCCGCGATATACTGGGAGCGCCGCAGCCGGGATGGATCCCGACAATACCATTGAGATCCACCCAGCTGCGTGAGTGACAGCTGGCTCTGCCGACCTAGCTGTGCCCACCCCTCCCCTGTTCGTTCCTCCACTCAGCGCTAGAGGATTGGAGAGGAGGGGGAAACCCTGCAGGGAGCGGTGACCGAGTCATCACTCACTGCAGGGAGACTATTGGGGAGTGGATCGGCTGCATGTTTCTGCACACATCCCGATCGATAGAGCCGACCTGTGACAGCTTCCTTGTCACAGGTCGGCTCCAACTATGGGGATGAGTGAAAAATCACTCACCTCATAGGTCTCCTTTAAAGCACCAATTTTTGAAAAGGCCACAATGTCACCTTTCAGGTTATCCCCGAGGATTAAACACCGGTTTGCCTTTGCTAGTCCCAAAGTCACCAGTTTATCATGAAGTCAGTGATTAGCTGCACTAAGATCTGAAATACTTCTTGTTTAGTCCAATCAAGCCATAGTTCACCACATTGCCTATATTACCCTGATAAAAGACCATCAGCTTCTAGTTTTAGTTTAGCAAGCTCTGAATGTAAAAATTGTACCACAGCATCTATCCTGAGACATATCAAAGCAGCACAGGATCTACCTGGCACTTGTCTTAGTTCAACATAAACGCCACTTCCCTTTTTACATCCCAGGCGGGAAGACACCCGGGTAGGAATTTTTCAAAACTGGAGCAGACAAAATCTGGAGCAGTTGCCAATGGCAACTAATCAGCTTCTCTCCTCAGTTTGTTCAGTTAAGGTTTGAAAATGAGGGTGATGTTTTCCAGTGACGCATGCTCCCAAGTTCCACTATACTTTGTTAGTTTTGTTGTTTTTTTTGCATTCTCTTGAATCAACTTTATTTCAAGGATTTGGAGCATTTGAGGTTTTATTTAAATTTATGAACTGGGGTTTGTGTCTTTCCAGCTAGACTCACCATGCAAATAAAGAAAATGCAAAGCCTGAAGCACCTGCCTTATGTAGGAAGGAGTTTGGCAGCCACTGGGGGAAGAAAATGGATCAAGGACAAGCAAGGTGCTTCACTGTAGACAAGTAAACATTGATCTCCTGCACATAAAACGTCATATTAAAACACTTGAGAACTATGGGGTAAGTGTTTTTTCCCATAGTTCCTTTTAGGGTCACGGCAGGACATATACTAAACTCCTCCCGTGACCCAAAGCTCAGTATGTAGCGGGCTATTGCCCGCGATATACTGGGAGCGCCGCAGCCGGGATGGATCCCGACAATACCATTGAGATCCACCCAGCTGCGTGAGTGACAGCTGGCTCTGCCGACCTAGCTGTGCCCACCCCTCCCCTGTTCGTTCCTCCACTCAGCGCTAGAGGATTGGAGAGGAGGGGGAAACCCTGCAGGGAGCGGTGACCGAGTCATCACTCACTGCAGGGAGACTATTGGGGAGTGGATCGGCTGCATGTTTCTGCACACATCCCGATCGATAGAGCCGACCTGTGACAGCTTCCTTGTCACAGGTCGGCTCCAACTATGGGGATGAGTGAAAAATCACTCACCTCATAGGTCTCCTTTAAAGCACCAATTTTTGAAAAGGCCACAATGTCACCTTTCAGGTTATCCCCGAGGATTAAACACCGGTTTGCCTTTGCTAGTCCCAAAGTCACCAGTTTATCATGAAGTCAGTGATTAGCTGCACTAAGATCTGAAATACTTCTTGTTTAGTCCAATCAAGCCATAGTTCACCACATTGCCTATATTACCCTGATAAAAGACCATCAGCTTCTAGTTTTAGTTTAGCAAGCTCTGAATGTAAAAATTGTACCACAGCATCTATCCTGAGACATATCAAAGCAGCACAGGATCTACCTGGCACTTGTCTTAGTTCAACATAAAGAGCCAACACTGAAACCTCTATGCCAAAACAGATCTGCACTACACTAAATATATGGACACTTAGCCATAGCTCCTTAGGTTGACCATATCATATGCCAAAGCACTAGCTGCACCTCAACCAAAAACAGTAACTAAACCTCTGTTCATCCCATCAAATGCTACATAGATTCTGTCACAGCTCATTAGGTCATCTAAAAAGCCATATGACCCAATTGTAACTTGCTCATTATGCCACCAATAAACACCAAAATCAATA
This sequence comes from Nanorana parkeri, assembly GCF_000935625.1. Taxonomy (NCBI): domain Eukaryota; kingdom Metazoa; phylum Chordata; class Amphibia; order Anura; family Dicroglossidae; genus Nanorana; species Nanorana parkeri. The sequence continues at coordinate 864,320 of NW_017306356.1, read as the reverse complement.
TTATAATAGTTAAGTTACTGAAAGTTTTAGCCTTGCAGAGCATTTCACATAAAATAGATACATTTGAGATGAATCATCTACTTTTTTAGTAATGTATTGTAGAGGATAGTGAGAAAGTAAACTTATTACTGTATTTATATTTAATGCCCTATTAACATGTGGAACATTTAGCTTTGTAGGTTAAGGTAACTAGAGTTCATGCAGGGCATTTAGACTTTGTAGATCAATGTAACAAGAGTATAATGACAAATTCAAAACACATTTTCCAACCTTGGCTTAGGGAATAGTGTCAATGCAAAAATAGCTGCCCTCTGACCTTGAGTGATGTAGTCTCATCAAGACAAGATGACCCATCTAATACAAGTACAGGGTGCCATTTTCCTCAAATTTTTGGAGATAACTCAAGGTAACACACAGGGTTCATTTGTTTAAATCCTTATAAAATAGGTACTGGGAGCCCATATTGTTTGAACACTCCTGAATCGTTGCTTGTTCCTGGCAAGCAAAAAAAAACTACTCCTTGAAGATCTGCCTGGTGTCATTCCACTATTCTACTTCAAATATCAATATCTAAGCTTAAAATTGCCAACTCTCTGGGTTTGTTACTGGAACTTTGTTTTAATATCAAAGTTTAGCAATGGCAGCTCCCATATACTATGGTGACAGATTCCCTTTAAGACTTTAGTTGGACATCTGCATTATTGACATAAAGCCATTGCTCTTTAAATCAGAAATATTTCAGTAGTTCAGTAGTGAAATAGTTCAGTGTCCTGAACCACAGCTAATAATGGCAGCTATAATAAAAGAAAGCAAGAAGCTGAAACTCTGTGTAACCTAACTGGGCTATAAAAACTGGCCACTAACCAGGGCACTGCACATATTTTTAATTATATTAACTAGAGGTGCACCAAAATGGAAATTTCAAAACCGAAACCAAAAAAAAAAAAAAAAAAAATGATCAGGCCGAAACCGAAAGTTATTTTATTTTTTCAATATTTGTTTATTTTTTATTAAGTATTTTTATACTTTACTTTTAGGGGCTTGAGGGAAATATTAGGTGTCTAACAGAAATCTGATATTTCCCTTTTAAAATAGATAAGTCCTCAATCTCTTTTTCTGCAGCCCCAGTTATCAATGAACAGGAATCCTATACTGAGTGTTCCTGTTCATTCATAACTTGGAGATCGTAGGTTTACTATAACCACAATCATGAACGAACAGGTGATGTAGATCACTTCCCATTAATTCATAATTGAGGCTATAGTAAACATACTATGTCATCAATTATGTACAATTTGCACTGGCTCTCCATCCTGACAGCTGTCACAGGAGGCTGAGCGAGTGGTGCAGGGAGGAGAGCTCGGCCTCCTGTGACAGCGCTGGCTGTATTCGCCCACACACCGCTCTGCCAGACTGTGACAGGAGGCTAAGCAGTGTGGGAGGAGAGACGCCGGCCGCTCACCTCCCGCAGCGCTCTGGCACCTGTGACACTTTCTCTCAAAGAAAGCAGGGATGCGTCGCTGTATCGGCACAAAAATAGCACTTTCGGCATTTAGCCAGAAGTGCCATTTTCGGCCGATATGTTATGGTGGCCAATATATATCGGTGCATCCCTAATATTAACAGCTTTAAGTATTTGCTTTGCCTTGCTTAAGTAACCACAGGCTCCAAGCCTGGTGGTAGCATGCCCTCGACAAACAAAAAGCAAATCTCCATCTGCCTATAAACTGCTTGCTTTGGCTGAAAGAAGCCAACCATATAGTGAACCAAGACTGGTTTCAAGAGGGGAAAAAAAAAAAAAAAAAAAAACCACACACTGAAGAAAAAAAAATCTCAAA
>NW_017306356.1:859680-861658 GCF_000935625.1 Nanorana parkeri | reverse complement strand
ACACATATAAAGAACCAAAACGGGGTTTAAAAGGGGAAAAAAAAAAAAAAAAAAAAAAGCAACACACTGAAGTAAAAAGCATCTACAAAATCATTACAAAGTTAGGTCTACCCAAACTGTTTTGTTAAGGTTTATTACTGTTAGAACCAGTTCTTGTTGAGTTTGTCCTCATTGGGGAGAATCATACATGTGTGCATGCATGCATGCATACATACATACATTAGGGTTCCCACCTACTGGGAAAGGTCCTGTTTTCATTAAATTTTTAAAACATGAGAAATAAATGCAATTGGAAAAATCAACATAGGAATCTTACCTCAGAGCCAATATAAGCTTTTCCTTGTATCAATTCAGGGGCTGCATATGCTGGGCTACCACAACAGGTCATCAGGTGATAATCCATTCCTCCCTACAAAAGAAAATGTACAACTATTTGCATATTTAAGCCAGCCGGCTGAAATTGTGAACATTCAAGTTTTTTCTCTTAAGTGAGGATTGAACTACGAGTTGCACAGTTAAATACAGGCATCCCCAACATAAAAGGAAAGTTGTTGCTTAGCTCAAGAATATTTACCAGAATGCTGGAAAACATGCTGTATGAAAACAAAAATCACAAAAACCTTATTTTATTAACTAAAAATATATATTTTATTTTTTTAAAGCGCAAAAAAACTGCCTGTTTAAAGTATATGTTACCCCAAAAAATAAGAATGCATGTACAGATATACTTCTTAGTAAGGGTAGGCTTTTACATTTTTTTTTTTCGTATGTTGCTCCTAAAGTATCTATTGATCCTGCCGGTTCCCGTTATTTCCAGTTTCAAATTACAGGACACTGCCAATGTACAGCGTGCCTGTAGCGACACTAGACAGTTTTGCAGCCAGGCCCCCCGCCACCATCCGACTCTGTTTACTAAGGGCAGATACTAGCTCTCTTATTACTTCCTTGATTTCTGGCACATTCGACTAGGACATGTGACCATGCACATCATTTCAGGGGAGGAAAATGCCTTTCCCTGAGATCTCATGAGATTACAGATGAGATTTCCCAGCAATGCTCTGCTAATGAAAAGGCAATTTGTGTGCAAACTGAAGCTTTAGCAAACTGAAGTCATTTCCACTTTTAAAAGCAGGAAGTGAATGCTCTACAAGTGTAAGCATTTCAAAATCACAGCATTTTACACCGGACATGTCTGTTATTATTAATCATCGTACATGGAGGGATTTATTAGTAGAATTTGATTTGAGTGTAAAGGTCTGCTTTTACCTTTGGGGTATACTGCCATCTACAGAATTGGACACTGGCAAAAAAAAAAACCACAACACTGTAGGCTGTCTCAGGGTAACCCCTCCTACTACCAGCATGCCTCAAATTTTGTAGGAAAGCAGGTCCAAGAGCATGATCATAAACGCAAAGGGGGTGGAATCTATATACCTTATGGCATTCACAGATCTGACCAGCCCACTCACTAAGCGAGTTTTCAGAGTCAGAGCAAGCGCTGATGCCAGTGGATCTGGACCATGAACAAGCACTGCAACTAATTTTTACTAGAATGGAGTCTGGAAAATGCCTTACATGGAACCCAATGCCAAAAGGTCACTTAAAAGGACAAAAAAGCTTTTGCAGATTTAGTTTTAAAGGACCCAAGGCTAGAGACAGAACTGGTAGAAGTGCTAACCCTCTCGTTTCAGAGTGGTATGCACTGCATTAATAAGACCCAGGATGGTCTCCTTGGATTTAGAAGCAAGAGCAGTAGACCGATTCCTCAGTAGTAGGGATGCAATGAAATTTCAGGTGCCGAAACATTTTGGCTGAAAATTATGCTATGAGTAAAATGCAGATAGTACCAAAAATCCAGGCGAAAATGCGGTGCATTCACAGCTTCTCTCCTCCCCTGGGTGCCGACTGCAAGCTTCGGTCTGCGTCCCCCAGATCCCCACTGCTCTCCTCCGCCTGTGTCCGCAGAGAGCAGTGGGGG
>NW_017306356.1:818018-859124 GCF_000935625.1 Nanorana parkeri | reverse complement strand
ACGACACAGAGCCATTGCAGCGTGGAAAGAAAAACCGTCAGAAGGCCAAGTGGAACAGTGCAGGGAGGAGGAGAGCCATCAGGATGCTGAGTGGGATAGTTCAGGGAGGAGAGCTCAGCTCCAGTGACAAGTGGGAGCCAATGTTTGTGCCCTGCTCTCCATCTCAGGATGGAGAGCACTGCACAAACACTGAACAATCAGTACTGATCGCTTAGGGTTTGTAAAGAACTAAGACCTCAGTTATGAATGAAAAGGAAGTGCTATACATCACTTTCTGTTCATTCAGGATTGTGGATACTACCCCCTTCAAGGGACCTATGCAACCTAGTTCCTGATACTTGGCCTAATTGTCCCACTCACTGAGTGAATCTGCAGAGACAGGGCAGGCTCGAAGGCAATTAAGCAGCTCTGGACCTGGAAAGAGCTCCACAACTAACTAGAATGGAGCCTGGAAATCATCCTGATCCAGCAGGATCTGGACATGGTACTCCAGCTGAAACTAGAGATGACAGCACCACATACTGCAAATCGAAGAGACAATTCTCCAGCAGCTATGTAGATTTATTTACGTTTTCATGAAGATAGAGCGGTAGCAAAAAAAAAGGTTGTATTTAACACAGGACAGCTGGTGGTAGGAATGGTTATCCTGGGCTGGCGTAGAGGTATGTTTGCCAGTCTCCAATCCTCCTGTAGGCGGCAGTATAACCCAAAGTTTAAAGAACTGTGTGCCTCAATGGACAAAAAGATTCAGATGGGTGCCCACTCTACTTAACGACACAAAGCCCTCATTCACACAGGAATTGGCCCGCACGTACAGCTCCGTGCAGGCCTGTACCGAGCAGCTCCTAGGAAGGATAAGTGCTGCGTGTGATTAGTACGCAGCCCCCGTCCTTCTCTATGGGACTACATATGCCCCCCTATGCTCATCTGCCCTGCTCATCCGTGCAGGTGAGCGTACTCGTACGCCAACAGGTTGGATCCTGTCTGCGTCCGAGCCAGGAGACACCCACCCCTACGGACCTGCACTTGAGGTGAGCGTAGGGGGGCGTATGGCCGCGTAGTTTCATAGAGAAAGACGCGGGCTGCGTACTAATTACATGCAGCACCTGTCCTTACTTGGAGCTGCTCAGTACAGCCCTGCACGGAGCTGTACCTGCGGGCCGATTCCTGTGTGAATGAGGGCTTACAGTGAACTGTAAAATCAACTGCAGTGCCAGTGTATGGGATAATGGATGTCAAGACTGATGGTGTTATCCTCATTTATCAGGTCTGTGTTGTTCATAGCAACCAGGATTTCTCTTTTTTTTTAGCATGGTATTCTCTTTTCTTTTTAAAGCATCTACTGGAAAAATGTAGTTAGCATTTTTGAAAAATGAATTTGAATGGGCAATATGAGCACTGGAATATCTAGGCAGTTATGCCTAACCTCTAAATTGCAGACACATACAGTATGTTTACCTCCCATCTAAGGCCTACACACTTTGCAAGTAAAAGCATTTCCTTTATATTACAAGTACAGTAAAATTTTTGCAAATTTAATGGTCCTAGAAAAAGCATTTAGTTACATTTTATTTTAAAAGCAGCTTAACCCCCCTCCTCCACAAACACACAGCATCTGCAGGCTATACTAAGGAAACACCTTGCTGTATTCCACAGCTAGGTAAAATTATGATGACGGCTATAGAAATCTGCCGTTTGCTGCAATAATTATTACTAACAGAGGAGGGAGCAAATGCCTGCAAAAGGGAAAAAAACAGCACATTTCAGCAGCAATAGTCTTTACCAGCCCAGCCTAGGAAACTGTACAAAACTGCATGAATTACAAAACAATATAGATGCAGAGTCCTTGCATACCTTTGGTTTTGCACAGAGACCAAAGTCTATTAACTTCAAGTTCTGATCTTCATCAATAAGGAGATTTTCCTATAAAAAAGAAAAATTGAAAAAAAAAAAAAAGGGCTTTTACACTATGCATTCGTGTCACAAGGATGTGCATTAACTATAAAAACCAAAAAGCTTAGAAAAATCAAAATCAAAAAGAATCACTCACTGGTTTGAGATCTCTGTGAGCATAACCCTGACTATGGATATAGGTGACAGCAGATACGATCTGTCTGAAAAAAACCCTAGCTTCTTCTTCAGTTAGTCGGTCTTTTGCAATAATGTAGTCAAATAATTCACCGCCAGGACAGTACTGCAAGAAAACAATTTTAAAAAAATATTTAGGCAATGCAAGCTTTGCCATTTAGCACAGTAGTTATTCACCACTTTGTTCCTGTTGAAGCATTGATTTTAAAAAAAGGGACTGAAGTCTTCCATTAAGAGCATATATAAAAAATGCAGCATATAAAAAGGACAAGAGGTTTAAAAGGCCATACACAACCCATTCATATACAAAGTACAAATTTGTAAATTAAATATAGTCTAGTAAGCTTGTAAAACTAGGAAAATGACAAGCGAACCTGTGCCCACACTATGCACACTAAAGTATTTACATATTTTGTACATATGCCCTCAATCTTTATGTAGCAATAGTAATTGTGGAGAAGTTTGTTTTCCAAGTAATACAGATTGATTTTTTTAACCCTGTTTAAACATGGTTTATTGCTCTCAAAACAGTTGCACAAAATTCACAAATGTATATTGTTTGCATTCATACAAAAGATAACAGTGGGTGATAACAGAAGAAAAAAAAATTGAACAAACTTTCAAAGTTCACACACAAACTATGATATTTAGGTGGACAATTATACCTCATACATAACCTTCTCTTATGGATAACCTGATTTATTAACCTCTACTGGAATATGATAGTGGAAAGATACATTCATCCACCCAATCGCAATAAACAATGTTCCAGTAGGAATATTCTGGTGTAGTGTGGCAAGCGATCATCCAATAAACCAAATTTTGGTCATGCACAAAACTAGAAGGCTTAGTAGGGTAGCAAGAAAGTAGTTCCTTGCTTCCAGAAATCAGCTAACTGGAGTACTCCAGATAAAAATCAGCTTGGGTAAGCTTATACACTTATGGGTGACCATATTTGCCATTTAGGGCTAATAGGGTAGAATTCAAACCTTTATGGGCCTGTGATCTCAAAATGCCTATTCGGACATAGTTAAGACATTTTATAGATTTTTGTATTTTTAATACAAAAGGAACAAGTCAACATTATTTCCAATTGCATACAGAAGTGCAGAACACCTTCAAGTTACACATTTAATAAGGTGGCAATTCTATGAGATTTCCATAAAGCAGAGTCAGAGATAATACATACCTGTAGCTCCTCATGAATTGGTTTAGGTCATAGAGAGAAAATCAGACAGACCCTGAGATGATACCAGTCATTCAGCTCCATTCATGGAGATGGACAATTGTGGGAATGGTAAAAGCAGTTTGTGAGGGAAGAGTTTAGGGGCGTCTAGAGAAATGACTGTCTTATACCCAGTATATGTGTCAAGTGGGACTCTGAAGAGTAGTATCGGGAAAGACCCATTAAACTAGGGGCTGCAACAGCCCTGCTAAAGTTAAAAAAAAAAAAAAAAAAACTTTGGGAGGGCCATTATTGCCTTTTCCTTGGGCCTCTAATGTGGTCTAGTAGTGCCCCATGCAAAAGCAGAAAACATCGAATGGAGTTCTGAAAACAAAAGGACTTGAGTACTATCTCATGTGAGTGAGTTTATAGGAGCACTTGGGGGGGAATAATCTAAAAAAGACTGATTCTGTGTTGTACAGACAGAGGAAGTTTAGACTATATCTGGGGGTTAGAGGCATAATAGTCAATGTCTGCTGAAGTATTCACCAAGTTTTCCTACAGTATGCATGACAGAAGTTGAGGGGACCAAATCATGTAGAAATATAGTATTAGGACATCAGCAAATAGCCTTAAACATTCAGTTTTCCTGCCAAGTGTAAACTTTCCTATTTGTTGGACCCAGTGGCTGAGACCTAGACCTCTATAGCAAATAAGAGCATTTAAATGGGTCATCCCGTCTCATGCACTGGTGGAGGGGAAAAGGGGAGAACAGGCCATTAACTAGAATATTGGATTGAAGGTAAGCATAGATTAAATTACAAAATTTGAGGCCCAGATTAAAAACGGGCAAGTCGGGCCTGCATTCTATAGTCAAAGGCCTTTACTGCATCTGAAAAGGCCAAGGAGCTTACGTCCCAAGAGATGTGCCGTCACATAAAAGTATAACTAAGCAGTTTGAAACCAACTGAAACACTTTAGATCCTTTGTGACCTTTGATAACAAGTCACTTTACAGTACGAGGTAGAGAGGTTAGGGACCTCTTGTTTTAAAGCTCTTTTACTGCTTGTTCAGAACATGTAAAAAATTATTTTGCTTTGCCTAACTTTAGTGTCATAGCTCCAAATACACTATAGCTACCCTTTAAAATGACATTTTATAAAAACACAGCATAATACAAGAGGTACCCATGAATAGTTTATCTGTGATCTTGTACCCTGATGTTAGATGGCCTAGTGTGAATGGGAATCTTATATGGTAAAAGAAAAAAAAAAAAAACGATTGTCACCTCAAGCACCATGAAGATCTTCTTTGGAGTCTCGATTACATGATAGAGTCTACAGACATGTTGGTGGCTTAAATTCTTCATTGCATCAATTTCTGTTTTGACTCGAGGCAAATCATCCTTGGAAAAAAAATTTTTTATATCTACCATCAATAATATCCATGTATAAAATCACCCACAGTCAGTGTTAATGCTTACATTAAAGCTCAAGTTTAGTTCATTTTTTTTTTCCTTATGCAGTCCCAAGGAAAGGTGTGCCCTATATCCTGGTGCCTGCTGCTTATTGTAGAAATCTTTTACGAGTGCTGCAAGATACCCACTACAGTGCAGAGTCTGAAAAAGTTGTGCAACTCGTCCGGGTCCTTCCTCTTCCATTCATAGAAGTTGAACAACTATTTTCTATAATGCAAAATTACCTGTAATTGGGAGGAGGGGCAGATGAATGACCAGATCCAAGAAGTGGGTGTGCCCCCTCATTGCGTGGTTGCCTTTTAGCCAGAATTGTTAGTCTTAGGAGTCTAAGGTTCTGTGGTGGAATTGGACACCTGATTGAGACCTGGAGGCAGAGGCCAAAAGGAAACTAGCCTATATCTCGATGGCTGTCCTGGAAGAAGTCTAAGGTTCTGTGGTGGAATTGGACACCTGATTGAGACCTGGAGGCAGAGGCCAAAAGGAAACTAAAAAAAAAGGAACCTTTTAGGAGACCCCAAAATCAGAAAGCTTGGAAGCAGGTTTAGCTTTCTTTTTGCGAAGCAAACTCTTTCCACTGGTAACCTCCAATATAGGCATCCAAAAGACGCGCCAAAGAGTCACCCTCGAAGGTCACCCTCTCAGCGAGTTTCATGCAGGCAGGTTCTGCCGACCAGCACTTAAGTCACAGGATCACACGCAATTGGATAGAAAGAAGGGCCATCCTGGAGACGTGGGGTAGCAAGTCCCCCAACCCATCAACACAGTAACAAAGCTCCAGCTGCTAGAGAACCACAGGGTCCATGAGAATAGAACCAGGATCTGTTCTTACATCTGGCCAAGACTGCCAGATGTGGGGGCAACAGCAGGTTGCAGCACAGGCCCTCTCGATCCTGTCTCTGCCAGGACAGGGGAGGGGCTGGATTCCCCCCTCCGCCAGCGCTGACTGGCGGAACGGACAGGGGAGGGTACAGCTGGCTCTGCCTCTAGATAGGCAGAGCCAGCTGTCAGTCGCGCAGCTGGGCGGATCCAGACAGAATTGTCGGGATCCACTTCAGCGCCTTTGTATACCGCGAGAAGCAGCTCAGTGCTCGCCGTATACTGAGCCTAGGGTGACGGGAGCACGCTAGTTTGTGTCCTCCCATTACCCTAAGGAGAACTATGGGGAAAAGCCTTAACCCATAGTTCTCCTTAAAAAAAAAAAAAAAAAGGTACTTGAATGCATTTTTGAGATTTAACTCCTGAGTTAAGCGACACTTAAAACAATGCCTTCTTCAGATGCAAAAGGATAGGCAGGTTTATTTCTGCTTCATGCGAACCATCTAACATACGTGCCAATGGATTACAATTCTTGTTTCTATGTATAGTTAATATCTATTTGTATAGATAAGGGCAAGCCTTTGGTGTCTCTAATCTCACTGCTGGTTGAAAATAGACTCCGCATAGGCTGGGAAAGAGAAGGTTTTTCTATTCATGCCAGGGAAGATACTTTACTCAAAATAGTAACGTGACTGACTTGGTAATGCATTTATGTGCTATATTTATTGATGAGAAAAGTTAATTTGACTGAACAGATGCACTCACTGCAAGTACAATGCATAAATGTTTCTTGCCCCCTAGTGTGTCCAAAACACTGAACCAAAATATCCCTGAGTACTACAATGGAGAAGCCATTAAGCTCTTTTTGCCAAGGACTTTATCCCCCCCCCATTCTTGAAAATCAACAATTAGTAATTCAAATAAAAACAGAACAAACTGTATGGATACCCCTAGGGAATCTTTGTCCATGATTTTGATGGCCACTTTTTCACCAGTAAGAAGATGGGTCGCAAGCTTCACTTTTGCAAAGCCTCCTAAAGAAAAAGAAAAAAGGTAAATAAGAAATAGAATATATATATATATCTATCATTTGAAGCAGAACAAAGTTTTCTTCAGATTAAACTGTAAATTCTTGCTGAGCTCTACTCCAGGTACTGAAGTTAGCTGGCTTTGAACACAGGGTTCATTAAATTAGATATTCATTGTAAATGAAGAAAAATCAGTATTTTTTACCTTGAGGGTACGTATACACCCATCAGCCCTGTCAAGAAGGTTTTGAAAGTTACCGCTCTGAGGCAAATGAAGAACAAGCTTTTGCTCTTATAACAAAATGTGTTCCTAGTTTTTAGATCAAAGAAGATACGATATCACCACAATGGTGTCAAGGAAACACATCTCCACCTAAGCTTACTAGCCAAACCTTAGGGGTGTAATCACACACCAAGTTTTTCCCCTATAAAAATACATCTTATTACTTGTTGATCCTGAATGTAGATACATTGTTTTTCCACAGTGTATGTGAACCCTTTTCTTTGTTAAAACATTTAAAAGCATGTAACATACAAATATAAAACAAACTATCAAATATAAAAAAACAAGCCTTCTAAATCCCATTTTATTCCTTTTCTTTTTTGGACAAATGGTCACATGACCACTATTCTTGGCTGTATCCTGGGCACTGAGGAGAGGGAGCGGAGACTCCTTTTAAATATCAGCAGCTTTTGTAGATGTCACATATCCTAGCAGCTGTCACTCAAACCTGTGCAGGGCTCAGCAAGGAAGGTAAGGGTTTTTTTCAGCAGTCAGAGCACAGGAGTACAGGTACACAGAGTTTGCATGGCATCCGGCAGCTCCCAAGTAGAAGACAGAGATGCAAACCGACCACGTTAGGACAAATATGCTTCTGCACATAGCATGGTCACAAGGAACAGGAAGGGGGTGTTAATGAAACAGACCGGCAGGATTACCAGGCATGTAATGTATTTTAGTGCTTTTATAAAAATAAAAAAAAAGCAACTTGCCAAGTGCATTGTTGGGGACAAAAGGAAAGTAATCTCCAACTAAGTGTTTATATTAGGCTGAACAGGCTACCTATCACAGCATTGCACAAAACATGAAAAACAGAAAAGCACACAAAAAAAAATGCTATGTGAATGCTAGAGATACAGACCATCATATATACAGTTTATATTGCCCATAGTTTAACATGGAACATATGGCCAATTTTTATATTTTGCTCCAAAAGCAGAGTTTTAAACCAACAGAATGCCAATACCATTGTGGTTTGGCAAGTAAGATCTAATGAAAGCGCTAGTAATGGGTCATGCTACAATTGCACTAATCTATTGCAAAATGTGATAGGTGCTCCTTAAACAAAACTGTACTGATTTGTTTCCCTAAACATGTCCCATAGCCCTAATGGCTTGGCTCAACTAGGATTCAAACTGTAGCATTTTCCCATCTGATAACAGAAAGAAAGATGGCAGCACTTCAATGTAAAAATTACAGTAACTACTTATTTTGAATTTAAAAACCTACCTGTCCCAATAGTGTTATGTAATTCATAATGTTTTAGCAGCTCCTCGTAATCATCGACAGCCATGCTTGCAATTTTGCTTATGTTAATGAAGACCTACAAAGTAAATGAAAAAAAATTAAAATATAATACATATTATATAATTATTGCTAAACTACTTAATTTAAAATGTTTAGCTTGTGCGCGTGCGTGTAGTAGAAAAAGCAGGCAAGTGCAGATCATGCATCTATTAGCTGCATGATCTTGATCAGCTAGTTAAAAATGACCACAACATACATTTCTAGGTCCCGTCCATTTATCTATATCCAGTTTCAATGATTTCCCAAGGACTTTAAACAAGTAGCACATGCAGGTGGGTGATGATATACCCATAGGTTAATGGAACGGAACTTTAAAGTGGAACCTTTTTTCAGTGTTTGAAGAGCAGCAGTATTAGATTCTTTGTCAGGTTGCTCTTGAGTTTGCATATGGCCTCCAAAGTCTTGGCATTTTTGAACCATTAGCAATTAAACAACTTATCAGAATCAAGAACCCCAAGTACATATTGTTGATGTCAAAAGGTTCCTAACAGACTAAGGATTAAAAATGTAAACCTTTACAGGAAAAATAAAATAATATAGGCTGAACATCCTGTGGTAAGCTCTTTAGGCCTCATTTACACACAACGCAAGCAAAATTGTATATTGCGTATATACGCGTCTATAAGAGCATATATGCATGCACTATTTGCATTCCCAGAATGCATCATTCCTAATGGAAATTTTATTGAACAATACGCATATATACACGCGCAAAAATGCATATGCGCGTAAAATACGCAGAAATACGCATCTCGGTTCCATTCTGTTTTTGCGCATATATACGCTATGCAAATATACGCCTCCATACGCGGCTATGTGTATGGAGCCATTTATTTGCATATGGTACAATACGCATGTACGCGCGTATATGCGCGGCAGTGCGAATGAGGCCTTAGAGAAAAAAAGATAATATACAGGGACTTTGACATAGCACCCAAGAAATGTTAACTTACTACTTACTAATTGTTATATAATGTTTACATTTATATTGTATAACCAATTGATAAATTCATGGCTATAAAAAAGGGGGGAAGGAAGGTTTATAAATTGAAATATATCACAATCTAATACCCGGTGGTGCATCTTCTATAATAAATAAATTCAAGAGGCGCACAGATGTTCAAAATGTAAAAATCACCCGAGTACACATCATTTGTATTTTATCTGGCAACTTTAAAAAAATATATAATTATGAATTTGAGGTCTCGAGATCCAGATACTGTACCCAAAAACTGAAGGTTAATTACACATTAAGAAAAAAAGAAGAATATTGACTGAAGTGAACAGTCTCTATGCTTACTAAATCAACCCCATTATGTGCATACATTCAGCTTGAGCTATTGAGTTATGCAAACAAGCTTTTCCCACCTTTAGCTATAGTCATGTAAACAACCCAAAGAAAGCTCCTCTTGCTGACTCTAAAATAAAAATTCATATGCAATATTTAATCCATAATATTTAGAAAAAGAAAATGCTAAAAACATTATACACTCCTTATAAAATTGAGCCTCTCCCAGGTTGCGGGAGAGCAAGTTGACATTTGTTAAAGTGTAGAAGAGAAGTAAGAAAAAAAACCAACCCTACGCTAAACTAAAGTCACAAGTCACTTTGAGCTTTGTCACACTCTTTCTTCCCAGGAGAACATCTGTACCAGTCTCCAAAACCCTCCAACCAGCAAACAGGATGAGGGGAGAATTTATACAGAACAGAGGCTTTAAACTTCAATGCCTCCAAAAGATGCTCAAATTTTCATTACTAAGAGAACAGTAGTTTTCACCTCTCCTTCAAAATGACAGGTGAAATGCAACTATGAAATTATGGCACAGAGGAACTAACATTTACATATGTGGATTCAAAAATATTCTAGGGATGCACCAAAACCATTTTTCCCCAGTCAGAGTACCGATACTTTTCCTCAAGTACTCGCCAGTTACTGCTACTTTTTTTTAGCATCATGCGACAGTTTTTGTAAAACAATACAAACCAATGCTTTTAGGACAGAGGTGGAGTGCCAGGACCCGGTCCCAGCTGCAACCCTGGTAGTTCTGCCACTGACTTCAAATCCCAGCAATACATTATATAGTAGGGCCAGGAATGAGGAGGAGATGTTCGACTGGCCGGCGCTCTTAACAGCCACCGCAAAGTCCCCTGCAAGCGTGGGAATTTACAGCAGCCGAATCATTCGAAAAATTAAAGGGCCAGTATCTGCTTTTAGCATCAGGACATTTTCATGAGTACACGTGAAAATGCCCAGTATCGGTGCATCCCTACTACATAACCTTTTGCTGGTGCCTTTATGGCAGCATACATACATATGGATGGTGTTCCGCCCTTGACCAACCCAGTACGGATCGGATGTCATGGAAATTACTGGACCCATGTCGGTCTATGGGGAATAGGATGTAAATGGACATGTGTCCATTTACATCAGATTACACCCAGGGCCCAGTCACACCATATCCAGTGCGTTCCGATCGCATAGACATGCCATTGACATGAATGGCAGTGCCATTCATGTCGATGGCACCGTAGACACGCCTCCCCACCTGCAGTGCGATTGTCCACAGCTGAACTCGAGGTAAAGGAATGCTCTCCGTTTCAGTGCCTGATCTATGCGATTCAGTGCGTTCTGGGCTTGGACTGGACAGGATATCGTGTGACAGCACTCAACCCAGCACGATCAGCTTCAGCAAAACAGATCTCTGAACGGTTTGTTTTTACGGACCTGGCCGGAGTCGGGTGTAAACAGACGCCCGCCCATTTACACACGGCTGCCCATAGGCTAAACACTGGGCATCCAATTGGGCCTGCTTGAAAAACCTGACAGGCAGAGCTGATCAAACCACCCGCGTGAAAGGGGCCTAGGACTACATACCCTGAAAGTTCATGTTTTCGCATTGGCCACTCTGTCACTGCCCTAGACCAGCTGTCTGCACCAAATTCATCTACACATGCACATGACACTTTGCACAGAGGCTTTCATAAACAGTAACAGTTCACATTTTGGGGTATTGAGACATTTCTTCCAACAGGACCAGCCAGGAATATTTCCATATACAGTCGGGTCTCACAAGTAGGCCCACGCCCTAACAGGTCTGCCTTAAGGTGCCCATACACTGCACGATTATCGTACGATAATCGTATGCGATCGGGTTTTCGTACGATAATCGAGCAGTGTGAACGGAGACGTGCGACCCTTTCTACTGTACGGTCGCACGTCTTCTGTCGAACCAGCATGTTCGAAAACCAGCCGGGAATCGTACGATTCTCGGCTGGTTAGAACGGTGCTCGGAAGATAAATGCTGAACGGGCCGGTGTGCGCACGCGCACACTGCCCGTTCAGCATTGCGGTCATCGGAAGCCCGCCCCTCAGGAGGGCGGGCTTGCGATGATCGAGAGTGCGATCTGCCTGTCCAAGATAGGCAGATCGTACGTTTTTTTAATCCCTTTACAACCATCGCAAGACTAAAGTCTTGCGATGGTTGTAGAGTGTATGGCCACCTTTAGTGATGAGCCAGTTCCCCTGAGTTCTCTCAGGTGTGCAGAAAACGGTGACCGAGGAGAGGCTCATTCCCCACCCTGCAGCTATATCTCCCAAACGGGCAGGAATGTTCCCCACCGCAACTGATTGGGCTGCAAAGCTGGGGTGCTGGTCACAGTTTCGAATGAGCTTGGCCAAATTTAGGTCAACTGGGTTCGCACCAAGCCCAGGCTCATCAATAAGCTTCCCCAGAGGAGAGCCTCTGAATACACATCAGACTTACCATTGCCACGCTAGAATTTTAAAGTAATGACTCCCTAGCTTCACCTAGAAGACATAAGTAATACCCCCCTCAAGAGAAGGCAACACCCTGTTACAACGTCACTACACAGGCATATTTCGGATACCACTCCCGTATAGCAGGAGGCACGTTGCTCTAGGAAGAAAGCAAGCAGTTGGTGACATCACACACATACATGGAAGCACATTCCACCTACGCAGGTGACAGCGGCTCCTGCTGGGAGTTACTGTCAATCAACATAGGCAGGAGGCATGGCCACAAAACTGACAACGGAAGATAAAGACATGTGATGTGCCGACCTGTAACTCCCAGAAGTGATCACAGGGACACTATCTGACCACACCACCACATCTTCTCCATGCTTGTCATGCTCAGTTAACAAAGAACGGGCAACTGACAGGATCACCAGGTATTTAGCACCAAGTGAATTTTTAAAAAACATTACAGACTACATTCAGCAAGATCTGCAGGAGCAACACAACACACATTCAATCTTATTTTTTGGACAAACATACAACTGTAAACAAATCTAATGCATATGCAATAAGCAATGTGCATGATTTCTACATCAGGCACACAAAGGGGGGAATTTACTGGAATAAGACTGGAGCAGATCAAATCTGGAGCACCCATGCATAGTAACCACTCTGCTTCTATCTTTCATTTTCAAAGCTTAAAGGTTTTAGAACAATTAGCACTTGCAGAGGGGCTACACCTGCAATGGTAATTGCTTGTTTTGGTCTATGGCAGGGGTCTCCCAAGGCTGGGTGACACCCGGAGCGGTTAGCGGGAGTCAACCCCGCCGAGATGTCATAGTGCACGCGCCGCGATCTTCTGATACCTGTTGGCAGAGAGAGGAGGGGACAGTCACCCGGCGCTGGGTCCCCTACTCTCTCCTGATATCTTTTCAGAGGGGGGGGTGACACCAAAATGACTGCCAGTCATTTTGGTGTCACCCCGGTGCGGGCCGCACCCCCCTTGTGACGCCACTGAGGGGTATGCAAACTCCAGCACTCCAGCCCACCGACAGCCACAGGCATGACTCCTGGAGGAACATGCATGAGGGGATTTGTAGTTTCACCACAGCTGGGAGTTTACCTACCACTGGTCTAGGGGCTCAAATGACAAAATACTCACCTGATCCACGGTCCCACAGCCTGATCAACACTGGGCTCCGGCGGTCTAAGCGCTGCTGACATCATCAAGTCTATTCACGTGTATTAGACATAAAGATGCCGAGGAACATATCACAGCCGGAGCAGAAGGGTGAGTGATCACAGGACCGAGGATAGGGTGGATATTTCTTCTGTATTTGAGATCATAGGAGAACAAATGAGCAATTAACCCTTGCAGTGCCAGGGTAGCCCTACTGCAAGGGTTCATTTTTCTAAAACTTGGAGTTCTTTAAGAGAACATGCTGCCGAAGACAGAAGCTGAATGTTTACTATGGAGAACTGCTCCAGATTTAGGAAAAATGTCCCCCACCCCTTTGTCTTTTTCAGTTATTGACCAGCATGTTGCAGGATAGAATGTCTTGCTCTTCTTCAGGGAGTCCCATTATCAACTGTCATCTCAGACCTTCCAATAGAACATTGGCATTGACTAATGCCAGGCAATCCACCCAATAAAGCAGTCAGGTGTTCATTGTATCGTTCAGCCCAACACAATGCCAGAGGCTCCTACAAACTGGGTAAGCGAATACACAATGTTACACAAATGCAAACAACAGATGACAACTCTGTGTGTAAAGACTTGATGACATGATTTGGGCTTTACGTTAAGACTAATATTTATCCAGCCGATCATGTGTGTTCATACTACAGATGAAGCCATTCGAATCTAATAAATGGTTAGGATCTAGTCACAGACCTGTCCTGAGAGATGGCGCTCCTCACAAGCCGATCAGCTGCAGACCCGGCCGGACAGTCATCAAACAGCTACTAGTACTAATATCGCTGACAAAACAGTAGCACACGAGCTCAATAGGGAGTGACGTCATGAACTTTTAAATCTGCCGGGGAACACCTCCAGCTTCCGGCCACGGAGTTTCCCAGCCAATGAAATCAAACCGCTGGAGTGAGGCGCTTTGCATGCTGGGAGGAAGGTCGGACTTTGCTATGAGAAGATGTGGGACTTAGATTGCCATGATAGTGGTGGCAAGAAAATGATTTGTATTGTAAAAGTATGCTTCATGCTTATTGGGCAGACATTTGAAAATCGTGTTATTGTTATGTGACCTTAATACCGACTCTGTACGTGATGGTAGTTTATACCTAGAGTAGTTACTTAACATGGATGTGGCTAAATCATTCATTATTTTTAGATAATTTCCGTTTTATTAAAGTAAAACTTAAACTTTATTTCAGGTTTGGGTAGAGTGGAGAGGGACTAGAGCCCCTGTCAGGTTTTTATTGCTGTCTGTATCCCTTTTAGGGAGATTCAGCCTCCCTATTTGTCCTAATGGCCTGTTGCCTCTGGCTGCATCTCTTAGGCTTGGTTCACACCCAGGCATAGCGCGAGCGCGCTTTGCGCTTGCACACGCTTGTTCTCTGCGTTTGCTTCGCATCCCCTATGATTTCAATTAGAGGTGCACCGAAATGGAAATTTCAAAACCGAAGCGAAAGGAAACCAAAATTTTAAAAAATATCAGACCGAAACTGAAAATGTTTTTTAGTTTAATTTTTTCATTTTTTTTTAATAGTTTATTTATTTTTTTATAAACTAAAAATCTAAAAAAATGTTATATTTATTTTTATTTATTTACTTTTATTAAATATTTTTACTTTACTTTTAGGGGCTTCAGGGAAATATCGGGGTCTAAGCAGACTGCTAATATTTCCCTTTTGAAATAGAAAAAGAGATTGAGGACACAGAGTCCTCAATCTCTTTTTCTGCAGCCCCTGTTATCAATGAACAGGAATCCTTTATACTGAGTGTTCCTGTTCATTGATAACATGAGGACAGAGTATGGTTACTATAACTACAACTATGAATGAACAGGAGGTGATGTAGATCACTCCCATTCATTCATAATTGGGCATATAGTAACCATACTCTGTCCTCAATTATTTACAAGCACTCAGCGATCACTGAGTGTTTGTACCTCGCTCTCCTTCCTGACACGTTGTCACGGGAGGCTGAGCGAGCGGAGCAGGGAGGAGAGCTCAGCCTCCCGTGACAGCGTGTGCTGTCTCCGCCCACACACCGCTCTGCTGGACTGTGGCAGGAGGCTGAGCGGTGTGGGAGGAGAGACGCCGGCCACTCACAGCGCTCTCCTCTCGCAGTGCTCGTCAGCCTGTCACACTTTCTCTCCTCCCCGCTGGGACACAGAGCAGCGCCCAGCGGGGAGGAAAGAAACCTGGGATGCATCGCTGTATCGGCAGGAAAATGACACTATCGGCGGCTGATATCGGTGCACTTTCGGCGGCCGATATCGGTGCATCCCTAATTTATAATGCATTTTTTATGCGCATTACCGCAATGCCTGGGTGTGAACCAAGCCTTAGGGTCACCAGGCGGGGGAGGGGGGATGGGGTGTGGCTGTGCCTGCTGCCCCCTTTGCGGCCAGAGTGTCCCAAGTTGCTAAGCTCCTAGCAACCAGCGACTTTAGTGAGCTGGGTGGGACGCCGGACAGACCCGTAGGCAGAGGTAAACCAACTCGCCCAACCGCACCCCTTTTCCCACCTCAGAACATGCTCCGCTAGCAATCCTCCCCCACATAGAAACATGCTTCACTAGCACACACACCCTGCTACCTCAGAATGAATGTAAATCCCAAATATAGAATAGATGGGAAATCCACCAATAGGCACACTAGTTCTGCTTGGTGGCAACTAGTGATTTCCCTAAATTTTGAGGCTCTTTGTGGCTATGAGACAGGAAGTGAAGGAAAATCTCTACAATGGGACACAGATGGCAAAAACACTGACATGGGGTAAAACCCTCCCCTGTCCAAAATTAATTGCTAATCACCAGCATCCACCGATGCGCTTAGTGTTTCCTTTTGCTGACACCTACATCACTACTGTAAGAGCCACAACAAAATATAGAAGTAGCCCCATGTGATATTTGCCCCTGGCACCCTGGTTCACTTTATTTAGTTAGTCACTTATTAAAGCTGAGCTAGCTATAGATGTTCTATTTATTGATGAGATTCATCTGGTTCTTTCAGGTAATCATTGAGCAGAACTTCTATCAACTGATCGGCTGGTTGGTGATTCAAGTTTTGGCTGGAAAACAGCTGTCCAATGTGTGTAACCTTTCCCCTTTAGGGCCTGTTCACACGACGTCCGTTTTGTGCGCTGACCGGCTCCGTACGCTGCTGCACTCAAAATGCATCCCAATGTATCCCTATGTGTTTTATGGGCTCCAGTTCTCACGTGCGCAGTCCGTTCAGCTTACGACAGAAAAAATACTGCATGTCACATTTTGTCCGGTCCGGAAACGCACGAACGCACATGAAACGCAACGAAAATGCAACGGAAACGGAACGGAAACGCAACGCAGTTGTATTCTTGCTCCACTTATTATGATGTCATCAACGTTGACAAAAAATTAACTGTCAGCATCCGGACCGAAAACGTGTCAAAAACGCACTGCATCAGCAGCTACACGTCTGCTGATCAGCACCTGATCAGGACCTGATTTCATGTGAACAGGCCCTTATATGTTTATATATTTGATTTTTTTTTTACAAGCAGGTGATGTCGGAAAGGTTTACTCTGCTAGGTAAAGCAGAGTAAACCTTTCCGGGGCAAAATGTTTCTCTCCAAGAGTTCGACTCGAACATCGGCAGTTCGTGTGCAGGTGCAAGACTTTGCCCAATCAGGGCACAGTACTCTGTAAGAGCCATGATTGGGCAAAGTAATGATGACTTTGCCCAATCATGGTTCACCTGTCAGATGCCGTACAATTGTAAACAGTTGGGTGGAGCTAGCTAACTGTCACCGCTAGCTCCGCCCAATTGTTTATATTTTGCCAGCATCTGTCAGAATGCCATTCTGTGGCAGGAGTTCGTCACGAGCAGACGGGTCGACGAGCGTCAGGTTTTTAAAAAAATTATTTCTATTTATTTTTTCTTGTTTTATTTTTTATTACGTCGAGTTGTCGTTGTCGTGGACAACGCTGGATGTCGTGATTAACCCTGGATTTTGGCGGTGGATACATTTATTTATTTTTGTTAAATAAAAGACTAGTCAAAAACTTTTTTTTTTTTTCAATTGGGGGGGGGGGGGAGGCGCATTTGGGTGCCCCTTTATTAAAGGGGTACTCTGATGTGAATAAGCCCTCTGCCCGCAACCCCCACAACCAACGCCCAGGGCTTGTGGGGAAGAGGCCCTTGTCCCAATTGCCACGGGACAAGGTGCTTCTACAGGGGCGCCTGGAAATGTAATTTTCTGATTGGCCGCAAAACCAGCTCCATGCTCCCTCCCGGTCCAATCAGGAAGCGCGCGCAGGGGGGGGGGGGAGTCATTACCTGCCCCCTGGCTTCCTGTTCCTGATTGGATGGGCAGCCAGCTCCATGATCCTGGTGGCGAGGGAACAAGGAGCCGGTTTCCCGATCAACCAGGAAGCCAGGCAGCATGTAGTGACTCGCCTCTGATACCGATACTAGTATCAGTATCGATGCATCTCTAGTTTTTAGAGATCAGCATCAAATATAGAGCACTTCAATACATTGGTCCACTTACCTGTTTAGGATTTCAGGGCTTTTTTATATCTCAAATGTAGATAACAGACATTTCCCACACAGGTATTTTCAGCATATCATGTGAAGATTGCAGTCCCCTGCTTTGCTGATAGCAGCCAACATTTCCTTTAGGAAAATGGGGGGTACTACTTTTAAAGCACTGGTGCCAAGGAAGGGGTCCCAGAAAGGTGGGTGTATGTGCCTTCAACCTATATGCCCCCTTCCTGGTAAACAGTCTTTTCTGTTAACCAGTTCACAGTGTATGCAGGCATGAATATAAACTATGGATAAAACAGTCAGATCACACCGAACAGTGGGAGTGACGTAAAGGGGAATGGCTAAACGTGATACTACTTGCTCTTTCAAATGTCCAGAGATTTTGATCAAATTGCATTCTCTCTATTAGCCAGCAGGTGGGGCTTTATGACCTTTCATAAGTTTTTCTTCTTCTTATACAACAAAAATCCTATTGTTTACAGACCTAAAAAAAATCAGCTAAAATTTACACACAAAAGTATTTGAGTCAAAGCACTGCCCTTCTGGAAAACTCTGTCAGACCCTTTGCAATATTGTATACATTACTATACAGTATATAGGATGTGCAGAATACCTGCTTCCTTGCTGCACAGTGTGGTTCCTCCTACCATGTCAATACAGGATATACAAGCAGAGGTGTATCTACCACAAGGCAACAAGGCATTTACATTGGGCGGCACATTTCAGAAGGATGGCAAAAAAAACTAGGGATCCACCGATACTGGGCATTTTCAAGTACTCATACTTTTGAGAATGTCCCGATACTAAAAACGGATACTGACACTGTCATTTTTAAAATAGATTCGGCTGCCGTAAGGTCCCACGCTTGCAGGAGACCTTCTGGCAGCCTACTGGGGACCTCACGGCACCTGTTTACAGCACCAGCCACAAATCCCATCCTTCTCCTTCCTGGGGAACCCTGCAGCCCACACAATCATGCAGAGCCTGGTGAGACACCGCAAGGCCATGGTCAGACCCCGCACAGCCCAGGTGAGCAACATAGAGCATGTAGCTTCATATTATTCTGCATTGCTGTATAATATATTGATGGGATTTCTAGTCCTCTATTGCTGATGGTATTCTGCATTGCTGTATAATGTATTGCTGGGATTTGTTGTCCCTCTACAGCTTGAAGTCAGTGGCAGAACCACCAGGGTTGCAGGGTTTGCACCTCTCCCCTCTCCGATCCTTCAGCGCTGAGTGGAGGAACGGACGGGGAGGGGGCTGGAACAGCTGGCTCTGGCTCTAGATAGGCAGAGGTCGCTGTCAAACAGCCAGCGGGGTGGATCTGGACATTATTGATCCATCTCGGCAGCGGCGCTCTCAGTATATAGCATGCCAAAGCTTGCTATATACTGAACTTTGTGTCACAGGAGGACATTAGTATATATCCTCCCGTGACCCTAAAAAGAACTATAGGATAAAAAGTTTACCCCATAGTTCTCTTTTAATGTACAGAGAGGAAGAGGTGGAGCTCCAAGAGGAAAACGTGGAGCCTAAAGAGGAAGCGGTGCGGTTTACAGATGAAGGGGCGGGTCTTAAACAGGAAGGGGTGGGGTAAATTTAGATTCGGGGGTTGTCCGAGTTTAGTCTTGCCTAGGGCAGCAGAAAACCAAAAGACACCACAGTATACAAGTGGAGAATCCACAGCATGATGGGGGTAGCAGATATTCAAACCATTCAAAGAGTCAAATACCTGCAGTTTCCAACATGTGGCTCATCATAAAAATAAATATATTTTCTCATCTTATACAGGCTACCAGTGTAGAAGTGGTGGCAGGTAAAGAAAGAATTGAGTTACCCATATGTGCATTGTTCAACCTGCAAAATTTCTGTTCAGCCAAGAGGGTGACCATAATTTCTCTTTTGGGGGTACTTGTAGACCAATAGATTAAAATAAAGCAAGACTTCAGTGGATCTTTTATGCCCCATACTTCCTTTTGCATCTTTCCGCTTACCCATCTCTTTAACTGGCCTCCTCTACAACCAATAGTGAATCACGTAAGGGGGAGGGCAACCACAGAACATCATTGCTAGTGGAATATTAGAGCTTCCAAGGTTTTGGTAGTCTCATGACCAATGTACAGGAGGAGATCATCTTATGGTGCCTTATGTGCATAGTTTTCTATTTACAGTAGTATCACCTCTAAGCCTCCAGCTTGCTGACTGGACAGTGCAGGATGCAAGTATGATTTGATTCCCATGCTTTTTACTCTTGTAAGCATGTGTTACAAGAGTAAAAAGCACAATGTTAGACAAATAATGTTAGGCAAACAATGTTAGACTGATAGCGCTATGCAATAAAAGCAAGCAAAACTAGCTGACAATCTGGTCCTTTCATTCTCAATGAGTTCTGCTGTGCAGGGTCCTACAGGAGACCAATATAAATGCAAATGGGGGTACTTATATCAGCTGTATTAAATACAAAACCAGATTAAAGTTTGTTTTATATTTGCTTGGAGCTTAGCTTTAAAGGAGAACTATGGGGTTAGGGCTTTTCCCCATAGTTCTCCTAATGGTAACGGCAGGACGCTAGTTGCGCTAGTTACGCTAGTAGCTTCCTCCTGTCACCCTAAGCCCAGTATACCGCGAGCTACAGCTCGCGGTATACTGAGACGCTATACTGGATCCGCCCAGCTGCGTGAGTGACAGCTGGCTCTGCCTATCTAGAGGCAGAGCCAGCTGTACCCGCCCCCTCCCCCGTCCGTTTCGCCAGTCAGTGCTGGAGGATTGTAGCAGGGAGGCGGGAATCCAATCCCTCCCCTCTCACGGCTCTCCGCCGAGACAAGATCGAGAAGTGAGCGAACACCGGTATGTGTTCGCTCACTTCCCGATCTACTGAGCCAACCTGTGACATTGTCACAGGTCGGCTAGAACTATGAGGATGAGTGAAAAGCACTCACCTCATAGTTCTCCTTTAAAGCATTGAGGAGTTATATAACAAAATTAAACATAAAGAAAAACACTTTCCAAAAAAAACAAAAAAACAAACTTTGAATTTTACGTTGATTTATGCGTTGTTCCTCTGTTTCTCTACATGACACCAATTATGCATTCTGTGTCGGTTGTTATTTGTAGAATTGTGGAATTTTTCCAAAGATTGACATTTAAAGTGCTACATAATCAGTGTCCCTGTTTAATGCAATCCCACTCATTCCTGTCAACCTACTGGTGAAGGTCTGCTGACAGTTCTCGGAGTGGTAATGCTTTGACTAGGAGCCCCTATTTTCCTGTACTCTGTCTCACACTGTGTCAAAGTACGCATTAATGTTTTTAAGTTATGTGCTAACAGGATAAAAAAACATTTCTAAGCACAAACTGCATCTTTTTGTTAGTTTATTTCTGTTAAGGTCTTAGGTTTATAGAAATGCACCATGTAGTGCTGGACACTGGCCTCAAGGTGACTAATAGCAACACAGAGGTTCTTGTTGTTTGAATGAAGACACTGTGAGTAAATGGACTTGCTTTTTCAAAATCTGACTTAGATTGGAACTCTTGGCTATTAGTGGGCAGTTGCCCATAGTGATTACATGCAGGCCGGAGGTTCCAATGGCAAAAATAAGAATGTCTTCAGCCTGCAGATTAACAATGCCATTTGCAATGTTCATCTACAGTGCCATCTACTTAAAGAGGAAATTCACTTTTATCTTTAAAATGACAGCAAAGACACCTTCAGAAATGTTTCGCAATGGCAATCTATAAACAGATACTTCTAGATAATTTCAGACTTTATTTCTTAAATATCTGATTATTGTTTTCCTCTCCATTCTTCTCACAGTGGCCATCTTCACAAAGGGCAGATAAATAAATTTCCCTTTACTTCCTGGACCTCTGGGTCAGCCTCCTGGAACATGTGACACTGCACATCATCTGAGGGGGGGAATGCAGTTTACAGATAAGATTTTCCTGCAGTGCACTGCTGATTTACAGGGCTATTCACAAAAGGGTGAAGGGTTTGGAGAAGGCAGGAGAAGTGAGCAATCTAGGGCTAGGCCACAATAGCTGATTTGGAAAAATTCTAAAATTCAGCTCACTTTCCAAATCAGCTATGCTGTCCTAGATTGTTCACTTCTTCTGCCTTCTCCAAACTCTTCACCCTTTTGTGAATAGCCCTGTTAGTCTTTCCAAGATGCATCTGTTAGGCGCAGATTACATCACTAATGCCCAAGAGGACCAGGAAATGGAAACAGTAACTGTATGTGAAAGCAAAGTATGTTTGTTTAATGAATGTAAGATGCTTATTTATTTCCACACACCTTTTGCAGTCTTACAGTTTAAGCAGTTTTTTTTTAAAACGTGTAAGTTGCATTTAAAAGTGTTTTTTAGAATTAGGGTGGACCTGAACTATAGAAGCTGTGTCCCCAAGAAAGGCAAGCAGAGAGCATAGCGCTAGTCACCAACATTGCCTGTGGTCTTCCTACAGGTGATCTTTTCCCTATTACTGGCTTACCATGTCTTGTTCTCCGCTGTGACTCTGTGTGGAGGCAGCCATCATGGTACAGCAGCAGGGCTTTGTCTTCTAATGTCTGCGTTGATGACTGATGATCTTTTGTCTAGTAGGGTAATGATCAATAGGGAGCAGGAGAGGTGAAGAAAGCACAGATCTAGAAAATAAATAAAGCAGAAGCAGGATGATCTTTGCAAAACTTGTCCTCAGGTACAGATTTCTCTCCAGCAAGCAAAACAGTGAGTAACACACAAGTGACATCACCGTTTCGCACTCCAAAGCTGGTGAGACTAGCAGTGACATACTCAGTGCTTTAGATGACCTCATGCTGCAGATATACAGATATTAGGCTGCAGAACAGGAGTTCCTGGGCACAGTCTTATGTCATGAAGTACATTTCCATTTGTCAGAAATTCAAAATCAAAGGTGGATTAAGGACATTGCGTAGGCACAAATATCATTCCTAGATCCTCCCTATAAAATAACAAATCTGCAGTTTTTGAGTTCACGTCTAATTTAATCCTTTCGCTGTCACCGTAACTATTATGGTAGAGGCAGCTTTGGCATGTAAACAAACTTGCTACTTGAAATGGCCAATAGCAGTCTTGCTATTCATTTCTCTGCTATCTGTTCTTTTTTTTTATTCTGAAGGTGGCTGCTGTCAGAATACAAAACAAACCAGCAGATAGCAGGGGAAGCATTAGCTCTTCTGCTATCTGCCATCATTCCAGGGAGGTGCCCTCTCCCCCATCCCTCCCTCCCCCCGTAGATAGGGGGGAGGGATGGGGGGAAAGGGCACCTCCTTGAAATGAGAAGGGCACCGCCCTGAAATTAGTTTTTTCAGGTTGTGATGTCTGAGTACTGTGATGACACAACCAGAAACATGTCCACAGAGACATGATCAGTACTGTACTGACAGACTAGAAACATGTCTGCCCAGACACAATCAGTACCATACTGACACAACCAGAAACATGTCTGAAGAGACACAATCGGTACTTTAAATGACACAGGAAAAATACAGTATTTCCAAAAAAGGCAAATATGGCACATATGGCAAATAAGCAATATTACTTATTTGTTCAAACCGTAACGCACCTTATGGTGTAAATGAACCCCTTAATGTGGACATTTGTATTTATTTATTATGAATATGAACATGTGAATATTTATTTGGCTTTATTATTATAAGCTCGATTAAATCCACCCATAAAATATACACATGTTCACAATAACAACTGCAATATGTTCTTGGTTATTACTCACAAAAACGTTTTTTTTTTAACAAAGCTTGCAGTGTGCGACTGGACTTTTTTGTGAGTAATAGCCAAGAACATATTGCTCCTCAGTAAAATTATATATGTTTGTCCGTTTAGGTACACTTCTTAAGCTGGCCATACACGGCTGAATTTTAAAACGTGGTTGGCCCTGTCAGCACCACCTGGCTCGACAAAAGTCGGACTTCAGAATCAAAGGAGCTGGTTGGTAGACTGCTGGTTGAACAGTGAATGCATCCAATGAAATGCAGTCACTGTTCATGTATTCAGACAGCTACAGGTGGTTTGGCTGTAAGAATATATTAGCCATCAAAGAAGAAGAAGAGATTGCTCCATCTGCACTCTCTATTGTGGATGGGAGAATCAAGTGACTTCTCTTGTTCTGCCTGCGGGCCTGGACAAGATAAATTTACATGTATATGGTCCACAGAATCTTTTTAAAGTGTGGCAACTCAACAGCTCTTGCAGAGTATATAATGATAGACACCAATTACATTGCAAATTAATTTGGCATAAAATATTTAGAAAACATAATTTGACACTGACCTTTCTGCTAAGTACTGTGACACCTGTTGTGGCTGCTGGTAGGCGGAATTTTGTTTAGGTGGCAAAAATCCTGTGAAATAAAGCTAGTCAGGAGTCATTACTCTGTGACAAATTCTGAATCATGTAGAGAAAAGCTGGAAATCATTTGCATGTATTGGAATGGAAGATTTTACACTGGCTATCAATGTAAGGGGTATTCTACACTTACCACAAATGTAAGGGGTGATTCTACACCGATCACCAATGTAAGGGGAGCTTCTACACTGACCACCAATGTAAGGGGAGATTTACACTGACCACCAGTGTAAAGTGGGATTCTTCACTGACCACCAATGTACGGGGGAATTCTACATTGACTACCAATGTAATAAGCTGATTTACACTGGCCATCAATGTAACCGGTGTATTTATAGTGACCACCAATGTAAGGGGAGATTCTACACTGACCACCAATGTAAGGGGGGATTCAACACTGAACACTAATGTAACAAGGGGTTTCTCCTAGGGATGCACCAAAATGGAATTCTGGGACCGAAACCGAAAATAAAAAATTTGTCAGGCCGAAACCAAAAATTACTTTCTTTTTCCAATCCTTTAAAAAAATGTTTCAATTGTTTTTTAATTATTTTTTTTACTTTACTGCTGGGGGCTCTAGGGAAATATCAGGGGTCTAAATAGACTCCCTATAAAATAGAAAAAGGGATTAGGGACACAGTCCTCAATCTCTTTTTATGCAGCCCCTGTTATGAATGAACAGGAATTCTCTATACTGAGTGTTCCTGTTCATTCATACATGTGGATATAATGTACTTACTATGTCACAATCATGAATGAATAGGAAGTAATATAGGTCAGCTGTCACCGCCCCGCACGTCATTCTGAAAGCTTCTGTCCTCCCTGCTGTGCGCCGGCGCTTCATCAGAAGGCACGCAAACCGAGGCTCAGCGGGGAGGAGAGAATCAGGGATACACTGAATTTTCGGCCGCAGATTTGCAATTTGCCGAAATGTTTGTGCATCCCTAGTTTCTACACTAACCTCCAATGCAACTAAGGCATTTACATTGACCCGCAATGTAATAAGGGGTACTTCTGCACCCCAACCCCACCTCTCTGCTTACTTTTGCACCCCCCCTTCTTTGCTCACCTTTGCTGTGGTGTCAGACAGGACTCCCAAGCCATGGCTTATTCATATATAAATCCAGTGGCTCATTTATATGAATGAGCCAGTGACAGGGTGAGAGAGCTTCGCTGTTTTCCCTGTAATATAGGTACACAGCCTTCCAGGGAGAGGTGAAGTTAAAGCGGGACTGTCCCAGCAAATCTGGAACAGTTGGCAAGTATGAGGAATGAAACCTGACCCTTACCACTCCTTAATTATGCATCTGTTTATAGTGAATGAAAAAAAAAGCATTTTCAGTAATAAGTCTCTATCAGAGCTATACAAACAGCTGCACTTGGTTGGACTGTAATTCAGACGCAAACCTATTGCAGATACTTTTTTGAAGGAGAGCCTGATTTGCTACTTATTGTGCCACTAAAGCTTGCAACATACTATTAGATTATTATAAAAATCTAACAGATTCCTCCATCTATGCTAAACAGTGTGGATAGATGAATCTCCCGCTGCTGCTATTGTATTCTGACAGACAGAACCCCCTGCTTTCAAATTACACGACCAGTGATTGCAACTGATTGGCTGTAGTCAATGTTCAGCTAAACAATTTTGGCCCGGCTCCTTTGATGAAAGTCGATTGAGTAATCAACTTCTGTCAGGCCGGCAGAGCCACACACTGTAAGAATTTTGTCCATTTAGATTTCATTCACACAGCGTAGAGTAGGGCCGTACAGATCAGTGCGGCGAGCTTGGCCGTATCAAGTCGTGCCTGGGAAGGACAGGTGCTGCGTGTGATTGTACGCAGCAGCTTGTTCTTCCCTATGGGAGAACGCAGCCGTATGCTGTCATACGCTCACACGACCTGCACATCCGTGTGGGTGCCGGTGTCCATGCTCGGACGCAGACAGAATCCATCCTGTCTGCGTCCGAGTACGGGTACCCGCACCCGCATGGATGTGCAGCACGGTGGAGTGTACGGCCGCGTCCTTCCATAGAGAAGAACAAGCTGCTGCGTACAATCACACGCAGCACCTGTCCTTCCCGGGAATGGCCCGATATGGCTGTGCACGCCGCATAGATCTGTATGGCCCCACTCTACGCTGTGTGAATGAGGCCATACTGTGAATCCATGCTTTTTAGTGCGGATGGGGAAATTGAATGTTTGTGTCTCATCCGCCCCCACAAGCTGAACAATCAGCCGTATATGACCAGCTTTAATTTACACACATAAGTGAATAAGTCAGATTAGTGACCCATCTCAGTGGCCCATCCCTTATCAGACAGCTCAGTCCTTATAGGCCGGCTCACAGGCAGTCAGCCTGTTCGTAAGGAGATTATTATTGCTGTACTGCTTTTTAGCTAACTAGCAGTGCTCTGGGAATCTTTTGTCGTGTATTGCTTATTTGTAAAACAAATATTATATCCAAAAATATAAAACAACTGTTTAAAAATGTATAAACTTTAAAAAAAAAATAAGCTAAATAAATCTTGCCCCTCTTCCGCAACAAGAGGCTTGTTTACTAAGGAAGTTGGTATGAAAGTGTTTTTTTTATTACCCTTGCTCATTTTTCTTACAGTATCATCAATATTATCACAACAAAGCAACAATGATTCTTGTTTTCCTTTCCAGCTGTTCAAGAGAAAAGGATACTACATATGATATACATAAAAATATTTGTTCTTCTTAGAGAACACTCTAGCTATATTATTAGTATCTGCTTTTCCAGATACTTTATGACACATCAAATTAGATTTAAATAATCAATCTGCTCCAATGTTTTAGGGTCCATTGAAATTTGTGAGGTGTGCTGATGCACTTGAATTACCGCATTATATCTGTTAGGCAGAGCTGTGAAATCAATGGGGTTCCAATGCAACATCCCAAAATATCAGACATGATACCAAATTTTTGCTGCACCGCAACACAATATTTAACTATGTAACATGTGTTGCGGTAACATGCGCATTAGCGCATACATTACTGCAATGTTATGTAAATCAGTCTTCAATAAACTAATTTTAACAGTGAATTAAAAGTATTCTTTTTTGTGCATTGATGAATTTTTTGCCTGCTGGCTGGAAAGGAGAGCATTTATGCTGCAGGGAAGTTTGGACAACAGGGGTTACTATGACAACTTGTCGCTTTGGTGCAGAGAAAAAAGTGCATATAACCCTGTTCCAGATTGCTAAATGTCTTCTAGCTCTGTATAGTATTTTAACACACTGGTATTGTAGCAGAACTTACTAGCCAAATGAATATCAAATATTTCACAATGACTTAAAATTCATATTTCCTTATTGCATAGATGAGCCTAAGAGGCAACCTGGGGCTCCTGCAGCAAGGTGGTTGAACACTGCACTTATGCTGCTACAGTTTAAAGAACAGATCAGCACTTTGGAAATGTCAATGTGTGGTTACCCTTAGTGGGTCCACCTTCCGTACCCCAGCAATTTTGTAAGTGCATGTCCTCAGTAGTTATTGTACCACTTTCTTTGGGGGTCACTTGAAGCATTGGCTCCTGCTGGAATTGTACAGGCTATGTTGGACTGGATATCTCTCCACCCAGCGTTGCCTGTATGCAACAGAGCAAGCCACTCTGATGGTCCGAGTGAATTTCTCTGTTACGGGTCTAACCAGACATAGGAAATTAGACAGGGGACCCAGGGCTAATGCCCCCAGGGTCTGGAGGCTAGTGACACTTATTCTAGGCTGTACAGATGGCAATGTAAGGCATTTGTTCTAACCATTACTAGGCTACTCCACTGCCCTGATCCACCTTTAAAGCCCACCCTAAAAATCCTATACAAATGCCAACTTTTTGCAAGTCAGTTATACATTATCTGCTAATTCATAGTGATATAACTAGAATAAAACAATTGAATACTAACACCTATATCTAATATGCTGACATCATATATCCTTGTTTATCTGAATGCTACACATGCTAGCTTTCTCTGCAGCAAGTACAGTGAAAGGCAGATGGTTCAGTGTTAATGTTCACCCCTTGTGATAGGCCCAGATGTGCTCATACCCAAAAGTAATGGTTTTTCTCAGGTCTTCAGCAGTGAACTGAGGTAGTGGAGAAGCATGGCGTAGGTAAAAGCAGGGAGTTTATGGTGTTGATTTTTCCTCTGTGGTTAGAGTACTGGGTTAGTATAGTATTAATAGCCAATGTGTTCATCCAGACCCGAGTACAGGTAGAAATAAAAAAGTAGTACAAGTAGAAATATCCCAATAAAGTGAACTAATGACAATAAATAAGATATAATACTGTCATTCAGTAAACTGATTTGACAAATTAAACATTCATGAAATATAAGAAACATATAAAAATACATAAAACATATTTATATAGTATATACTGAACACATGATCACATTAAAGCAATAAATGCCAAATATATATGCTTAATATACAGTACTTTTTTCTTTTTTTTTTTTAAAGCCCATGGAGCGTGCTCAATCTCTGGGAGCTGCCGAAACAGGTCCCACAAGTACTAGGTTGGGGGGCTCTCCCGAAGAGAGATCCCCGAGGTGGGAGAAGACAGAGGGCCCCCATAAGGACACAGGAATCTCCTCCCCAACATCAGGAAGGGCCCCGAAGGTACCCACACCCTTTGTCATCTCTAGGTCAATTTCAATCAAAAAGCAAAAACGTGCCAATCGTGCATATAGTGCAATGCTTAATATACAGTATATTGTATGTATAAATAGCCCATGTAGTTACTAATACAAAATTAAAGTGAAGTTAAAATGCCACAGAGATTGGAGGAACAGATATAATCAGGTATGGAGACCCGAATCAATTAGGTATGGTAAAACATATTAAATATTATTCATATTAAAGTGTAAGAATGATAAAAGAATAAAACATGATTTTCAAACAAAAAAGATATAAAAGAAACAGACAATTATTTATTATGACCTATGCAGTGTAAGGAACAAAAGGGATAAAACAGAAATTCGGCTTTACTGCAGTAAATATTAATTGGGTGTCAATTGTATCTCTAATTTAAACTAACGTGGCTACATTAATAAATGTATAAAATATATCAGTACAAATGTTCCGAAAACATGCTGATATTTTTTTTTTCATCTTAACAAAATATTTTTAAATTATGGCTGTTAAAAGAAAAACGTGACGATGTCCATTAAATGTTCACATTTCACCGCCAGCTTTTGCAGAGAGATGAAAGTGCTTCTGTAGCAAGCTACAAATATGCCTTTGTCCTTATTCTGTTTCATTAGCGCATTTCAAGTGAATAATCATTCAGATGGAAGCATAATACAGATGCTAAAAACGCTAGAAAAGTGAGCTAAAAAGAAGCATTTTTAGAACACAGGAGTGCCTGTGTCTGTTCTGTAAAGCTGGATTTTCATCACACATGCTTCTACCTTTGCTTTCAGTTTCCAATCTCATTTTATCTACTCTTTCTTGTTATGTCTCCCCTCTCCCTCTCTTCCATTTGTTCTTGCACAGAACAGTAGCTTTTCATCTTGCTGTGGCAGTGTCAGCAGTTGGTATCTCCTAACCAGCATGATGCTGCCAAGTTTCTTTCATTTACATGCAGATGTGGTTGACTAAGAGAATTAAGCCTTGGAACTTGTCTTTCTATGAGGTCCTGCCAGCATGGAGCTAGCAAGGCAGAACTGATCAAAGAGCAATTTTAGACTGATGAATTAGAGGCTTCATTCTTATGCTAGAAATTTGAATATAGAGGATCACATCTTTTATTGTGATTGTTTCACATCAAGGCAATGGGTGTTATTTGCATAGGCTTGCCTCATCAGCCCTTTACACTACCTGAGGAGCAGCAAGATCCTCTTTACAGCATTTAACTTTTTTTTTTTTTTTTTTTAGCAGAAAATGCCATGCTGATTTTTATATGTTAAACAAATTATACCGAAACCTAGGCACCATTTTAAGGTTTTGCTAAAATGTATGTATTTTATTTAATTTGCACAATCCTTAGCAGTAAAGTCGAAAGTAAATGTGACATAATATCTTGAGTATGTTCTAGGGTAATTTAAGGTAAATCAGCTAGGTAAAGTCTGGAAAGACTAGAAATATACATTTATTCTTAGAAATAAACTAGAGATTGCTGTGAATTGCATCCTCTTTTATCCAAACTAGTAGAATACATACTGTAAACACCGAAAAATATGATTGCAGTACAGTAATGCAGTTTTTTCTTGCACATTTTCTCCTTTATTTTTTAAAGTGATGAGCTTCAGGTTGGGGTCGACCATAAATTCAATCTGCAAACAAGTTTGCAGATTGAATTGATGGTGAACCTATGCAGTTATTCGCATCTTTAGCAACTAGTTACCAACAGTGCACTTCCTGGCCTCTAAACTGTGGTCAGGTTTCTTCTCTTTTTTTTCAATTCACATTTTCATATTTTTAGTCAGTGGCCCAGTCAAAGTTTTTAAAGATTGTGCACGTACTCCCTACAATATTTTAGGGACTTTTTTGTTAAATAAATACACTCTAATGTTGATTTATTTTTAAATGAAAAGCTGGCTGGTGTGGATCCTTGTGAAAAAGTAGACTAGTCATAGTGTTAAGGGACTGTGCACTCAATACAATATTTTGGGGACTTTTCTTTCTAAAGGTTTTTTTCTTTGCAAGCTGGCTGGTGTGGGTTATGTTGAACAAGTAGCCTAGGCAAAGTGTTTAACTACCTGAAGACCAGGGTGTTACACCCCCTTCCTGACCAGGCCATTTTTCAATATTCAGCACTGTGGTATTTTGACTGATGTTTATTCCGTCATGCAACGCTGTACTGAAATTAATTGTATATCATTTTTTGGGGGACAGATAGAGCTTTGTTTTGGTGGTATTTAATCACCACTGGGGGTTTTTATTTTTACTATAGCAAGGAAAAATTACTGACAATTTTGTTTTTTTTACATTATATTAAGGAAACAATTATTATTACACAATTTTTGCTAAAATATAAAAGACAGGGTCACGTCGGGTAAATAGACACCAAACATGTCAAGCCTTAAAATTGCGCGCACCCGCGAAATCGCAAAAAAACGACCATACCCAAAATGACCACAGGCGACGCTTTAAAAGCTTTTACCGCTCCTCAGTTTAGTATTATCAGTGAATAATGACCCTAGAATTATTGCCCTCACTGCGACGTGGCGATATGTAATATGTGCAGCGCAATGGCCACAATCGTTATTTTCGCACGTGTGCGTGCCTGTCGCATGTTTGCACGCATGTATGTATGGGTGGGGACTTTACAAAAATGTTGTGTTTTTTTTAAATTATTTTTCATGTGTGACTTTCATTTTTATTTTTTTTTGCAACTTTATTGTTATCATATTGGGGGATAAAAAGCCCCCTATGTGATAGCATAGAGATGTGACAGATCCTCTTTATGGAGACATCAGGGGTAGACATGTGCACAACAAAAAAAATTATTTCCAGACGAAAAACATGAAAACAAAAAAAATTTCATTCGTTTCATCAAAGGAAACTAATTTTTATGTTGTTTCGTAGGCAACGAATCCAAAACCGCACACTGAGACCGCAGAACAAACGTCGGCCATACCAGCCGCCGGCTTGTTCTGCGCATGCGCGCTGCCATTTTGGATTAGATCTTGGTATACACCAATATGGCGGCACCCGCATGTTTGATCTACGCCACACGCTCTGCCTCCAAGATGGCGGTGGGCATGTGCAGAAAACAATATTGGCCGCCGGCCTGTTCTGAAAGCGCATTTATATATGCCCTTAATGTCGTTTTAGTCTATTCGGGCACATATTAAATGAGTTATTTCGGATTCTGACGAATTAACTGATTTTCGTTTATTTGCAGGTTCGTCCGAATCTGAATGCACATGTCTAATCAGGGGTCTCCAAGACCCCTAACATCACCTAGGGACCCCAAAAGAAGCTAATTAAGCAGAGATCTGCGTCATCAGCTTCTCTCCAGCTTCTCTCTCATCAATTCCACATTCTGACACCGGAGAGAGGATCGGAGGGAGATTGTGTACCGATCTCCCTCTGATCCCCTGTCACAGAGCCTCCATGCTGGTCCCGGGCTCGCACCAGGCACAGCGGAGCTTGGGGAGGGGGGGCGCACAGACCGGCACCTTATACAAGTGATCTGCCGGCTCTATTGCCGGTGGATCGCTTGTATATAAACAGGCATCGCTGCCTGTTTTTAAATCTGAGCAGTGTCCCGCTCGTGAGCGGCGCGCGCGAGTGGGTGGAGCCAACATGCCGTCTTTAGATGGCCAATCAGATCCAGGAAGGAGCGACCTTGGAGCGGTGACTACTTTACAACACACACAGGGACCATGGGGAACAAAAGTAGTCACCCTCCAGAAGGAAGGACATTGTCAGCAGCAGGTCAGAGATGATCTGCAGGCGTGTGATGCACAAATAGGATCCACTATTGTTAATAGTTCATGTAGTTGAATGCATTTTTAAGATTTAACTCCTGAGTTTAGTGTCACTTTAATTACTCAGCAAATAGGGAACATAGCATAATACACAACAACCAATACAAACAACAGTGAGACAACCTAACTAAATAATTAAATATTTTGGGTTTTTGTTTTTCAGTGAAATCAAAACACTATAATTTTTTTTAAATTAAAAACTGGATGGTATTGGTCTTGTTGAAAAAGTGGCCTAGTCAAAGGGGCTTATTTATAAACAATTCACAGGGCCAATCTCTGAAAATATAGGGGTCTATTCACGAAGCGTCCGAAGGATCTGGCCGTAGCTTCGGCCGATCCTTCGGCTAGCTTCTGCCCCAGGACCCCTTCGGTTCAGTAGAACCGAAGGGGTGCTGTACGGGCTATTCACAATAGCCCGTACAGCTCTCGATCATGGCCGAGCGGCTCAGCCGAGCCGAACGCATATGCATCGGCTCGGCTGAGCTGTGCTGAAATCCGAAGCTGGCCGAGCGGCCGGCCATTGGCTGGCCGACAGCCTGCTTCTGACAGCTGGGCGGAGCCAGCCGTGATCTTACGGCTGGCTCCGGCCACTTTCAGAGAGATCAGCGTCCCTGGTTACTAACCAGGGACACTGATCTCCAAACATCTAACTCTCCCTGGCGGCCCGGGAGTCTCCTGCTCCCGGCCGCCAAGGAGAGAAACATGCTGTGTCTTTTTTTCATTATTCTGACACGAGCAATGTCAGAATAGAAAAAATAAATAAAAAATTTCCCATTGAAAAGCTTTGGGGCATTACTATTGGCTATTTCAATTTGCAATAGCCAATAGTAATGTCCCAATGCTTTTCAATGGGAATTTTTATTTTTTTGCTATTCTGACATCGATCGTGTCAGAAACTAGCAGTGAGAAGCCTGCCGGAGGTTCGGCTCAGCCGATCCAGATGTTGGATCGGCTGAGTCGAACTCCTTCGGCACTTCAGGTCGGCCGAACATGCTGAGCATGTTCGGCCGACCCGAAGCCACGCGAAGCAAGCCGATGTACGGCTGATTTCAGCCGATGTATGGCTGAAATCAGCCATACCAGCCTGAAGTGAATAGCCGAAGTGTTCGGCTCACTTCACTTCAGATTGGTCATTCACTCGGCTGCCCTCGGCAGCTTAGTGAATAGACCCCATAGAGGCAAAAACAAATGTTCTCATGTATATGTTCTTTCCAGGTCGAATGTGATGTAATACCACATTATGTCCACTATATGGAACTGAGGAGCATAGTAAATAAATGCTTATGTCCTACACTCCTCAGCATTCGGAAGGATGGTGATCTCACTCTTAAGCTTGCCATACACCTTACAATTTATCTGCAGATTTTCTGTGGTCAGATGGAAAAGGTGCAACAGATTCCTCCATCTACACTTAACTATGTGGATGGAGTAATCTCCACTTGGGCCAATCTGTTGCACTTTTTCCATCTGACCTCAGAAAATCTGCAGATAAATTGTAAGGTGTATGGGCATCTTTAGGAAGAAGATGAGGGTAAGGTATGTGTAAGTACTATTTGTTTGCTACACAAGCTTTTATAATACTTCCCTGTAGAATTTTGGATTGGGGAGTAGTTAAAGGAAAACTATACTTTTAATACAGTTGGCCTTAATTAATCCTTCAGCCCCTGAGTGCAGCCTGACTGGTAAAATACTTACCTTTTTTCATCACTCATGAATAGTGATGAGCTTGGACTTGGTGCATTTCACCTAAATTTGAATATGTACTTTGGCTACTCCGATCCTTTATATAATTACTGCAGTCTGAGCCCTCCTTAGGGTCAGAACCAATTTCTTTTTCCAGTGCCAAACCAGTTTGCCTGAGTTTGCCCAAGCCTGCTCAAAACTGTGATCGATAGCCCTCTCCTGACCCAATCAGTCACCGCCCCTTTGTGATGTGTAGCTGCAGGATGGGCAATGTGCCTGCGGCAACTGGCGTGTGAAATACCGCAGACATACACACACATGACTGACTGACCATAGGTGGGTCGGTCACAGTGTCCCCCTAGACAGACAGCACTCTCACCTTGGCGTAAGGTGGCTTGTTGTGGGAGAAAGTACCCCTGGCATTGTCCACCTGGACTGGTATGAGACACTCCTGTTCACTCTTTTCTGTGTTGCTGACTGGAGAGGTCTGTGGGCAACCTTTTCTACCCCTGCCCTTTGCTGCTGTGTTGGCTGGTATTGGTGTACCTGCCTCTGTCTATTGGCCCCTATCCAGCCATACTGTTGTGTCGCCACATTGCAACATCTCCCCCTCCTCCAACTCAATGGTCAGGCCTGCATGCATTTTCCAGCAGCCATGAGATTACATGTGTAATACATCACTGGATGTGGGACCCCTGATCTGCAGACTGTCTGTCTGAACACTAATTCCTGTGACTCAATGGTTGGTCAACTGTCCAGAGCTCAAAAAATGCCCCGAAGGACCTACTGTTTTAAGGGGAGTGCTTTTGATCTTGGATATGGGTCAAGTTGAGCTGCTCCTTCCACTGGAGAAATATTGAAGCTAAAAGTCCACTTTCTTCTTGGCTTGCCAATCAATGTCATGGAGCTGCCAAGAAACAATTGAAACTGTTTATTGCAGATTGCATTGGACTGTTCAGCTTTTTTTAATTAAAAGTTGATAGATCTGTCTGTCGGTGCGGGACCACCCTCTGATTTCCACCACAATCCAAATTGTCAGGGCGACGCTCAAGCACTCCTCACTGGCCCCGGCCCCCTAGCCCCTAACACCGGTGATAGGGGACCCCGACTTCGCGCTTGATGACATATTTGTGTTCCGTGAGTTACAACAGTTACGATAATCACAACGCAAACTTGTGCTGACAGCAAATTCTCTGTCCACCGTAAGCACGTCAGATGCTCTTACTAGCTTTACGTAAAATATTATGTTTGATGTTAGCCGAAAGGTTTTATGTATCCGATATGCTTCTACTGGAATTGTATGTAAGCAACAGCAATCACATGTTCTTTGGTAGTTGCATCTGTAACTTTTGCTCGAACATACATGACTGTAACCTTGTTTTGATGACATGTCAGTTAATAAACGAATTTAAAAAAAAAAAAGTTGATAGATCTTGCAAAAATGCCACCATATAGAGGCGTAGTGCTTTTTACTTCAGCCTTGCAGCTCTGGGGGTTCCTTGTTCAAATCCCGTTTAGGACACTATCTGTAAGGAGTTTACATGTTCTCCTTTTGCTTGTGTGGGTTTACTCTGGGTGCTCAGGTTTCCTCCCACATTGCAAAGACAAGCTGATAGGTTAATTGGCTCCTGTCTAAATCGGCCATGTATGTAAGCATGTGAAATAGGGACCTTAGATTGTGAGCCACTTGAGGGCAGAGACTGATGTGAATGTGCACGTAAAGTGCTGTATAAATTGTTGGCGCTATATAAATACCTATAATAAAATAAATAATGTACTATCGACAACAGAATAAACTAATTTTTCATGCTTTTATTCACAGTGGTTGCATTAATGCATCGTTTCAATGTAATAAATATAACTGATGCATCCAAGTAAGTGATCATTTTAACTTAGAAGTTCAAAAATTTTTAACGGGGCCAACAGGAAAAGGATATTGCTTCCCTGCAGAATTACTATATATGAATCAAGTTTGATCCAATCCCAAGTGTAAAGGGTTTCTGAAAAAAAAGTCCTTGGGGGTGCTGATCCTAGTCATAGTAAAAAGTATCCTCTTATCAGTTCTAATTAAAACATTTAGTACATAACACATCTACTAAAACTAGTTGACATAGTTTAATTTACAAAGGTTACATTTCTGAATCAATAAAACAGTTAAAAAGCATAATTTCTAAGTAATACATCTTACTGATGTATCAAAGCAAATAATGATCATTTACATTTGGAGGTCTGAAATTTAATTAGAGGACCAAACAAAAATGGGACATTGGTTCCCTGGAGAAATATGTGTCAGAGCTGGTCTCTGACAGTGTAAAAATTATTTTCTACTTTGTTAACTTTTGCCTTTTTTAACTTTTGTCTTGTATCAGATGTTTAATGTACCTACATTATTGAGCATACTATTTGCAAGCAAAGTAGCATTGTAAAATTTGAAAATAAATTAGAAAATTACATTAAGTGAAGCCATTTTCTGGTGATGGAAGTTTTGATTTTGTAGGAAATCATACTAATGGAATGATTCAAAATTGTATGTTGTGTGAAATTTAGTTTACGCCAATACTGCTATACTTATACTGTGTTTTCCTGTTCAGAGTTGGGTACTGGAAATTGTAAAAGGAAACACAATGAGGGGAATTTATCAAAACTGGAGCATCTATGCATGGCAACCAATCAGCTTCTCTCTTTAATTTGCAAATCTTAACTGAACTGAACTGAAAATGTGAAAATAGCAGTTTAAAGTCTATGTCTGGGCAAAATAAAAACAATACATATTCAATACATGTCTGCAATACGTACACATTTTCCCATGTTTTGTATCTTTTAACACAATGTTAAGTACAGAAAAAAATGTTGATATTTCCAGAAGTGCAGTGAACTCCTAACTTCCTGCAGTGGGTTAACAACTCTGCCTCTGCTGCACTGCAAGGTTGCCAACCATGTCTGAGTTCTCCACTGCTGGACTGCCCCTCCCTCCTTATGGAGATAAGTGAAGGTTAAAGAGGAACATTACCCATATCTTTAATAGAACAACAAACACACATTTAGAAATGTTTAGCAATGACAATCTACAAACACATACTTCTAGGTAATTGCCGGCTTTGTATTCTTTGCATACCTTATTTATCTTTTCTTCCCCAGTCTTCTGGCAGTGGCCATGTTTACTAGGGGCAGATTACTAACTCTCTTATATCTTCCTGGATTTCTGGCACATGTGACTAGACATGTGAAGGCAACGTTGAACTACTTAAAGTGGACCTTTAGCCCCTTTCACTAAAAACCACATCAGCATGCAGCTCTGCATGCTGATATTAAATCATCTTACATTCATTAGTTAAACAAACATGTTTTTAATTTACTCACAAATAGAGTTTATCCACTTCCTGGTCCACTTCTGGCACAAATGAGGAAATGTGCCCAAGTTTTGCATCCCTAGAAGGTCACACCAGCAGTGCATTGCTGAGAAAATCTCATCTGTAATCTCATGAGATCTTAGGGAAGGGAATTTTCCTCCCCTGAGATGATGTACATGGTCATATGTCCTAGTCACATGTGGCAGAGTTCCAGGAAGTAAAGGGAAATCTAGTAACCTGCCCTTAGCTAACATGGCCACTGTCAGAAGACTGGGGAAGAAAAGAGAATTAAGGTATGCAAAAAATAAAAAAGCCGGCAATTATCTAGAAGTATGTGTATGTAGATTGTCATTACTAAACATTTC
This sequence comes from Nanorana parkeri, assembly GCF_000935625.1. Classification (NCBI taxonomy): domain Eukaryota; kingdom Metazoa; phylum Chordata; class Amphibia; order Anura; family Dicroglossidae; genus Nanorana; species Nanorana parkeri. Next base: position 821,251 of record NW_017306356.1, on the reverse strand, counting down.
TAAAGGTGTGTTTATTTGTTATTTTAAAGATATGCGTAATGTTCCTCTTTTGTAGGGATGATTGCAGGGGCTAATATACTGAATGTGCAAAATTCCACTTGTATGTCATTGTTTAAAAAAAAAAATACCAAGCTTTATGAAAAGCCACAATTGTACCATGACAGCCCAGGTTGCCCCAAGTGACTCTGCCATGAAGGAAGTAGGGGTGCTGCCATTGCTTGTCTCCTTCTGACGATGCTAGATACCTATCTCAGTTAGATTTCAGCATATATTTCTCTGAGACCTGGAACAAGCATGCTGGAAATGAGGCGAACCTCTAAAACGTGTTGCTTAGCAACATCTGACACTTCACGACCCGGAAGTACCTAGCAGCTGTGGTCCAGCCTTGAAGAGAAGCAGCTACAGCACTGCTTGGCTATTAGATCAGATCTGGGTCTCCCAGCACAGGTGTTCTGCAATCTTTCTGAACTGGACTCTGCTCTCTTCATGTGCCTTCCATTCTGATAACAATTTTGGACCAGCAGCTAAGACTTACATCTGATGTGTGACAGGCAAGAATTTTATTAGAACTGGAGCTTCTTCAAAACTAATAATATACAGTCCACAACCAATTGTGTATCTGTATATTCTGTATATCTGTATATATACTGTAAAATCAGCCATACACCCAGTTGTTATTGTTTAATGGCAGATCAGCTTCCCCAGGTCATTTGGGGACGCTGATCTGTCATTACAAATGGGCGGAGCAAGCCATGAGATCACGGCTGGCTCCGCCCAGCTTTCATTTGCAGGGAGAACGGCCGGCCCTTCGGGAGGCCATTCTCCTCGCTTCGGCTGTCACTTCGGCTCAGTCAAGCCGAAGCATATGCCTTCTGCTCGGCTGAGCCGCTCGGCTGCCTTTGGCTGTGGTATGGGCTATTCTGAATAGCCCTTACAGCAGCCCTTCGGTTCTACTGAACCGCAGGGCAGAGGCGGCCGAAGGGAGCCGAAATATCAGCCGAAGCTACGGGTGGATCCTTCTGCTTTTTAGTGAATTATCCCCTTAGTGTACAGCATTATTGCTAAAGCATCAGAATATGAGCCAGGTATGAAGCTGTTACAAAAGGAATGCATTAATGGCAGCCTCAATTAATTTCTCAGAAGAGTACTGGGAAATTTTTAGAGCGTTGATCTTTCACAGTTACAGACAGAAGCACATTTACCAAAAAATCGGAGCATGGGGGAGCAGCCTCACTACCACACAGGCACATGGCCACCAAACCACCATCATGAATTTAGTGTTACCACGCCAAGCTGCCTATTATCGTCAACCATATAAAGCTTCATAAATGCTTCAGCATGGTCATTCAAATGTCTGCAAGTTAGCGCAGTCTTGGTGGATTCATGACAGCAATAGTAAATCAGGCCCAGATCACTTTAGTGCAAGCTATTGCAAGAAATATAAAATCCTTGTAAATCTTTGTAAATGAGTCCTATTTGGGTTGAATCTAGGACTTGGAATATTCCATTGTTTCTAGTATTAGTGTTACTGTTGCTTTCACTGGCTTCTGCATGATTTCACTTTACTAAGCATGAGCGCCTTGTAATTTATGCAACATTTAAAGGTGCAGTTTAGGTCTGGATTGTTAGAACTGCATGAGAAGCATCTGTATGCACATAAAAAACTCAATCAGATAATGTTGAAGTAAAAGCTACAATTTTGGCTGTTAGCGGAGCATGATTCTTTCTCTAAAAACTTGCCTGTCAGCATCCATCCTCCGCTCTCCCTCCCCTTAAGCATTTTGCTACCATGGAAACTTTTAAGCATCAAAGCATTGCAGCAATTAACTTCACTTTCTGGCACAGTGCAAGACATTTTCGTACCCACTACAGACACTAATCAGTGTTTTTCAAATGTACTGTACATCCACCAATAACTTCATTTTCCTGCAAGTTTAAATTGTACATGATTTTAGTGTACTCTATACAATATCTTAATTTGAAGGCATGCCTTATTTATTTAAGAGTTTTAGCTGTCAGGCTATACTAAAGACTAATATTTTGTACCTAAAAATCAGGACGGGGGAAGGTAAAATGATTGAGATTTATTAAATGTTGTGGGATACCTACATATATAAGAGTATTTTCTGAACACACAAAAGAGACAACACATTTATCACTCATAGGCTTCACCACTTTTACATTGCTACATTAAAGCTGCACTTTACACAGACATAAAAAAAATGCTGTAATGCACTAAAAAAAAGCATGTTTACTTGCAACTTTACTTGCATTTGACTTGATTTTTAATCTCATGTTCTTCCCTGTACAGCAGCACTCAGATGGTGAGAGTAAGGGCAAGCACTAGGTCAAGAATAAAAACTTGGCCGTTGACCTTGGCTGGAGTTCCATTTTAAAAGAATCTTCTAGATCTGAGAACAAAGACTCTTGCTGCAGATGTTTCACCTGTAACATGATGAAAATAGTCATGGATTTGTATCCAAAAACCTATTTAAATACCATTATTACCAAACTGTCTTCTTGTTATGAAAAAAAATCAACCGACTTTTAAATATGTAGCATCCGGAACTTTAAAAAAGTGAAGAATCTGAATGCATTTCAAATGCAGCTGTGATTACATTGGAAAGTCTAATGATTATGGGAACAAAGCCGAGGCATGACATGGAAGCTAGAGTAGATACCTATTATTTGCTGTATTAGAAACGCAACTGATCTCTGTGCTAGTAGCGTTACACTTTTTATTACATACTAATATATGAACCTGTCTTTCTACATTTTCTCTTTGGGGCAAATGGAAAACTATGTTCAAACTTAATTAATACAGTAACCTTTAAACCTGTTTCAGTAATCAGATAATCAGAACAGGATCATAAAAAATGAATTGAAAGATTTGGGGTCAATTTTAGTTTACGTGATTTATTTAAGTTTTTAACCACTTGAGTACCTGGGCCTTTTTCACTATAACACCCTTGATTCCAAGAGCATTTTTTTTGTTTAAGTAATGTCTCCAGATCTTATGGGGTCTATTCATGAAGCTGCCGAAGGATCTGGACGTAGCTTCGGCCGATCCTTCGGCTAGCTTTCGGCTAGCTTCGGCTCCAGGACCCCTTCGGTTCAGTAGAACCGAAGGGGTGCTGTACGGGCTATTTACAATAGCCCGTACAGCTCCCGATCATGGCCGAGCGGCTCAGCCGAGCCGAACGCATATGCATCGGCTCGGCTGAGCCGTGCTG
>NW_017306356.1:814057-817491 GCF_000935625.1 Nanorana parkeri | reverse complement strand
CCCGCCCTCTGCTGCAGTTCCCCATCAGGTCCAGCAGCAGAGGGCGGGTACAATGCTAGTTTACTATTGGCTATTGCAAATTGAAATAGCCAATAGTAATGTCCCAATGCTTTTCAATGGGAAAATGTCTTTTTTTTTTTTCTATTCTGACATCGATCGTGTTAGAATAAAGAAAAAAAAAGGGCACTGCTAGTTCCGCACAATCGTTTGCTATTTACTTTTTCAACTTTTTTCACTGTTTTTCTGTTCTGCTCGGTACCGCTGAGGGATCGAGCAGAACAGCCGAGCCGAATGCCGCTATTCACTCACTGCTGTTCGGGATCTTTAAGAATAGCCCGAACAGCAGTGAGAAGCCTGCCGGAGGTTCGGCTCAGCCGATCCAGATGTTGGATCGGCTGAGTCGAACTCCTTCTGAACTTCGGGTCGGCCGAACATGCTGAGCATGTTTGGCCGACCCGAAGCAAGCCGATGTACGCCGATGTACGGCTGATTTCAGCCGATGTACGGCTGAAATTAGCCGTACGATGTACGATGTACGGCTGAAATTAGCCGTACCAGCCAGATCGGTCATTCACTCGGCTGCCCTCGGCAGCTTCGTGAATAGACCCCTATATCTTTTAGCTTCCATATTCTACCCTAATATGTCATAAAACATTTTTCTTGAGACAGATAGGGCTTTAATTTGATAGCAGATTTAGACACATACATTTTTATTTTCTAGGTTTTAATTATGAAGAAAATGTAAAAAAACGATTACTTTCCTACATTTCTTTCCTACATAAAAGTGTGGTTGAATAAGAATGTGTACATCCCCAATCCTATGGAGAAAAGTACAGTGGATAATAACCCATTTTGCCGTATTTTATTAATTTGATAGCACTGACAAATTCTGCAGGCATTTACAAAGTTCATAGACTAATCACATTTCCTGCCCCAGCGAGCTTACAATCTGTTGTCTATATTAGACAACATAGGTCACAGGACACAGGTCCATTCATCAATCTTTTTCACCAACACAGTCATACAAATATCACCCAAGATGCACATATTTTTGTAATTGGAAAAGTGAATGTTGAGTAAAAACATTGATAAATAGACTTCCCCAGATTTTTCTAGGGCAAATATGTTTTTGAGAAGACAACAGAGCACCAGAAGGAGTGGGTCAGGGTCCAAAATGAGGAGACACACAGGGGGATACAGGGGCCAGAATGAGAGGAGACACACAGGGGTGATACAGGGGCCAGAATGAGAGGAGACACATAGGGGAGTACAGGGACAAGAATGACAGGAGACAGGGACCAGACTGAGGGGAGAGGACATGAATGAGAGGACACAGGGGCCATACTGAGGTGACACACAGGGGCCAGAATGAGAGGACACAGGGGCCAGAATGAGAGGACACAGGGGCCAGACTGAGGGGAGACACAGTGTTGGTGCTGCTCGGGCTGCTGCTGCTCCAGCTCAGGCTGCAGGCTCTGCGGGGGGTACATGTCCCCGGGGCTGATACATGGCAGGGCCAAGGTGCTAGGAAGCTGGTGCACTGCTCCTTGTACGGCTGATCATGAGTACAGCAGCAAGGTTGACACCATTCACTCCTTTTTCACTTCCATTCTTGGAAACCCATTGTCTTTCAATAGGTTTGCTGGGCTAGACATCATCTGAACAGCCCACCTATGGAAATTTGAGGACAAGCTGTGACAGTCAAAGACAACTAGCCAACTTTGCCAGCTCTGGAGGCAATGAATACTCAGTAACACCATTGTAGAAATTAGTAATATTAATATACATGGGTGGTAATATTATTATAACATTTTCTTTAAAAGGTTCCTGCTTATTTATACTTATGTTCCTTGCATATTTATCCTATACCTGCTTGACCCCTACAGAGCCAGTGCTTGTGTCGCTACAGCAGGACCCTTTTTGGAGCGGATTTTGCCGCGATTCAATGCAAGCATTTGCGCGATATCGCGCGACAAAGTGCGCGATATCGCACAAAATGCAAATCGCGCGACAAACGCGCGATTTGCGAATCGCCAAGTGTCAATGGGGCCTAAGGCCCCATTCACACTGAGTGACATGAAAATCGGGCGATTTTGAGCGATATTGAGCAACTTGTCGCGCGACATTGCGCAACTTTTTCCTATTGGGCAGTATGCAATCAGGAGCAATATCGCTCAAAAAAAGGGTCATGTAGGAGCGACAAGCTACCAGCGACGAGCTACAAGCGATATTGAGCGACGAGATGTGAACAGCTCCATTGAAATGGATTGGAGAAGCTACATAGAGCGATATTGCTGCAAAAATCGCTCAATAAATCGCTCAGTGTGAATGGTGCCTTAGGCCAGTTTCCCCAATGTAACAGCCTTTGTCACATGCTGAACACTGTATCATGTACACCACGTTGGCAGATGTGCATGAGCATGACCCATTAATGGCGTACGCTTTGTGATTGTGACTCGCTGTATTTCTGTCACATATATGTTGGCAAAGTTTGCAGCGGGGTTTATTGCATTGTACTGTGCCATTCTGTGTAAGCGCCTGTTCCGGGGTCAGCTTACTGCGTACCAATTTTCTTCTCAGGTTCAGTGGTTGCTTGAATGCCAGTATTGGGGGCTGAGGGAATATTTCTTATAGTATGGGTTCTTCTGAGAGTACTGGCTGTAGATCTTTGATGATTTTGCGTATTACCTCTAGAGTAGGGTTGTAGGTAACTACAAGAGGGGTCCTGGTTGGGTTTTTCTTCTCTTTGTACTGTAGCAGTCTTTCCCGTTGCCCACAGTGCGATCGCCTGCATTAGTGCCTGTGTTCCAGTCCAGTGCGATCCGCAAAAATGCTGCAAGCACTATTTTTGCAGATCGCACTGGACCGGAATTCAGGCACTAATGTGCCTGCGTTCCGAGTGCGGGCGATCGCACTGTGGGCGATACCATTGACTTCAATACAGCTCCACACCCCCTCCCGCAGCGGAATGCAGGGAGTCGGCCTGCTTATATTCCAGTGCATTCCAGTACATTACAGGTCCCGGCGTCCTGTCCTCCCGTGGTGCTCATGTGGCCGACGTTGCACCTGGGGTGTCCTGCACCTTTCCATCTGCAGCGTCTGACACATTCAGCTGGCAGCCGCACGAACACCACGGGAGCATATCCGTAGCCAGATCCTTTTGCGCCTGAGGCAAGGAAAAAAACCAAAGTTTTTTTAATTTATTTTTTACTATTTTTTTTTAATTTTCATTATTTATTTTACATTTTCTAAAAAGCCCCCCTGATATTTCCCTTTTAAAATAGAAAAAGAAATTGAGGTCACAAAGTTCTCAATCTCTTTTTCTGCAGCCTCTATTCTAAATGAATGGAAAGCACAGAGGCTTCCCATTCATTCAGAAAATATTTTACTATCAAGCAGTTTCTGAATGGGGAGGAGCCTCTGTACAGAGTGCT
>NW_017306356.1:803561-809002 GCF_000935625.1 Nanorana parkeri | reverse complement strand
AAAATTAGTATATATAATATATATATATTAGTCCCCTGTAATTAGGCGGCCGCTTTAGGTGCCTGGCCTGCCCCTCGATTGTGCTTCCATATTTGGCTCCACCCCAGATTGTGATGGGGAGTGTCCTGTTGTGGGTCATGTGATTGGACTGCTCAGTCTAAAATGCATGGGCCTTTTTTTTGTCCCAGCCCGGCCCTGATTATTGTAGATAGATATGTAGATATAAATAAAACACCTATTTTAAAAGCTGTCTATTCTTGCTGCATAGAAAACCATAAATTAGTTATAATTCATATAGAAATGCTTCTACTGGTGAAAAAAATGATATTCTACTATGCTTAGACCTGGAGAATTGATGAACAAATGTTGCTTTAACAAAACTATCCAGATGAATCTTGATCCAGTGTGAGACAAATATCCACAGGCAATAAGGGGAGGTGTACGTTAAACTGCAGGAGAGAATGATCAGGACCCCTCTTTTGTTAGACTGCGCTGTGGGGAAGAGCTGTTTAAATCTCAGGACTGGATAAACAGAAATACAATTGCCCAACCTACAACTTGTATTATTTGATAGTCGCTGACAAAGGTGGATCACTGATGCCACACAACATGTTTTTTTTTACTCTTCTGCACTGCAGTTAAAGAGTTTTGCAGATTTAGGTGATATGAGTAGTTTCAAAAGACACATTACTGTCTATGCAATCGAATATATTATTTTTTATGGTCACAATTCTACTTTTCCTTACATGCATCTAATGTATCTAATGTATCTAATATTTTGAAACACACTTTTTAGCAATTAACAAAGACAGATTAATGTGTCATTTACAACCAAATGCAGAAAAGGCTTGTATTTGTTGTAGTTTATAAACACCATTCTCTTTTATCCCTTGCACATTTTATATAACATTTGTTGACTGAAAACACCATAAAACAAAAAAAGAGAAAACATGTTAAGGATTAATAGCACAGTTCTTCATTATTAGCTCTTGCTTTCTTTAGTCATCGAGGAGGAGGATGAAGATGCTCCTCTGCCATAGGAATTTCGAGATGCTGGACCACGAGATGCTATAGAAAAGAAATCAGAAAATATGGATATCTGTAACAATACTTGCATTTTACATTTATATATTCCTTACAGTTAAATTAGGTATGCATACCCCTATTCTAGGACATACTGTAGACCTTTCACAAGATATATTTAAATGTAAATTCTAAGTAGTGTATAAGTTTAACATACAGTGTTTAGCATAGACTAAAGGTTCAATATACAGTATTAAAATATATATAAAGCCAAAACATTTTCTATTTTGCATAGTGCAGAGAAGGGTTAAAACCCCTATCATTTTTTTTGCCATCTTTGTCCCATTCCAGAGAATCCATTCAGTTTCTGTCCTATAGACACAACAAAAAGTGAGAGGAAATCTCAAATCAAAGTGAGTTAAATGCCCTTTTAGCCAGTTGTCCACAGAACAAATGGAAGATTTCACCTCTACTTCCATTGTGGTTCCCAAGATTTTGGATTTCCCATCATTTTCTGTCTTGGTAAAAATGGTCGCCAGAGAAAATAGAGACAGTAAATCTCCCCAGTGGAGACACAGGCAGCAATAAAAACCTCACAGGGGTGTCAAACCTTCCCTACTCTATCCAAATTGCAAAACAAGTTTTGGCGTTAGATTATTAAGTAAATATACATTTACTTATTTAATAAAGCAATGCAAAGACCAAAGCTAGAGTAAAATCTAGAGCGAAAACTGGAGGACTAGGAAAAAAACTAAAACTAGGAACCATTACCATGGGCCACTACATTTTGTCTTGGGAAAAAAAAGTTGATAGCATTTCTCATTTGAATATTTCTCATTTTGATCAAAGAAGTCAAGGTTCTGATATATAGTGAGTTGTAGTTGTTGTGCCATCCAAATTGCAGTGCAGGAATGCAATGTAGAAATACTACATTGCTGAGTATAGTACCCCTCGGTGTATGTCTCGTGATAACTGCTTGCAGAGGTTACTTACAGGTATTTACAAACAGAGCCACATCACTATCTCCTGTATTGTAGTAAAGTATAGGGATGCGTCGATATTACGGCCGCCGAAACATATCGGCTGAAAATGGCACTTTTGGCAAAATGCAGAAAGTGCAATTTTTTGGCCGATATAGCGGTGCATCTGTGATTTTTCTCCTCCCCGCTGGGCGCTGCTCTGTGTCCCAGCGGAGAGGAGCGAATCTGTCACAGGATGCCGAGCGGTGCGGGAGGAGAATGCTGTGAGCGGCTGGTGTCTATCCTCCCCGCACCGCTCAGCCTCCTGTCACAGATCAGGAGAGCGGCGGTGTTGGTGGAGACAGCCATTGCTGTCACAGGAGGCTGAGCTCTCCTACCGCATCGCCCCACCCAGCCTTCTGTGACAGCATGTCAGGATGGAGAGGGGCTACAAACAATAAATAATTGAGGACAGAGTATGTTTACTGTGTCCCCAATTAAGAAAGAATGGGAAGTGTTTTTCATCACTTCATGCTCATTCATGATTGTGGTTATAGTAAGCATACTATCTCCAGAAGTTATGAATAAACAGGAAATTAAAAAAAAAGTTAGAATAAAAAACATTTTCGGTTTCGGCCTGACATTTTCTTTCATTTTGGTGCACCTCTATTAAGGTATGAACTAAAAGAGAATCTTACCTCTTGGTCCGAAATGCAAAAGATAGCAGTTGTTGCAATATGGTTTGTCATCATACTAAAATAAATACAAACATTAGAATACATAGGCCGAGCACTTTTCACATCTGATCTCAGACTGCTGTCAACTATCTCCTATAGTCTGGCCCAGATTCAGATTATACTAATCAAAAGAACTATACAATAAAAATAATTAATTATGGCTAGTCTTTGATTTGTATATTCATCTACCATTTTAAAAAGCTATTCATTCTGAGAATAGTAATACATCATAGAGATACATTGCAGCACTATATAAAAACATTTTTAAAGCAAATCTGTACTGAGAGAAAAATGGGGGCTACTTTTTTTTAAAACTGCTAGTGGCCCCTGTTTTCATTTATGCAGCGAGTAGCATACTAGTTCTCGGTACATAACTAAGAAAGTGCTAAAGCTCAATTGAACAGCTAAATGCATTGCAGCTGAATCAAAACAAAAGGTGTTCAAAGTGTTAAGCTGGCCATACACCCTACAATTATATGCAGATTTTCTGTGGTGAGATGGAAAAGGTGCAACAGATTCCTCCATCTACACTTAACTGTGTGGATGGAGTAATCTCCACCTGGGCCAATCTGTTGCACCTTTTCCATCTAACCACAGAAAATCTGCAGATAATTGTAAGGTGTATGGGCACCTTTACAGTTTGTTTTCTTCAAAAATCAGCCACAGCCTGAGTAGAAAAGCCTGTGTCCTGCCAGCATTCTGTAAAGAAGGACCCCTTTTCTCTGTGTGAAAGCACACCTTTTCATTTGATGCACTCACAATGTTACATAGTTGTAAGGTTAAATAAAGACTCCATCTAGTGTGTGTGTGTGTGTGTGTGTGTGTGTGTGTGTGTGTAGGAGTCACTAAGAATTCCCATACCTTTGTATATTGTATTCCCTGAGGAAGACATCTAGAAGTTTTTAGGAAAGATAATGTCACCTATATCTAGGTGATTTTATTAGCATTGACTGTCAAGCAACTAGTATTTTCAAACAATGTTATCAATGCCCATCTCTATAATCACCTAGTACACTTTTCCTTTAAATGAGCATTATTGTAACCTCTGTATTTAAATGTAAGGAAATCAACACTCTTTATATTTTATTAGCTCATAAAATTTGTGGCTTATGAAACAATTTGAATTGTTAATGGGTTTATAGTTAAACATGTCTAAAAGTGGTTAAATCCCGACGGTAGCTTTTAAATAAAAATACTTTTTGATTTTTCTAACCTGTGTTAAAAAATGTAGGTTTCTTTGCAATACTCACCTTCTCCCCAACATAGTCCAATAACTGCAGTCCCATTTCATAGTTGAATGACAGGTACCCTCACTCAACTCAGAAGACCAACACAGTCAGTCATAATCATGCCCCTTGTAGACCTCTAGAGAAGGTGCAGCCATCACCCAACCTGGCTGAGCACACACATTGCTAATCCGCTCATAGTATGTTTTGCAATTGAAAATAGGAAGGTCAGACGTCATGTGAGTGCTGCTGGTTTTCAGGTGGCCTCATGTGAAAAAAACAACACTATGACCCGAAGCCACCCGAAGCAAGCCGATGTACGGCTGAGTTCAGCCGATGTACGGCTGAAATCAGCCGTACCAGCCTGAAGTGAATAGCCGAACAGTGTTCGGCTCACTTCACTTCAGATCGGTCATTCACTCGGCTGCCCTCGGCAGCTTCGTGAATAGACCCCTATGTGCAGGGATCAGGAACACACCTATAGATTATCTGCAGATTTTCTGTGGTCAGATGGAAAAAGTGCAACAGATTCCTCCACCTATGCTAAAATGTGTGGATGGAAAAATCTCCCACTGGGCCAAGCTTCAGTATCTGGCTGGTCGGCCCTGCTGGCTGTCAAAATACCTGAACAATCTGATTGGATGCAAGCATGGTTCAGATATTTCGAAAGCCAGTGGGGCCGACTAGCAAGATACCGAAGAAGCTTGGCCCAGTGGGAGATTCCTCCATCCACACAGCTTAGCGTAGATGGAGGAATGTGTTGCACTTTTTTATTCTGACCACAGAAAATCTGCAGATAATCTATAAATGTATGACCAGCTTTAGGTTTTAATGCTGTGGAAATGCATATGTCTGGCTTTCCACCAAGATCACAGACAATAGCTAATAAGCACAGTCCTGAATATGCTTTGTCAGAGCCTTAATGACTGTAATTTGTTACTGCCATGGTTACCGACCACCTACCGTATATTTTTGCTCATGTCAGATTTTCATTTCCAGCGCACACAGATAACCATCATTAGAAATTTGACTTTTTACAGACATTTTTAATTAACAAAAACTTTCATGGAATACACCTGGGGCCTATCACCTGAATAGGATTATCATCATGGATCTGTTAACTTACCTCGGCATGCTGCCCCGCAGTAAGTTGTCTTTTACACTGATAGCATTTAAGGCACAGCGGATGGTAATCTTTTCCTAAAGAACGTTTTCTTTCAGCTAATAGGGAGAAAAGTAGAAAATGTAGATTTATATTCAGGTCTAAAGTGTAAGAAGTTATAATAGAGAATAAGCTGTGCTTATTGCTAAAGAGAAACTGTAACTTTGGCCATTCAAGACAAACTGACAGTGTCTATACATAGCCCACCCCTCAGCCATGTATACTTACCTACCCACACTCCCTTGCCACCTTCTTCTCCAGCATTCCTGCCACTCTAAGCTCCTGTGTTGACTGCTTTCAGAGCTTAGACAGGGGGATGACGCCATGGCATGCC
>NW_017306356.1:799183-802988 GCF_000935625.1 Nanorana parkeri | reverse complement strand
CTGCGATGCCCCCCCCCCCCCCCCTCACATGACAATGCCTGGTTACTGGCCACTTAGGCCAGATATATCAATTATTAACAGTCCATACCATGTAATTCTCTAAAAAAGGAAAAAGTGGTTATGAAGCAAAAAGTTATACAGCAATACAGCAAGAATAACCCCCCGGCATTGGTTTCAGGGACCACAATAATAACCCCCAGCATTGGTGTTCAGTGGGTGCAATAATAACCTTTAGCATAGGTATCAGACACCTCAATAATAATGGGTACCTGATTAACAGTGTTTGCACCTCTTCCAAAAATACATCTAGAAACAATAAAAGAAAAACGATGATACACGTTTCCTTGGGACCACAATGATAAGCAGAAAACAGAAGTAGAATATTCACTCTTATGTCAGCAATTACGCAGTCTGCTCACTTAACTGAATATGCTATTTAAATAGGCACTCAATGATGTGCTTCTTACCCACAGGAGTCCTTCTATCAATTAAGTCAAGAGCTGTAAAGTATTCAAGATAAAACTTTGGGAAACATATGTGTCTGACGTAGAACATGATCACACAGCATTTAAAGTCATGACCCCTGCAAATAATTGAAATGCTAAAAAAAAGAGAAATTGTTCAACTTAGACATAAAACTCTGTGTCTTCTGTATGTTTGCATTTCACACAAAGATTTTTCAGATTGTACAAAGTGGATTATTATGTACATGGGAATCATTAGTGAGCAGCAAATATTATATGAAAATCTATTGAATTAATTTAAAATGTGTCTTCATATAGAAAATTTACTGAATGACAACCAACCGAGTCAATTAAATGGTCCTTTCTTGTTGAAAGCATGTAGCAAGGAAACTATAGATACAATAGGTTCTGACATCCAAACCAAGTAATGGAACACTGATATACGACCCTAGCCACAGGAGGGATACTATATGGTTTTGCACAGTTTGTTATGGTTACAATTTGAAACTGCTAGTAGTTACAACAGTAGACAGTGTGATTGCCATCTTCTCAGCACCTTCATTGGTGCATTTAAATGGGTATCTACTATTTTTAAAAGTGTGGTAGGCTGCAGAATTCCAAGGTGGTTTGGTTTTTCTGCCTTTATTGGTTGGCTGCTAACAAGAGACCTATTCGATTCCATACAGAAATGTCTACAGGAATGAGTGCATTCAGGACCATAGCAAGTCTATTGATTTTGTGTGTTATGTGGAAACTTCACCCACAGTAAACGTATACTCCAGTTTAAAAATCAAGTCTTGAGATGCATGAAAGGTGCACAGCCTTCCTGCTCAGCATTCAGGTTTTCATCCCAACTTAGCTTTAATAAACCAATGAGACAACAGACAATATTATTGGACAAAGGTTCTAACCCTTCCATACAGGAAGACAGGCCATGGCTGTGTGCCTCTGTGGAATGCTGCGCACTTCTGTGTATGCGTTCCTCGGCGTGTGCACAGACTAGTGCACATGCTCATTACGAACTATGGCACCAAACGGGCACTTTAAGGCTGTCACATCCTAAGTTCCATGCTAAGTGATCTTCAGCTGTTCCCTACTGTCTGGTTCCTTTATCCTGCATCCTGATTCTTCCGTTACCGACCCAGCTTGCCTTGACCTTCCAATTGCTGTTCTGTATCCCTCGATCACGGCTCTTTCTCAGCTACGCTTTTGCTTCTGTCTTATACTTCACCACCCGCAAGTTGTCAACCTGGCCTGTCCCCGACTACGTCTTGTCTGCTGTCCTGGTACCCTGCTGCCCGATTGTTGATGACCCAGCTTGTCCTGGACCTCACTACCAAAGATCTGCATTCTTCACTCCCTTTCTGCTGGAAGACATCTGCAATACTGATCCCAGCATCTCCAGTGACTGCACCATCAGCCGACACTCGTGCCATTTCTTGCCCTTGTGCACCCATTCTCCAGGGGTTTTTGGACTGGAGCAGCACGAAAGGCCACCCTCATCATCTCAGGCTCCCATCAATGTAAGTGACAGGTATAGAGTAGTGTCCTTTAGTTTCCTCAACTTGTGTCCATTTTGTAAAATTAAAGATATATGATACTTATTTGACAATGAAATGTGAGAGAATGGGAACTCATAGCATCAAGTATCATCTGACCACAGTAATCAGTAATCTGGTTGATGTAGGTTATTACTCTATGCACATCATCTTTGCGTTTTCCACTTAAATAAGTTGAAAAGAATGTCTTTATGTAACATGCATGTCAGTAGCACAGCTATCACACCAATATACTTTGAGAAGCAGCAGTATAGTAAGAGAAAGAGAACTACTGATGTTTCATGACAGCAAGAGCATAAGGCAAGCCATGACATATCATCTACTGCAAACTGTCATATGAGCTAAAGGAAAGACTGTTTCCAATTACACTTGATAAATGTCACATAAAATCAACAAGGCATGTAATGCAGTGAACGAAAAGTACCATTATGCTGCAATGCAGTTTTGTAAATCTAAACACAAAAGGACAATCCCAAAAGGACAAATATGTTCAGGAAGTATTATGAGTACATCTGTAGCCTGCCATACAACCTTGTTATGCGTAGCACTGAATATTCAGGTACTCCCTGTGCTACACTGCTTGTATTCCAATTACATTAGATTTATGTGTTTTTATATTATCATGAATATCACATTACTTCATTTTCACATACATGATCTATGTTGCTGTTCCCTTACATGGATAAACACTTTTTATGCACAGCAAAGATTTATTTTTTTTGTTTTGCATTTCTTTTTATCAACACCGTGTATTTTTGCTTCTTTTAAAGTGCTATGCCATGTGTTTCAGAAAGAGTTATTATATCCCAGATAGCAAGGATAACTTGCCACAAACTTGTAGGGGGGATAAATTGTAATTACCTGCTATCTGGGATGTGCACTACCTGCTTTCTCCTCAATTGGCATTTCATCAATGTTTTGTTATGGTTGCATATTGATTTTGGATTGTGTAGTGCATATTTTCATCTTAAAGTAGTATTAAACTCTCAAATGTTTTTTTAAAGGAAGAACTCCAGGCAGGATATATATTAACCCTTGCAGTGGGGCAACCCCCCTCGTTTTTGCCTAGGGTAAAAAAATAATAATAATAATACTCGCCCAAACCTCCAGCCTCTCTCCTTCTCTGCTGCAAGAATGGTATGTACGTCCCTCAGAGTCCTCACAACTAATTCACTGTATTGGACATGTCGGGGAGAGGGACAGATACTCAAGGGACTGATCTAAGAGCCAGCTGGCTTGGAAACTGAGGTTAATTTAATAATGAATCCAGATCAAACAAATATGTATTGCCCAGCAAAGTGTTTCTTTACATTTTTGGCCAAGCACTTACAGTCATCTAGGGTTATTGATTAAAGGGGTTCTAAAGCCTCCCGTTTTTTTTGCCTATATCTACTGCTGACAAGCAGTAGATATAGGCAAAAAGTTTTGTTTTTTTTAAACCCAGCTTAAACAGCAGTTTAGACTGACCTCATTATCGCTGCGCGCTCCCGCGGCGAGAGTCCGGAACTGTTCGTGCGGCCGCAAAGGATCTTGGGGCGGGCACATGCGCAGTTTGGATTCTCGGCCGGGAGACAAGCAGAGACGCAAGGTAAGTCTATGGAGGCGTGCAAACGCCTGCAGACACCGCTGGATCGGAAGTGCCTGTAAGCAGAGAGGAGTCAGCGCTGGATCGGAGAGCCGCCGCACTGCTGGAGGGACAGATAAAAACATCAGGAAAGAAGAGGAAGATCGGATTAAGAGACATAATTTAAGGAAAGTGCTGACATTAACATGGGGGGGGGG
>NW_017306356.1:792236-799162 GCF_000935625.1 Nanorana parkeri | reverse complement strand
TAAAAAAAAAAAAAAGGGAGGGACAGATGAAAACATCAGGAAAGAAGATCGGATTAAGAGGTAAGTGCTGACATTAACATGGGGGGAGGGGGGAAAATGTATCCTTTAATGTCACTTTAAGCTGCCGAAGGCAGCCGAGTGAATAACCAAGCCTAAGTGAACTGATTCGAACGGTGTTCGGGTATTAACTTCTGCTCTGTATTGCTGATTTCAGCCTTACATCGGCTGGCTTCAGCTGGCTTAGGTCAGCCGAAATGCAGAAGCCGTTCGACCAAGCTGATCCAACATCTGGATCAGCTGAGCCAAAGCTCCGGAAGTTCACACGCTGCCAGTGACGGACCTAAGGAACAAAGGGCCCTGGTGCAAGATTTGTGTTTGTCCCCCACGGCTCTTACAATGCCCATAGTGGCCAACTGACCACTTGAAAGCCCTCACTGGCCACCAGAAAGCCCACATTGGCCACCTGAGAGCAGAAAAACAAGCTCCCACTGATTCTGCAATATGGTGACTTGCATGATAATTTAATTATACATTACAATGTAATAATTGTAACAATTCCCATCACCGGATAGCAGCGGATCAGCTGCCGGCGCAGAGACAGGGCCGGCAAGTCCCACCATCTATGCACAGGGACTGTGCTGGGCCCCCCCAGGCTGAGGCTTCGGTGCCGGAGCACCGGCGGTAGTTTTGCCACTGCTCGCTGCCATTCGCTCCTATTCTCATAGGGGCCGAACGGCAGTGAGTGAATAGCCAAATCGGCATTCAGATTGGCTATTCTGCATGCTACCTCCAATGTAGCGAGCAGAATAAGAAAAATGTAACCAAAAGAAAAAACATTGATAACAAATAAATTTTAAAAAACTGTTTACATTTGGCTAACACCTGCTAGAGTCTTCTGTCTTTGTGACATCACAGCTGGCTCCACCCAGTTGTTGTCATTTAATGACAGCCCAGTGTCCTCAAATAACCTGAGGACGCTGGTCTGTCATTGAAGGACAACAACTGGGCGGGGCCAAGCCTTGACAACAAAGCCGGCTCCCCCCGCATATACGTTCGGCTCGGCTGAGCCACTCAGCTGCTGTACAGGCTATTGTGAATAACCCATAGAGCAGCCTTTCAGTTCGACTGAACCAAAGGGCTCCGGCGGCCGAAGTGAGCAGAAGGATCAGCGGAAGCTACAGCTGGATCCTTCGGCTCTTTAGTGAATAACCTCCTAGTTTCCCAATGGCTGGCTCCAACTATCTCAGCTCCAATTTCCTGAACTTCCTGTCCAGTACAAGATCACAGGGGACAGCACAGTCTCCAGCAGCTGTTCATTTACTAGCCTAGAGAAGGGAGGAAGGAAATAGGAGAAGTAGGAAGCAGGGGAGTATCTTGCCTTGCTATGCCTGTGTGTTTGTAGAGACACACACTCCAGAGGCACACACAAGGGTGGCTACATAGGACCCTGCAATGGAAAAGAGCAACCCTAACACAGTATATCAGGGCCAGTGCTCAGGGGACTAGCTGATTTTGCAGCAAACCAAAAGTTAAAACATCAAGAAGCAACATCCAATGTAAGTGATTTAATCTGCATTTGTAATGGCTTAAAAAACATTTGACTTTAATATCACTTTAGGATGAGGGTACTGCCCCCTGCCATTCCTTTACCTTGTTTTTCCTAGTGACCTCTCCAGGGTGAGAATTAGAAACATGAGCAGAACACATCCAGTGCCGTGTGACTGTACCTATATGTGTACTTCATTTAGTTTGTGAAGCACAATGCAGCTAAGATGTTAGCAACAGATGGTAACCAATGTTTTATTTTCTTAGATATTTTACACTTTTAACACCACTGTTTACAAAATCCCACCCATCTTCAGATGAATCATTTACATAATTAGTTTAGATGAACATGTTTTAATTGACTTCTTATTACATAAAGGTATCAAATTAATTGAACTAAATTGTTTTCACATCACATTAACCTCCCTGGCGGTATGATTATTCAGGATTTTAGCATCCCAAAGCGGTACATTGTTTTTCATGGAAATGTGTTGTTTTATATTTTATTGTATTGTATATTGTAATTGTATAATGTAATTCTTAGTAAATCTTAGGAATAACTCACCTAAATCTGTCCAGACAAGAGTCTAGTAGACATCCCAGGTATGATAAAGTTTGAAACACGAAATTAAAAAAATATAATATAATTATAAATAATTATAAAAAATTATAATATAATAATAAAAAAAATGGTCCAGTAAATGGGAATTCTGGGGGTGCAGCCTGATCCGTACCACAGTCAATAGAGTACCAAGTTCGCACATCACTGAGCTCGGTCGCAGAATCGTCGCTGTTTTAGGTCAAAAGCGGTTTTAGACCAGGTAGAAAACAGCGATAGTAAATTAGAACTACTTGCAGAATTGAGTGATAGCGATTCGTTGGGAAATTCCTCAACAGACACTGAAAGTGAGGACAGCGAGGATTCTGCGACCGAGCTCAGTGATGTGCGAACTTGGTACTTTATTTACTGTGGTACGGATCAGGCAACGACCCCAGAATTCCCATTTACTGGACCATTTTTTTAATTATTTTATTATAATTTTTTATAATTATTTATTATATTATAATTTCTTATAATTGTGAAAAAGTGTCAGGCAGGGCACTGGACAAAGCTCTAGGGACAAAATTGAAGTGAAATAGTTTGATACATAAGTGTAATCATAGCAGATTACATTGTATTGTGTGTATTCTGTGTACATTGCAACTTTTCACTTTTGAATTTCCCGCCGGCTGTGACGCCCGAAAACGGAACTAAAAGTCAGATGCCAATGCCGGTAGTTTTCGGGCCGCGTACAGCAGAGGACGCCGCGGGCTCGCAGGGACAGGGTAAGTGACACTTTTCTGTGCATTCCCGAGTCTGGCTCGGGGTTACCACTCCTGGTATTGAAAATTAACCCCGAGCCAGACTCGGGAATACCGCCAGGGAGGTTAAAGTAGAACTAAGTAATCCAGGAGCCCTTGCCACTATGGGGTTGATTTACTAAAGGAGTAGAGCAGGCTCACTTTGCGAATTTCCACTAAGCTTAGTGCATGTGGTGAAAAAATTCACTTTATAAAGAATATCCATTATGTTCAAGAGAAGAAATTCCCAATTCAAAGAACACCCTATCATGTTTCCGGATTTTTTCTTGCATGTGATTCAATTAAAAGTAAACATAATTTTACCTAATTTACTAATCTAAGGGATACATTCCCTTGAAAAGTGAATACTCAGTAAAAAGCCTGTACTGTTTAAACAAGTCAACCCCAGTATGCAAGTATGCATATTATGGAAAACTTACAGGGTTATTCACAAAAGGGTGAAGAGTTTGGAGAAGGCAGGAGAAGAGAACAATCTAGGACAAAATAGCCAATTTGGAAACATTCTCCAATTCAGCTCATTTTCCAGATCATCTATGTTGTCCTAGATTGTTCACTTCTCCTGCCTTCTCCAAACTCTTCACCCTTTTGTGAATAGACCCTGTTACTTTCTCCAGTGATAACAGCTCTGCATTTCCTTTCCTTGCTGCATCACATCTGCTGCCATGTTCTCAGATTAATCCTCCGGACTGGTATTATATCTCTTCAGCCATTGGATGGTCACTGATGTAACTCCTGCGCATATGTTCTTAGGTTATATTATCCCAACACTCAGCTGTAAACTCTACCGACTAGACATGTACATTTTGTTTTGTTTGATATTCATACTAATTTAGTTAAATTCTGACATTGTGTACATATGTGTACTACATACATATACATACTGTACATATGTACATTTAACGAAAATTTGGATCTGTCCGAATTTCGTTAAAAGTGAAACTAAATCAGGCATGTGACTGTTCTCTGACCAATCAGATGTTATTTCTGGCTTTTGGGGGTTGCATCCCAAATGAAAAATAAAACACATTTTTTGCAGGGTTACATGTCTACTACCAACTAACATTTTTTTTAAGTTTAGTTCCACTTTAATAAATGACTGGTGTTATTTTTAGTTTTTTACGACAGAAATGTTAGTCAATTCTTGGTGCTTTTCACATTCATCTTAATGCTGGCCAGCATAATGGGGTTTATTTACTGAAGGCAATTAGTCTGTTCACTTTGCAGGGGAATTTTCCCTTAGCTTAGTGAATGCGGTGAAAATTAACTTTGCAAGCAATACCCAATGATGTGCAAGGATAATAAAAAAAAAAGTATTTTTGCTTGCACATGATTGGATGATGGAGGTCAGACTCAGCAGATAAAAGTATATTTCAGATGCCTCAGCATTTTTCGGAGGATTTTGCAGTAATGAACGGATGATGCTGTAGGTATATTTAAAGCAGAACTCCAGACAAAAATAACAAGATAATAATGAATGTCCCATTAAAATGAATGTGTAGAGTATGTAGCTGAATGGGCATTGCCTCAAAGTTTCAATTATTTAAGCACTAAGTTACAAACAAGACATGAAGAGCTCCATTGCTGTGCTTCATATACCGATTCTCTTGCTTACACACTACATTGTCTGCATTCAGCTGCTTCTAAGTAAGATACCTGTTACAGTGCCCCACTGACTCCCAGAGGCCTGATATGGACCCCAAAAGGGCAGAGAGGGCTGACATTTCACTGTCTGGGGCAGACCCTTAGCCAATGAAGGGATGTGTGATCAAGAATGTTGGGCGCCAGCCACTTTAAGTGCCTTCTTAAATGCTTTATTGTAGAACATCAACTGACATCCATAGTAGACGTAGAACAGACTCCAGACTCACCGGTCCCTTTCAGTCTTCCACAGTGCAGTATCAATAGAAGAACAGGATGACACTGGGCAATAGGGCAACAGCTGAACAGGGATGGGCATGAGATCTTCCATAGCAGAGACACCAAACTTGTTCCCGAGGTTCATATCAGCACCTCGTACCTCCAGTAACCATCTAGCTTCTCTGGTTCTCTTCCTCAATCAGTCCCAGACCCATCCAGGGTCCACATGTGTGGCCTCCTCCATGCTTGAGGCCTAGTCAGCATTTCCATCTTTAAACGTCCCACCCCCAGGCCAAGCCTGGGGGCAGGCTAGAACTGCAACTGTGCACATGGCAATCCCTGAGTATATATGTACCTCCCCAGCATGCACCGCTGGCCATGAAACCCCCAATGATTGCCTGGTGAGACATAGAAATGTTCTCTCACACTGCAGCAAAGTTACCCCCCACTCAAGTAAAACTAGCAGCAGAACACCTGGAATTAACTAGATCATAGCCAACTATAAATCAGCTGGACTGATTAAAGCTCTAGCAATGCAAAACAAAAACATTTATTTAAAAGAGTATAAAGATTTCTCCATAAAAACTACTCACATTAAGACGAGCAACACATTGGCAAGCAGATCCCAAAGGCAATCAGAAAGCTGACGAGTTTCAGGGGAGCCCCCTCCTCAGAGCTAGTGTATTACAGGAAAACATAGGATTGTGTTTCCTCACTTCCCGATCTACTGAGCCGACCTGTGACAGTTTCATTGTGTCAGGTCGGCTCAGATTATGAGGCTGAGTGAAAATCTGAGTGACATGGACTATGCTGTGTGTGATTTCTGATAGCATAGACAATTTGATCTCCTGCAACATTTTCCCCCATACTCAAAGAAGAAACTTAAGACCAACTGGACAGTGCTCATTTTTTTGCAGTTGGCTAGATTTTTGAGCCAAACTTGTTTTTTCTTGTTCCAATGTTCTGTAAAACTTTTACCCAGAAAACTGTATTATTCTGTACATGTCTGTTAAAAATTATGTTCAGAACTTTAAACACCGAATAAGTGATTCATTGGAGTCCATAGGGTAATAAATCAGCCTCTCATAATAACTAAATATTGATCATTATGTCATCCATTTAAATTTTATATTAAGCATTTGGAAATAGAGTTGGTCTTTAAAAATAGACATAAGGTCATTTTAAAACAGTGACAAATTATTGTAATTAGACTCAACTGATGATCTGAGAACTCTTAACTCATAAAAAGACATTTCAGTAAGACAATTATGGTATTTTTCATTATTTCACCAAATGCTACAATAAGAAAGTAAAAAGATCAACAGAAGTAAAGGCGGAGGAATTTTTTTTTAACATCTTCCTGATCAATATGATTTAGTAATTTAAGTAGTTCAACTACAAATAGTATTTAATATATATTTCTCCCTTATTACACTTAAGCTGCCCATATTCCAATTTGATTTACTGTATGCATTAATTGTTACAGGTATTTATAGAGGCCGACAATTTACACAGCACTTTACAAACTGGTCATTCACATCAGTCCCTGCCCTTTACATGAGTGAGTCAAATAATCATTGCATATAAAGTTCCACAATCACTCGTGACTTCTGTGCTTCAATTCCTCGTCAATTAATCACCAGTGATCCACCTCCAGGTGCACAAACACTGTCAGGAAGCAGGGGGTGTTACCCCTACTCGGGGACCGCGGGCACGGCGCAGGGCACGGGTTCCCCTTCAGCTTGGTAGAACACCTGGTGCCTGAGGTGCGGGTGCGCGAATCAAGCGGCGTGTGCGCAGTACGCAGGCTGCGCGTGCATCCCCGATACGAAGTACTGATGGGGTGGTCATAGTAATCTGGCCACTCAGTGTATATAGCCTTGTTTTCCCAGCACATCCCACAGATGTTCAATTAGATTGAGATCTGGAGAATTTGCAGGCCAAGTCAAGACTTCAAATTCATTGTTGTGTTCCTCAAACCATTCTTCAACCATTTTTGCAGTGTGGCAGGGCGCATTATCCTACTGAAAGAGGCCACTGCCTTTAGAGAATAGAGTTTCCATCAAGGGGTGTACTTGGTCAGCAACATTGTTTAGGTAGGTGGTCAGTGGTGTATTTTGGTTTTGTGCTGCCCTAGGCAAGACTAAACTTGGGCACACCCC
>NW_017306356.1:791002-792027 GCF_000935625.1 Nanorana parkeri | reverse complement strand
AGCTCTGGCTTATTGCTGAGTTATTCCACCTTATGGTGAACATCTAGCTTCCCTGCTGATCCTCCTATTGCCTGTTGCTCCTTTGTATCCTTCCCGATTACTGACCCTTGGACTGTCTTCCGCCTTTGAACCTCCGCTGCCTGCATCGAGCCGGATTGGACATTGACTACCCCTCTTGGATTATCCCTAAACTTGAACCGCATTTCTGCAGTGGTGTATTTTGGTTTTGTGCTGCCCTAGGCAAGACTAAACTTGGGCACCCCCCCCAATCTAAATTATCCTTTTTGATCAATAATTTTTTTTAAAATAACTTCTATTATTATTTTTTTGCTTTTCTTTAATCCAAAAATAACATTGATTAAAAACATTATAGTTCATAGTTGGCCCTTTGTAACATTTTTATTGGATCGTTGGATCAATGGTGCTTATACATTGGTCCAGCCATCCATACTAGCTCAATGCCTCTGTATCCCACCTGAGCAAAGTCTGTTATATAACAATGTACCCCCTCTCCAAACCCACACATTCTCCTGCACACCCCTCTTATCACTCCTCCTCCTCCTATTGCACACTTATCTCTGCCCCCCCAAATTATTTTGTGTATGACACTTTACACCAATAAACCTTAAGCTGCGAGCACTAAAATTAGTGAAATACTAAGTCAAAATTACAATGGTGCTAGGTTGAATAACAACTACTAATCATGTGAACACGCAATGTAATAAATAGGTCCCAATCTCTCCAGCAGCATTCAGTGAATTAATGTGAACGTAAGCTTCAGTGCCAAGAGCACAATCATTGTAACAATATTTAATAGGTGGTTCCCACCATTCCTTTACACTTGCAGTGAAAGATGCTCCAAAAAGATGCCTCCACCGGCCTATAGAGTGACGCTCACCTGGCATGTAGACCCTATAACAAGGTCATACAGCGCATATCCCTTTGTGGTAGGCGGGAATGCTCCTCCAATGGCTTCCTCCTATAATGCTCCTCCAATGGCTTCCTTTTTTAGAAATGCATCCCCA
>NW_017306356.1:788988-790763 GCF_000935625.1 Nanorana parkeri | reverse complement strand
CTGCCCTAGGCAAGACTAAACTTGGCCCCCCCCCCCCCCCATCTAAATTATCCTTTTTGATCAATAATTTTAAATAACTTCTATTATTATTTTTTTGCTTTTCTTTAATCCAAAAATAACATTGATTTAAAACATTATAGTTCATAGTTGGCCCTTTGTAACATTTTTATTGGATCGTTGGATCAATGGTGCTTATACATTGGTCCAGCCGTCCATACTAGCTCAATGCCTCTGTATCCCACCTCAGCACAGTCTGTTATATAACAATGTACCCCCTCTCCAAACCCACCCATTCTCCTGCACACCCCTCTTATCACTCCTCCTCCTATTGCACACTTATCTCTGCCCCCCAAAATTATTTTGTGTATGACACTTTACGCCAATAAACCTTTTTTTCCATAATTGTGTTTATTGAGAGCATAAAGAATACAGCAGTAACATGTACAGAAAGGCTAATTGCACCACAAAATGTGCATTATAAATCGGTAAAGTTTTAGTCTTACAGCTTCATATAGCACGCATTATACATAAGTAGGTTTCAGGAAGGAACTAACATAACATTCGACACAGATTTCTACGTCACAATCAATGTTGGCATATATCGGGGATCATATACCGGGGATGCATAAGTTCAAAGCATGTCACGATAAATGACATGGGCGGTTGCGTGTTTGCTGGATAATGTGGGGGGATCAAGTGAACAGAGGTAATAAACATCTGAAGATGAAACGAGGCGGGAAAGCAACATACTTGAAGTAATGCTAATCATCAAAGTGAGAGGGGGGACATTCACGCACTGAGAGAGTGGTGGATATGGGGTCTATCTTGGAAGTTCTATTGGGCGGTCACGTCTAGTGTGAGGATCTCAACCTAGTGTGGGATCAGCTGCTATTAGCTCGTCATAGGCCGGAGTGGTTTTAAAGTGAATCCAACAGGACCATGTAAACGTATGGGCGGATGTCCTGTCGTGAGCAATATGAATCAATTTCTCCATGTCACATATTTTATCAATTCTGGCAAACCACTCCCTGATAGATGGTGGGGAGGAGGACTTCCAATGCAATGGTAGGAGTTGTTTGGCAGCATTCAGCATGTGAAATTTCAGCTATTTCTTATATCGGCGTGGGGAATCTGTGGTGTAGTGAAGAAGGCAAGCTGCAGGTGCGAGGTCCAGGTGGTCTCCAGAAATTCTGGAGATCAATTCTGTGACTGAGCCCCAGAAGGTCTGTATTTTTGGGCACGACCACCACACATGTAGGAAGGATCCCACCTCCTCTTCGCATCTCCAACAGGTCGGGCTACATGTGGGGAAGATTTTGTGTAGGGTTAGGGGGACTCTGTACCATCTAGCTCTTATTTTGAAGTTGTTTTCCTGGGTGTACACATTGATCGAGCTCTTGGAAGTATTCAAATTGATATTTTCCCATTCCTGGTCTGAAAATGATAACCCTAGGTCTCTCTCCCATTTGAGTTTTAGTGGGTCAGGTGTTGGAGAGTTTGGGGCGATGATGAGTCTATATAGCGTAGCAATTGCATGGCTAACAGGTGTTTTGGAGGTGCAAAGGGACTCTAGTGGTGTCAAAGTTCTGGAGTTTAGGATCCTATCTTGTGCATTGTTGAGAAAGTGTCTGGTTTGGAAGTATGACCATAGAGGGAACTCTGTGCCCGGCGTTTGGCTTTCATCAAGCAGGGTCTGTCTGTCTTTGAAGGTGCCCGATCTGAAGAAGTGGCTGGCTGTCACCTCCCCTCTCGGCAGCCACCTGTTCAGAAAGGAA
>NW_017306356.1:747787-788448 GCF_000935625.1 Nanorana parkeri | reverse complement strand
GCGGGAAAGCAACATACTTGAAGTAATGCTAATCATCAAAGTGAGAGGGGGGACATTCACGCACTGAGAGAGTGGTGGATATGGGGTCTATCTTGGAAGTTCTATTGGGCGGTCACGTCTAGTGTGAGGATCTCAACCTAGTGTGGGATCAGCTGCTATTAGCTCGTCATAGGCCGGAGTGGTTTTAAAGTGAATCCAACAGGACCATGTAAACGTATGGGCGGATGTCCTGTCGTGAGCAATATGAATCAATTTCTCCATGTCACATATTTTATCAATTCTGGCAAACCACTCCCTGATAGATGGTGGGGAGGAGGACTTCCAATGCAATGGTAGGAGTTGTTTGGCAGCATTCAGCATGTGAAATTTCAGCGATTTCTTATATCGGCGTGGGGAATCTGTGGTGTAGTGAAGAAGGCAAGCTGCAGGTGCGAGGTCCAGGTGGTCTCCAGAAATTCTGGAGATCAATTCTGTGACTGAGCCCCAGAAGGTCTGTATTTTTGGGCACGACCACCACACATGTAGGAAGGATCCCACCTCCTCTTCGCATCTCCAACAGGTCGGGCTACATGTGGGGAAGATTTTGTGTAGGGTTCGGGGGACTCTGTACCATCTAGCTCTTATTTTGAAGTTGTTTTCCTGGGTGTACACATTGATCGAGCTCTTGGAAGTATTCAAATTGATATTTTCCCATTCCTGGTCTGAAAATGATAACCCTAGGTCTCTCTCCCATTTGAGTTTTAGTGGGTCCGGTGTTGGAGAGTTTGGGGTGATGATGAGTCTATATAGCGTAGCAATTGCATGGCTAACCGGTGTTTTGGAGGTGCACAGGGACTCTAGTGTTGTCAAAGTTCTGGAGTGTAGGATCCTATCTTGTGCATTGTTGAGAAAGTGTCTGGTTTGGAAGTATGACCATAGAGGGAACTGTGTGCCTGACGTTTGGCTTTCATCAAGCAGGGTCTGTCTGTCTTCGAAGGTGCCCGATCTGAAGAAGTGGCTGTCTCTCACCTCCCCTCTCAGCAGCCACCTGTTCAGAAAGGAAAGGGATTGTCCCGGAGGGAAAGCGGGATTATCCCAAATGGGTGTAAGTGGTCCTGGGTTCGTTGTGAGGTGTAGGGATGAGCGGGCCCGCTCGCAAACCTGTAGGGTGGCAGATATGAGAGGGTGTCTTGAGAAAGAAGGTGGCAGTGAGTGTCGAGCTATCCAAGGGGAATGAGGGAGCGAGTCAGCCGACATTGACTTCTCGAGCGCAACCCAGTCTTTTTGTGAGGCATTAGCGTTCCAGTCAATCAGCCTGGCAAGATGGCAAGCCCAGGAGTATTTTTCCATGTCTGGGAGACCAATACCACCACACTGCCTAGCGGTGGACATATATTATGCCGGTCCCGGGCCGCAGATGGGGCCGCGGATCCCGGGATTGCAGGGAGACGGCAACCCGCCAATGCAGCAGTGCAGTCCGTCCGTTTTTTTACAACGGGCGGACGGCAAGTGGTTAATAGGTGGTTCCCACCATTCCTTTACACTTGCAGTGAAACATGCTCCAAAAAGATGCCTCCGCCGGCCTATATGACGCTCACCTGGCATGTAGACCCTATAACAAGATCATACAGCGCATATCCCTTTGTGGTAGGCAGGAATGCTCCTCCAATGGCTTCCTCCTATAATGCTCCTCCAATGGCTTTCTTTTTTAGAAATGCATCCCCACACCAGATCAATGGCAACTTGAAAAGTTCATCAATCACTCCAACTCCAATGCTCATATACAAAACAAATGAGCAGCCCATAGTGTACACTGATACAACACTAAATCACCTTTATTTAAAATCTTACTCACATAAGTCAGTTAAAATCCACATCAAACAAGCAGCTGCAGGAGAAGCCCTCAGCGTCTCTGCCTGTCAGTGACCGTGAAGCTTCAAACAGATAAGAATACGTTCAGTGTGGCACCATTGTATTTCACCTCTGCCCTCTTACCTGGCTGACGGGTGTGTGATGTATTGCGTGTGCCCGGCTGTTATTATTACAGCTCTCCAAGCCGTCAGGCAGCCCGGTGGACGGTCCCCTGGGGAGATGGAGGAAGCATTCCGTTCGGGCTGAGGCACCAGAGGGGAAGGGGGAGGGTGTGCAACATACAGAGGAGGCAAGACAGGAAGATCGGGACAAGAAGGTAATGTCCCGTGCTGACAGTGAACTACACATGTCTCAGGGTCTGATGAGGAAGCTGCATTAATTCACTGTGAACGGCTGCGGCTTCCTCATCAGACCGTGAGACATGAACGGAGCGTCTTGCGGAGACATCTGAGCAGATAAGCACACAAACATTGATCGCACCTTTACCCGCTCACTGTCCCTCTGCTCACCCTCTGCCTGGGGGCCGCCCCCATGGAAAATGCTGCCCAAGGCAAACGCCTAGTTTGCCTCGTGATAGATACGCCCCTGTAGGTGGTATATGTCCAAGTAACATCCTCATGTATGGCAGGGTCCAAGGTTTCTCAGCAGAACATTTCCCAAAAGCATCACACTGCACTGCAATTCACTTCACCTCTCAGTGGTTATAATGTCATGGCTGATTGGTGAATAATCAATTTTTTACAAAATTCTTATCCCTGCTGCTTGGCCCCACTCACACCCATAAAAGCAGCCGGTCTGGACAGGAATACTGGAATTACCTTTGCTTACTAGTTTTCAAGCATGCATGTACCAAGGCTGTCATTTTTACCATTTGTAACTCCGTGAGTCACTGCTGTGGATCAAGTATGTGTATATTGGTTGTAGAATAAAGATTGGGAGGGCAGACCCTTCAAATCTACATATTCATATTGCTACAGGAGAAAGCAGGCCTTACATGGACAGATCTGACAAATCTATGGCAATGGACAAACCTTACCAGTTCAAAAAAGAAATTGACATATAAAAAATTCAAGCATCTGTACAACCATCATACAGCCATATAGCCAAGGGGAAAACTGTCAGCTTCCAAAGACAAAATGTCTCCTATACACTGCCTGATTATTGTTATATGAGGTGTAAAATGAGCTAACATTTCTAATAATAGGTACATGTATGGACATTATTTACTCTTGCTAATGCTATGTTAGTATTTGGCATAGCCCCATGGGCATAACAAGGAAATATTGTGTAGCGCTCACCCCCGAAGGAGCCGCTGGATGATCGGGTCTTCTGTTTCACCTCGGTGACACACCACAAGCAATGAACCCACAGCACACCAGCACACCTTGTGAAGTTTTATTCCCCTATATAATAGCAAAGGCACACTGACAGGTCCTCTTTATGGAGACATTAGGGGTCTCTAGGACCCCTAATGTCACCTGTGGACCCCAAAAGAAGCTGATGAAGCAGAGATCTGCTTCATCAGCTTCTTTTCTCTGGCTATAGCAGCCAGATGACTGACAGGTGAATGCGGAAGTGATGTAATACACATCACTTCTGCATTCACAGCCGGGAGGGAGACAGCAAGGAGCTGATCTCTCTCCCTCTTCCTCCTGACGCCCTCCTAGCCGGTCCCGGGCCGCAGATGGGGCCGCGGATCCCGGGATTGCAGGGAGACGGCAACCCGCCAATGCAGCAGTGCAGTCCGTCCGTTTTTTTACAACGGGCGGACGGCAAGTGGTTAATAGGTGGTTCCCACCATTCCTTTACACTTGCAGTGAAACATGCTCCAAAAAGATGCCTCCGCCGGCCTATATGACGCTCACCTGGCATGTAGACCCTATAACAAGATCATACAGCGCATATCCCTTTGTGGTAGGCAGGAATGCTCCTCCAATGGCTTCCTCCTATAATGCTCCTCCAATGGCTTTCTTTTTTAGAAATGCATCCCCACACCAGATCAATGGCAACTTGAAAAGTTCATCAATCACTCCAACTCCAATGCTCATATACAAAACAAATGAGCAGCCCATAGTGTACACTGATACAACACTAAATCACCTTTATTTAAAATCTTACTCACATAAGTCAGTTAAAATCCACATCAAACAAGCAGCTGCAGGAGAAGCCCTCAGCGTCTCTGCCTGTCAGTGACCGTGAAGCTTCAAACAGATAAGAATACGTTCAGTGTGGCACCATTGTATTTCACCTCTGCCCTCTTACCTGGCTGACGGGTGTGTGATGTATTGCGTGTGCCCGGCTGTTATTATTACAGCTCTCCAAGCCGTCAGGCAGCCCGGTGGACGGTCCCCTGGGGAGATGGAGGAAGCATTCCGTTCGGGCTGAGGCACCAGAGGGGAAGGGGGAGGGTGTGCAACATACAGAGGAGGCAAGACAGGAAGATCGGGACAAGAAGGTAATGTCCCGTGCTGACAGTGAACTACACATGTCTCAGGGTCTGATGAGGAAGCTGCATTAATTCACTGTGAACGGCTGCGGCTTCCTCATCAGACCGTGAGACATGAACGGAGCGTCTTGCGGAGACATCTGAGCAGATAAGCACACAAACATTGATCGCACCTTTACCCGCTCACTGTCCCTCTGCTCACCCTCTGCCTGGGGGCCGCCCCCATGGAAAATGCTGCCCAAGGCAAACGCCTAGTTTGCCTCGTGATAGATACGCCCCTGTAGGTGGTATATGTCCAAGTAACATCCTCATGTATGGCAGGGTCCAAGGTTTCTCAGCAGAACATTTCCCAAAAGCATCACACTGCACTGCAATTCACTTCACCTCTCAGTGGTTATAATGTCATGGCTGATTGGTGAATAATCAATTTTTTACAAAATTCTTATCCCTGCTGCTTGGCCCCACTCACACCCATAAAAGCAGCCGGTCTGGACAGGAATACTGGAATTACCTTTGCTTACTAGTTTTCAAGCATGCATGTACCAAGGCTGTCATTTTTACCATTTGTAACTCCGTGAGTCACTGCTGTGGATCAAGTATGTGTATATTGGTTGTAGAATAAAGATTGGGAGGGCAGACCCTTCAAATCTACATATTCATATTGCTACAGGAGAAAGCAGGCCTTACATGGACAGATCTGACAAATCTATGGCAATGGACAAACCTTACCAGTTCAAAAAAGAAATTGACATATAAAAAATTCAAGCATCTGTACAACCATCATACAGCCATATAGCCAAGGGGAAAACTGTCAGCTTCCAAAGACAAAATGTCTCCTATACACTGCCTGATTATTGTTATATGAGGTGTAAAATGAGCTAACATTTCTAATAATAGGTACATGTATGGACATTATTTACTCTTGCTAATGCTATGTTAGTATTTGGCATAGCCCCATGGGCATAACAAGGAAATATTGTGTAGCGCTCACCCCCGAAGGAGCCGCTGGATGATCGGGTCTTCTGTTTCACCTCGGTGACACACCACAAGCAATGAACCCACAGCACACCAGCACACCTTGTGAAGTTTTATAACAGATTTAATGACTATGGAATAGAACAAACACTTAACGGCTCCCCAATCACCTGTAATACAACCAATAACAGGATAAGGCAATCGGACACGCAGCAGCAATCTATTGCATGCAGGAAAGCCTGCAATGTCAGAATGTCTCAGATAATATACTTAGATTGAATGCAATCAACATTAATATCTTTACTTAAAAGTATCTATCCCCCGCTAAACTACTGGCCAGTAGTATTGTCCTAGGCTAGCCAACGTTGGGGCCCTTGCTGTATAGCAGATGTGAACAATAAACAGGGTGTCACTGCGGCCCAAAGGCCTCTCACCACTCCTCAGATCAAATGGGAAGAGATGAAGTCTGCTGGTGGAAGCTGGGTGTCCTCTCTCTCTCTAGTCGACTCTGGGAGGAAGGTGAAGTCATCTGGGTCCCTTGTAAGAGGTTTTCACTCACTCAGGATACTGGCAGTCGTCTCCCTCTGGATGGCTGGATCACCCCAGTGGCTGGTTCGGCAGTGCGACTAGGCCTCGATGTCCTTTGCGTTAACCAAGTCACCGGACCTCACTTCAGGCACTCGATCGGGTCCTCTCCGATTCAGCAACTCAGATCAGTCTCTCTATAGACGGCTGCACAGAGCCTGTGTGTCCCTATATGTCAGCGGTGACCACACAGCTTTGTTTCACACAGTCTTAACCCACACAGGGTTACACAGGTCTGTCCTCTTCAGATGGCTGTCCCAGACTGAGGCTGCTCTGCAGTTGCAACCCATAAGCCTCCTGTTTCCTTCCCCACAGCCTCCTGGGTAATGCAGTTCTCAAAAATCCTTTCAGCAAACGTATCCAAATCAGCTCTGTATACAGTCTCCACAGCCTGTGCTCTTTGGCTCCACCTGCAGCTGCAATATCTTTTCTCTTAAAGGAGCTGAAATCACAACAGGCTACAATTGTTTCCTCAAAGCTTTATAATCCCTCATGTTAGGTTTTAAGCAAAAGTCCTAATGGCTCCATATTCCAAGGCTTTAGCAATCTTGGTAATATTATATCTTTTCAACTTTATTTATTTTATCTTTCTTTACATGGATCCTCAGTTGGCCTTTTCTTTATTATTTATGATGTTGTACTAAACCCCAACTTAGAGGTAAAATGTTTATTAAAGAAAATAATAAACATAAAAAATAAGAAAAAAATGTGTATTATTATGCCACAGGTTGATTTTGGAGATCTCCATGCCAACCCCTCACTTATTTATGTGGCCCAAGCACTTTTGCTAGGCATAACAGCATAAACAATAACCCGACATTCTTTTTACAGATTTTATGCATCAATATTTTCCATTGTTTTTTTTCTTTATATAAATGTTGATTTCGCTGAAAATAACGTGGCTATAAACCATGGAAAATCTCTAAACATTTTTTTTAGCTAAATGTGTCATTTGTACTTGGTGCTCTTGTGTGTAAGTAAATAGACTCATGAAAAGTTAACTGTTGACACAAGAAATTGCACCCTGCATGGAATTGCTTTGAATCAATCCTTATTTCTTTCAGCACTATGTCAAGGCAGATAAAGTAAAACAGCACAGCATGGCAGATGAAACCAATTTAAAGAACTTTTCTTTCCACAACACAGGGCGATATAATATGATTTGTGTTGTTGATATGACTTTTTTCATTCTAACACAACCAACATTTCTATAATCTGGCTCTGGAAATGTAGAACATGTATAAAACAAGACAGAAATGCTTCTGCTGAATGTCTTACTTAGCCTCCCTGATGACATGGCATTGCATGCAATTGAACTTTCTTGTGGGTTTAGAGTCAGTTATCATTATCTAGTAGAAATCCTCGGCTGAATGAAAATTAATTTCTCTGAGGTTTCTAAATAGGTCTGAGCTCCTCTCCGAAGTGCATTTAGTGTTCTATTGTTTTTCGCTTGGTTTTTCTAGTGTTTAAATCAAAGCTTGAACTCTGTTTTATTTACAACATACCTTCTGAGTATACATACAGGTAGCCCAACTGTTGCCCATTTTGAAAAATTCTGAAATTGAAAACAGTCTGATTACATCAGACCAGCACCCAGTTTGCACGGAGCAACATATGATGGTTAGAATATTGAAAATAAAGGGGTCTACGCACAAAGCTGCCGTAGGCAGCCAAGTGAATAACCGACCCGAAGTGAAGTGAGCCGAACGCTGTTCAGCTATTCACTTCAGGCTTGTACGGCTGATTTCAGCCGTACACCGACTAAAATCAGCTCTACATCGGCTTGCTGCGGCTGGCTTCGGGTCGGCCAAACATGCTCAGCAGAAGGAGTGCAGAAGGAGTTCGACTCAGCTGATCCAACATCTAACCTCCGGCAGGCTACTCGCTGCTGTTCGGCCTATTCTCATAGATGCCGAACAGCAGTGAGTGAATAGTTCTACTGAACTGAAGGGGCCCTGGGGTCGAAGCTAGCCGAAGGATCAGCCAAAGCTACGGCTAGATCCTTCGGCAGCTTTGTGAATAGACCCCATAGGATTTACTTTTTCAAACCTTTGCTCTCTTACAGAGTTATTCACAAAATGTAAGGTGCACAGAAAATTACATGTCTGCTGCTAATGGATTGGCCTATATAAACCAGCCTGCCATATTCTTAGTTGCTGGATGATCTTCAGCTGGTTCCCTGTGTTCCTTGCTCCTGCCTTGTTTACTGACTTCCTGTATTTGACCCGGAAGCTTTTGACCATTCTCGATTGCTGCCCGCCTCCGGACCTCGGCCTGTTCATTGGACATCCTTCTGCCTCCTGTTTTGTACTTTGCTGCTCGGTTGGATTTGACCCTTGGCTTCTGTTTGGATCTCGCTCCTGTCTTCTGCTTCAAACACCCTGCTGCCCGCCCGGCTTGACCTTAGCTCTGCCTGACCTGCCTCCGTTCCAGATTCTGGACTTTCTACCTGGCACAAGTGTCTGCTACATCCTTGGCACACGTGCAGCTCGCTGTCACTCCTCCTCTGTTCCCATCCTCAGGGTCGAGGGACATGAGCTGCAGGGGAAGCCTCCTCGGTCGGTCTCCACCTGGCATTTGGCTCGGTTATTCTGCTCAGTTCCTCCGAGGTACCGAGCAGAATAGAAAACAAGTGAAAAGAATGTGAAAAAAAGTTGCAAAATGATAAAAAAATAGGAAAATTAAAAAAATATTTTAATTAAAAATAAAATTAAAAAAACAATTAGGAGGAGCAGGTCCCGGCCAATGAACAACAACTGGTCGGAGCCGGCCGTGGCGTCACAGCCGGCTCTGCCCAGTTGTTATTGTTTAATGACAGATCAGCATGACAGGTCATTACAATAGGGCGGAATGAGCCGTGAGATCACAGCTGGCTACGCCCAGCTGTCATTTGCATTGAGATCAGTTGGCTTCGGCCGACCTTTTCCCAACGCTTCGGCTGTCACTTTGGCTTCGGCTGCTGTACGGGCTATTATGAATAGCCCGTACAGCAGCCCTTTGGTTCGACTGAACCGAAGGGTAGAGGAGGCCGAAGAGAGCCGAAAGATTAGCCGAAGCTATGGCTGGATCCTTTGGCTCTAAGACCCCATTCACACTGAGCGTTTTATTGCGCGGATTTCCGTGCGATATCGCTCTGCAATGCAAGTCAATGGAGCTGTGCTCGTCGCTGTTGCACGTCGCTTGTACTGGACCCTTTTTTGGAGCGGATGTCGCGCAATTGTACTCAGCCCAATGCAAATATTTGCGTGATATCGCACGCTAAAATTTTTAAAAGTAGTGAAGTTTGTCTCAGTCCATATCTTTCTTCTTCCCTTTAGAAGAGCGAAAGCTATTTCATAAACTTCCTTTGCGAAAGATAGAGAAAAGAGATCAGTGGCATAATATAATTGTGGTTTAAACCCAGATGTTAGAAATGGATTTCTGCATCACTTGTATATTAATTATCACCCAGAATTCCCATTGCTGCAACAGGACACCACATGAAGGGTAGAACTATAAACAGCTTGTGTACAGCTACATTGACCCATTTAACCCCAATAAACTACCTTTTAAAACACCTTTTAAAACATGCTCAGATTACATATTCTTTTTTTTGGCATTCAAAATGAACTGAATGAACAGCTTCAGTAAATTTGTAAGAGAATTTAAAAGGATAAAAATAAAATGTATAATATAGTGCAATCAAAACCTTCACAGGAGAATGCTTGACAGCTGAAGGACATTGCAACTTATATTTGGGCAAATGTTGAACATCACATTGCTAGAGAGTAGATTAAGGTTAGGATTCAATGGATTTGAGGCAAATCCTCAATGTTTGAGGTTCATGGTCCTGGCATACTTATAGTGAATTCTGTAGCATCAAATTCTTTGTAGCCATAATTTATTGAATGGCTTTTGAACTTGGTCAACTGGGCCCATAATGGGGCTTTGTTATGTGTCAACCCCCTCAGCATAAAAGGGTGGGTTCTCAGCCACCATTTGTCAGTGTGTATTGGAGTAGTTTATGGAGAGCCGACAGGAAGTGTAGGGAGAGTTAGTTGCAATACTGTGCTATGCTGTGCTTAACCACTTCAGGACCCTAGAATGTACCTGTACTTCCTGGTCTTGAAGTGGTTATACCAAGATCATGGCTGCTGCAGGCGATTCTCATTTTGTACAAGTGATCTGGGCGGCTGTACAGCTCACTTGTTAACAGGGACCAGAGAAAGAGCAGCAGCAGACCGGGGATGTCTGTTCCCAGATCTGATCTTTGATTAGTGAGTCAGGAAGCACTGTGCTCACACCCCCCGCCATCGTCATGCGAATTAAATCATACGTGTAGGGCAATCACGAATTAAAACATACATGCAAGGTGTTCACGTGTATGTAAATGACTATTGCGCCACACCTCTTAGGTATCACCACAAACTACCGGTTATTCGGTATCGAGTACGATTACCAATATTTATGTCGGTACTCGCCAATACCGAGTGCCGATACCGGTACTTCCGTTAGCATGGAGTCGGCTTCCTGGGCAGTCATTAGCCACTGCCCGGCTTCTTGATTGCCCAGGAAGCCAGCTCCATGCTGATTGAGTGGGAAGCCGGCTTCCCACTCAATCAGCATTGAGCCGGCCAATCAGGAAGCCGGGAGGCAGGTCATTACCAGTCGCCCAGCTTCCTGATTGGCCAGAAAGCCCGCTCCATGCTGTTTGGCCAGGAAACCAGCTTCCCAGCAAATCAGCATGGAGCTGGCTTCCCGGCCAATAAGGAAGCCGGAAGCGGGTCATTACCCACCATCTGGCTTCTTGATTGGCCGGACAGCTGGCTCCATGCTGTTTAGCTGGCTTCCCGGCCAATCAGCATGGAGCCAGCCAAACAGCCTTCATCTGCCTCCTGGCCAATCAGGAAGCCGGGAGGCGGGTCATTACCTGCCTCCCAGCTTCCTGATTGGCCCAGCCAATGAGCATCGAGCCAGCCAAACAGCATGGAGTCAGGCTGGTCTAAAGAGAGAGGCGTAGGTTCTGTCCATGGAGGAATTTAGGGGAGAGCAGGTTCTGCAGGACAAAGTGGTGGTCAGGCCATAACATCTAGAAGGAGAGCATATCTGCCTTTTCTATCTTGGAGTGGCCATGCTGTACACCCACAGCATGCGCAGTAGGTAGTTGTATGGCTGACAAAGCCTTCCTCTTCTTCCTCCTCCCAGGTGCAGCACAGCAAGTTGGCTGAAACTGCTATTAATGCACACTCTTCTTCCTCCACCTCCTGTTCTTGCCCCCACAAACTTCTGATCTTCTGATCCCTGGGAAAGGAAAGGATGAGCAGTGGTGGCAGCAGTTGTCACTGCAGCCAGGCCCTGCTACAGACAGCAGTCACATGCAGCACCTGAACCACATGACTGCTGACTACATCAGGTCCAGCGCTAACACCTACACTCCCAAGAGTAATGAGACCTTCGATTATTGGGTGTCCAGGCTTGCACTGTATGCTGCAGAGCTTTTGGCTTGCTCTGCAGTCACTATGTTGTCTGAAAGGGCCTTTAGGGCAGCAGGAAGTTTTGTTACAGAGAGGCAAATATGCTCTAACATTGTGCCTCAGGAAGTCTCTCCCACTCTCAATTACCTCAAGGAACGTCTCCACATCAACCACAGAAGTCATCTTTTGTAGAGCAGCTTGCACATGCTTGTGCTCTGCAGTGGTATCATCCACCTTTGGGGGCCTTTCAACCAAGGCCACCTGGATCTGTCGCTGGAGCTGCAGGTTGAGGTCTTTTTGCAGAGTGGGTTTTGCAGTTTGTTTGTTTTCTGCTGAATGGTATTAGCTTGTTGCAGGCTAGCATTCATTTGGTGTTGGTTGGCATAGGCGTTGGCGTAACCTGCAGATGGGCATTCACCTGTACAAGCTGTTGAGTTAGCTCCTCCATTTTGGTAAAACTTAGAAGCCACAAAAAGATACACCGTCTTTATGGATACAGTCACTTTAAGAGCTTTGGCTGTTTAAGAAAGCTGCCTCTTTAAACATACTGTCTCTTTAAGGATTTTGCCTGCAACTATGTGCCAATTGTGAGATTGCACTCAAGGTACGAAGTCCATTTACTTAAAGAAGAAGTAATGTCAGGAAAATAAAGTCTCTTCTGCCAAAACAAAATCTTCCCCTAGTGATGTCTAATTTCAGGTGTACACTGTAAGGCAAATTCACTGTGGATTGTACACACCCAGCCCATTCACAGCATCTCTAACATGCTGTGCATGCGCTGAATGCCAGGAAGGATGTAACCCCTGTGCGCATGAGCAGGAGTTACATCACTAGTGACCACCCAATGGCTGAAGAGGGTTTCCTGAGAACACAGAAGTGAGCCTTACTTAGTCTAAGTGTTGAATAATGTCCCTTGTTCTAAGTAAAGTTCCTCTTTGTGGAAACAACAGCAGACATTAACAGGCCCCTATAGCACTGGCAGTCTTGCAACAGCCTCCAGCTGTAGAGCTTACAGTGGCTCCCTGAATTGACATGCAAAAACTCTCCCCAACACAGCCTGGTCCAGATCAACTTATCAGGGCAAAACCAAAATATGATCCACAGGATTGAGAGGCCATCCCACCCAAATCTCTGTAGAATTCCTAGTGAAACCAGCCCCGTGCATGTTTTGTAAAGGACACGAGGAAAAGATCTAGATTTCTTTACCTCTACGTCTTGCTGGCTTCAGCTAGAAAAAAATGTTTTTAAGATGCCATGGAGCAAGAAATACAATATACAATTTTCCAGACAACATAACCTGGTTTTACAGACACCATGTTACAGAATATATAAATCATAGGTTGCACAGTTTAACTTACCTACAGTTAAAAGGTACACAGTGCCCACTATAAAGAATTATGAAGTCTTTGTCTACCGCTTTTCAAAAAAAATTACAATAAGCACAGTATGCATGAAGTGCATTTGATTTCCACAAGCCACCCAGTGATAAAAGATTATAGCCTAAAGAAAGTATTGTAGCTGCCAAAACTACACAGAAAAGAAGCAGACAAATAACTTACCAAAATAAACAGGTTTGCCGCATATAGGACAATAAGAAATCATCTTATTCCAAGAGCAGTATTTAATACACAGATGAAGCTTCACTTCAACTGACAGTAGCTGCTATTTCATGTGCTCAGCTATTGCAGCAGGATGTTGTGGTATGTAAATGAGATGCTTTGATATAGTTTCAAGATAATCTCTCTTGAAGAAGATAACTGTAAACAACCATCTTTAGAAAATTAATTTCTCTCTTGTGCAAAATATTCTTATTATATAATGCTTTGTAACTGAAATAACTTACCAGTTACTTGTTTTAGTAGGTGAATATCTTATGTGTAACGATCATTCATTTTAGATTATGATGTTAAATATGTTAATACCAAAACTCCAATCTATTCATTTTAAAATGAGGAACCTTTGAAGTCACTAAATATAACCTGCTGACACGTTACCTTCCTTTGCAATGGAAGAACGGCTTATGCTCAGGTTGGCAGGTTTTTAAATTCTGAAGGTTAGTCAATAAAAAAAAAAATAGCAGTGTGCACAAGATAGTGCCTAACAGCAGCCAATCAGAATTCACTTTTCACATAACTTACCTCAGTAAATTGAAATGTGTTTGGTTTATCAATATATTTTTGTGTCCATCCCCTCTATTACATTGTTCTGACTATCATCCTATTCAGAAAAAGAGAAAGGAAAGTTCTCGTTACATCATTGGGTTTGTAGACTTTCTTTTCCAGTTCCGTTATCTTAATTAATATTAAGTCAACATATAATCCAGTTCTATTAAAAATAATTTTACTGTCAGTATTTATCTCATATTCCTAACCATGATTACGGACCAACAAGACTACTACAATACATGTACATATTCAGACTGAGAGGGCAGTATATTATTGAAACCAGTTAAACGAATGTAAGAACTTTAATATCTTAGGTGACAACTTTACAAAATAGGACTATAAAGGCTTGCGTATTTAGGGGTAGTTCTCTTTCCTTGACCAATTTCTCTGTAAGCAGACCCAGACTTACTTTCTCTGCTGCCCCAAGGCCAGGTTCCTCAATGTGCCCCCATCCCCACCAAATTTCCCCCAGATGGCGGGGCAGCAGGGTTGGTTTTAATTTTTTTTAATTTATTTATTTTTTACTTTTTTATCACTTGTACAGAACAAGCGGCGGCTACATTTAGGCCTGCTTGTCCAAAGCAGGGCTAAATGTAGAAAACAACTATCCATCTGGTGGCCAGAACTGCATGCCCCGGGCGTAGGGAGATATGAATTCAACACCACTGCTGCCCCTCTACCCCCTGCTGCCCCGAGGCCGGGCCTCAGTTGGCCTTGTGGGAAATATGGCCCTGTCTGTAAGCATGACAAACCACTGGTATAATGCTGACATCTGCAGATGAAAAGTTACAACATCCACATAGTTTGAAGGATTATTCAATATTTTGGCTAATTCGATGTTATTGGCCAGGGCAGTAAAATAATAATTCTTGTAAGCAATGGGGTTGCTGTAATAAAAGAATATGGACGGTTCACTATTCAAAGTACGATTCCACTGCTGAAAGTGAAAGATTAAAAGAGAACTATGGGGTAACTTTTTTTCCCCATAGTTCTCCTTATAGTCATGGGAGGACATGTACTAACATCCTCCCATGACCTAAAACTCAGTATACAGTGGGCTATTGCCCGCTATATGCTGAGAGTACCGCAGCCGGGATAAAGCAAACACAGCTTTTACTTTTTTACTAAGCTAGGGCGGCTTAAAGTAAATATTCACTTTGCTAAGTGAACTGTTTCTACTCTACTTTAGTAAATCAATCATAATGTTTATTGCTTGTTGCATTCTGTGATGTCTGTACATACTTTTGAAATATAATGTTGTGGAAAATGTTGAAATTTTCTGCGTGTTGCCAGGCTCTGTCTACAGCTGTTTATGGTTGCCTAAAACATTTATGAAATGTTGGTGTAAATTATTTTTCCAGCCTGCTTATTACCAGATCTAAATCCCAGGCACTGCATATCTTAGCTTCTCCTAAACCCTTACTCTAAATTCTCTTTCAAATGGCTTTTGAAACTTTCACGTGGGCATCCACCTTACCCTACCTATGACGTTCTGTAGGAGGTGAGTATTTAAAACTTTAAATAATCTGATGGAGACGTGGTAACACAGTACCATGTCCTGGTTCATCAGAACTAATGCCATCAAAATGATATGCCTGCCCAAACTCATCTATTATTTTAGTGTCCTGCCAATTTTTATGCTGCCACTTATCTTTTGGATTACCCAGAATTAACTCATGATGGGTTTCGTCAGACCTAGAATCAGTAAATAAAATGTATATAAACAAAAACTGTTTGGAGGCCTTACAGTTCCAAGCATTATCAACTGTTAGAATGCAACCTAAATTGGAATGTTGATGTTATATATTAAAAAAACAAGCTCTGCCCTGGACCCTACCTAATATGTCAGATTGCTACCCAACAGCCATCTCTTCTTTATTATGGGGTCTGGCATTTTTAAGACCCAACACTTTTCCAACACTCCTCATGTGTGTGTGATATAATCTGATGCTAAAGGAACCTTGTGTCACATTACCTCACCTTTGCATGCTGCCCATTTTTACCCCTGGGGGTAGCAGAACCAAATACATTTAGTTGATGGACCTCTAATGGCTTCCACAACATCTATTCACCCTAAACCTTCCAGCTTTTAAAAGAGTGCATATGCAAGCCTAACAAATAACTCTTGCCCTACCTACAGATCTGGCAGATTCCTCATTCACAACCAAACTTCTCTATTAACTCTTATAGATTTTAAGCGCAGATGTTATGAAGCTAAACAAAAATGGCAACCGTACCAATCATTTGAGGGCTTGTTCACACCAATTGTGGTGCATTCCAGAGCGGTAGCTGCTGAAACGCACAGCAATCGCACACTAAACTTCCCCCTTCCTTCCGGGACGTGGCGGTGCATTGAAGTCAATGGCACCGCAGCCACGCCCCCCTCAGTGCGTCCAGGCGCGTTCCGGTCCATGCAAAAAATAGAGCATGCAGCATTTTATTACATTCGCAGTGGACCGGAAAGCTGGCACTGTTTTGCCAGGTGTCCAATGTGTGGCTGTGGTGCCATTGACTTTAGTGCACTGCTACGACCCCTCCCACCCCTGAACGAAGGAGGAAGTTTAGTGTGCGATTTCTGTGCATTCCAGCAGCTGCCGCTCTAGAACGCACAGCAATTGGTGTGGACAAGCCCTTATAGCTAGCTTTTTAAAGTGCACATAGAATGTCCCTACACAGAACAAGCACACTCACCAGTTAGCCAGCAACAAAAACAAATTACACTGTCTAACAATTTGCATTAAAAACAACATTTGCAAACATGTGGACGCTACATGTGACAGCGTGGTTTACATGTTTGTAAATGTTGTGCAACGAAAACCTCTGTTTTTAACGCAGATTGTTAGACAGTGTAATTTGTTTTTACTGCTGGCTAACTTGTGAGTGTGCTGGGAAATGCTTGTGTTTGTTCTGTGCAAAGTAGAAAGACAGGTCACCAGCACTCGAGATAATTTAAATAAATGAGTCCTTTTTAATGGATGATTGTGTCACAATAATCAACAAAGACGACGTTTCGGGGCCGCTCAGGGTCCCTTCTTCTTTCCGCCTTGAAGAAGGGACCCTGCGCGGCCCCGAAACGTCGGCCATCGTGAAGTTCAGTATTACCGCACCCGAGAGACCATCCTACAAGAATCCAGAAAAAAGGGACCCTTATCCTTCCAAGTCCACGCATACCAAGTATTTGCCGGTCTTGCTTCCTCAACTATTGCCAAGCGGCGGGAAATGAAACCAGCCCTGCACCACTTGCAGCAATCTAATGTCCCATACAGATGGGATTTTCCTTTCCGTCTACTCTTCCCCCACAAAGGCCGTCAATACCAAGCCGTCACACTGGCGGAAGCCATGGGCTGATGAAAGAACTAGGCATTAAAGCTCCGGAGTCGCACCCGAGACACCCCTCTACTCCGAACCCGAGAGGTACACGGAACCAGACCCCTCCAGTGGCTTCCAATGCCCCACTGCCCCAGAGATCGCCACAATGCCAGAGGAGACATCTTGCTTCAGGGATCTCCGAATCAGACTCTGCCGGATGAACGGACAGTTTGGATTCTGTGCCAAGCCTTTCCACAACAGAGCCCGACAGCCGGGCCCCTGAACAATACTCACCTGTTCGGTACACGGTATCTGCTTTTTTCCGCTTAAGTACCTACTTTTTTCCCTCTCGTTGGGGAGGGGGGGTTTCTTTTATTTTTCTTTTTTGGAGTTCCACTCTAAATAGCTCCAGGTTGCCCTACCTGGGTACCCACCTGAGAGGGTGAAGTTTGTTTGGATCTTTTTTTATTGTGCATATGCATTTTACTGTTAACACTTGCATAGTCTAACCCTTTCCTTCCGTACCTTATCTATCCGCCTGGGCCTTTAGAGCTGACGATCTTTTGTCTCACCATGCTACTTTGCCCTGTGCCCACACCCAAATTTAAACCTCCAGCCATAACTGTGGTACACTCAAGCTATACCAATAGGCCCTCAATGTAAACAGGTGTCATTCCACCGCATTTCTTCCCTTAAGCAGCCCCACCCCCTTACACTACTGACCATTAGGGCTATGTTGTCATATCGCCTACCAAACTATCCGTTACCTGGTAACACATAATACCCCTATATTGCCCTGGGCTCCCAAAACCTCCCCTGCTACAAGATCCAGTACACCATTTCACGGAATACACCTTTAATGGTCGGAAGTGATAAGTTATGTTCATTGACGCAAACTTTGTGTTACCGTTTGTTTAGATAGATTCTTAGTCTCTCCCCCGAGACGCTGGGGTAGTGGTCACTGTACCCCCCCAACAGCCCTAGTTCGGATTGCTATCCGTCTGGGGACTATCTTTTCTGCCCCTCCACGCGGTCTCCCCTACTACAGGGACCGCGTAGCAATGGTCAGAACCTTGTGTTCAAAATGCTGTTCACTAACCTGTTGTTTTTGTTTTTGCTTTCTCTATCCTCTCCCTCCTTCCTTTACCTTCAGTCGTGATGCGAGAAGCCGGCACACCACTTGGTATGTACCTTTCACAGCACCTCACCTCCCACCATAAACATGTCCTCCAGTATTAACATCTTGTCACTGAATGTCAAAGGCTTAAACTCTCCACGTAAAAGGCAAATTGCTTTCCTGCCAGTTCCATTCCTCAAAAATAGACATAATCT
The DNA here is from genome assembly GCF_000935625.1 of Nanorana parkeri. NCBI lineage: Eukaryota > Metazoa > Chordata > Amphibia > Anura > Dicroglossidae > Nanorana > Nanorana parkeri. The sequence continues at coordinate 770,332 of NW_017306356.1, read as the reverse complement.
GCCTCCAAGTAACCCACTTCTCCAGTTCTTCCCACCCAAACTACTTTCATCCCCACTACTCACAAATATACATGGCCAACGACCAAACCAAGCACAGAGGTGTACTAATAGGTTTTAAGAAATCCCTGACCCCTCAGGTCGCTATCTTATTCTAACGGGTACACTCTGTGATTGTGACGTCACCATAGTTACATATTATGCACCCAATGCCAGACAACTCCCCTTCTTCAACCCTTTCGATGTCCTCCTTGTGGTCGGCCCACACAGATCGCTCTTGGACCATGAATGATTCCCTCCTCACCGATAAATCCACTGAAGTGGCCATACAAGCCGCTATAAAAGAGTACATACTCCACAATACAACTCCAGAGGGCTAAAACCAAACGCGGTGTCACAAACACTTTAGCCATGCTGCAAGTAACTGCATAAGGAAGGGTAAGAAACCCTGACAGATTGCCTCCTTGCTGTTCATATTTTGCACAACTGCCTGTCTAGTGTACATGTATTGTCACAACTGCCTGTTTGCTCTACACAGATTGCATTTGCTTGCCCTGTATTGCCACAACTACCCATTTTTTGTCCACATACTACCACAAATGTCCATTTGTTGCCCACATTCTACCATCAATTCCTATTTGTTTCCTATGTTGTCATGAATGCTAGTGTGTTACCCACATTTATTGCCCATATATGGACTGTCAGACGTACCAGCGAACTAGTAGCGTGGTAAGGAACCCACTGGCAGAAAGCGGCCGATAAGTCCAGAAACGAAGTACAGTTTAGGGGCAATCCAAGAGAGTAGTCAAAGTCCAGTCCGGGTCGGGGCAGGCAGCAATGGTTCAGAGGCGATAGACAGTCCAAGGGTTCAGTAATCAGTAAGTACAACGAAAGGGGCAACAGGTAACAACAGGATCAACAGTGAAGCTATTCACCATAAGGTGGAATAACTAAGCAATAAGCCAGAGCTCAGGCCAGGTTCATTTGTGAGTGCAGGATGAAGCCAGTACTGTTTGTCTTGTGGAACATATTGCTATAAATTAATACATTACAGTCCTGCCACTGTCAACCATAACCCTAAAAACCAATGGAGCTAATCTACCCCCCTTCCTAAAAAAAATCTCGGGCCAGTCTAAAAAAATCTCAGTCCTGGTATGCTGTTCAATTCTCCCTCACCTGCCACCATAGACATAGGCATGCACGTTCAACAAAAGAGAATGTCATATTTATGGAAGAATCAGTGGTCAGATCATGCCTAAATGCCCAGCCTCTATCTGATGCTTGTAGGTAGCTTAAAGGTAACCTATACTTTTTTACAAATACATATTTGAATAGAGGGCACACTAATGACACAGGAGTAGAGAATTTTTGGGAGTGCTAAAGAGAGAGAATGCAAGCTGTTTGTTCTGACTGATCCATTGGAAGCGTTAGTCATAGAGAGAGAGTCTGAAGGCAGACAAGTAGGGTGAAGGAGAAAGGGGTGCGAGTTGCTATTCATAATGTTCTGTTTTTTTATGGGGTTAAAAACATAGCAAGAGTGTCAATGTTCTCAGAAATATGTCAGATTTGGCTTTTTTTCCCTCCACTTTTTTATGTCATACCAATAGAAACAATAGAAATAAACATGAGAATGCTTAAACATTTGTAATTGCAACAATTTTCTGCGCAAAGTGGTGTATTATCTGACAGAAATGCAGGGGTGACAATATTTTTGGCCATGACTGTATAATGTGCCATGATCTAAAAAGACTCAATTCAGCAGAGTAGTATGATAACCACTGTATACTACTGTTTGGCCCTTCACTGCGCTGGGATTTTATTGCAAAACTACTACCTCCAAATGCTTTAGATAGAACATGTGAAATGATGTTATGTGAACTGATCTTTTAAGCCTGGCTCTGTTTTCTAAGCACCAGCCCCTCCCTGGAATTCCCCCTTCCCTCAATTTTTTTAAGTACATAATTCATCCTTAAATCCAGCAGTCTTCTAGCCTGTCCAGTGACCTTATGGGTCCTTCCCCTTCTTCTCCGGTGGCGACAGTGGGTGGGCCTCCCCTTGACAGTATTGATGTGAGAGCAGTATGCAGTCTATGAGTGCTGTGATCCCAGGCCAGCATAATGACAAGCCTCCAAGGAGCGTGTACATGTTGGGCAAGTGGGCATCATTTAACCTAAAAGAGGACCAACGCTAGACTGGAGAGTATGGGGGCAACACTGTAAAGCTGTACAGACTCAGTTTTTCTGCCCCAGAACTAAAATCCAGACTAGAAGTCAGAATTGTCATCTTGGGCTGCCGACACTGGTATTTTCTTGGAGACAGGTTGCCCTATAAGAGATTTCCTGACTCTTCTGTAAAGACCGGTGTAGTCCTACACTACCAGGAATATCTTTGCTTATGCGTTATGATGATGCCGTATCCTTAGTATATAAATCTTCTTTTGTCAGACTCCCATGCTATCTCATGGTAATGTGTTAAGTTCCACATTTTATCATTAAGAATGTAAAATAGACCTTAAAGCCTCAAATAAAATAAAATATGATACTACCCCATTGTACATGTGTGCTTTTCAAATGTGGTAATTCAGCCTTTAATAGGACAGCTTGTTTTGCAGCAAATACACATAATGGATCACACAAAGCGCAATAGAAGTGCTTAAACTCATTAGGCCACCAATTTTCTTCTTTGAGTCGTGATGTGGTCTAAACATTTGAGAAAAAAGAAAGTAGCAAATGTCACCATGGTGCTAAATTCTGCTTCAAAGAAGTTCAAATGTTCTGCTTTTAGAAGTTTCCCTAATTTACTTTCTTATATACTTTACTTTGTGTTGCTCAGGAGTTTGTGAAAAAAATGGCAACTATTAACACAGCTGTTAGCCACTTTGGCAGGCTGTCAAAGTTAGGCTGTCTTTAAAACATATAGATCAAACCACGTACAAAACATATGCAACTGAGACACTTAAAATGCATTTCAGTAATGCTTGCTCTGCCATATAATTGCTTCCCTACACAATGAACAAACTAAAATCAGGAGCTGTGCTGTGAGAAAAAAGTTTCTGAGTTTATTACAGCTAAATAGAAACACACACAGGGATAAATGAAAGGAAATATGTATTATTCTGTGACTCTATTCAATAGAAATTAAAGGCCGCTTAAAAAGCATTTATCTCAGCGCCAATTCTGATGAATGTCTTTTTGACATAAAATGTTGTCCAGGATTAGAAAAAAAATACTTTCAAATCCAGCTGTTTGTAGGATAGACACACACTGGAAATGAATTAAAGTGCTCTGGCGTACTTGACGGACAGGAAAGTAGATGACATAGAACTACTCGATTGGCTAATCCTATCATCTGCTTTGTAAACAAAGACATTTTCCTTTGTTCTAAAAACATTAGCTGTCAAAAATCATTATGAGTGAAACACCGGAGAACATTAATTTGGTTTCAAGTGGCCACACATGTGTACATCTGTAGAAGATAATAGTTTTAGCCCTTTCATGCTGATTGATAGTATATTGGCTGCCACCAACTGTGCCCCAAAAAGGTTATCCTCTTGGACAATGCTCTAGTGGGATGGAAGATAAAACTGTTTGAGGTCCACATTGGACCTTGTATATCTGGCTTTAGGACATTTTCATTTTATTTCTACTGAATGAGTCCCATATCTGCATTCCCCATATCTGTCAGATGTGCCTATCAACATAACTCTGTGTGCATGAACCTGTTGCAGTTTGGGATGCTTGCCATCATGCATCTTATTCTTCCCAGTATAAAGGACCAGGTGGTTCTTGTGTCAAAATTGAATGTGAATTGTAGCATCTGCATACATATTCTATAGAAACCCTTCTTTAGGATTATTCCCAGACTTTGCTGTCTCCCAGTGGTTGCAGTAACGTATATCCCATCACACCCCTGACCGTAAAATCCCTAACAAATTGGTGGTGGGTGCTACATCAATGAGTGGATGGTCCCATATTAATGAAAAAAAGAATCACCGTCACTCCGACAGTGATACCAATGCATCCTTTATTGATGCATGTTCACGATATCATAAAACAAGCAATGTTATAGGGTCACCTCATCAGGTAAACAGTTTGATCACATTAACCATCACAATGTTGCCTGATGGAGGGACCCCATGTGGCCGTGAAATGTAATTTGTGTTGTGTTATCGTGAACATACTTCAATAAAGGAGATATAGGTGTACTGCCGGTGATTCTACTTTTCATTCCCCAGTAGTTACAGGCGCAATACAGCATCAGTGAACAGTAGAAGTTAGTACTTTGGGCAGAGCATAGCGTTGAGGGTGAGGGTTGTATTTAGCTGAGCACTGTAATGCATAAAAGGGTGCAGTGCTCCTGAGTGACAAGTATTGATCCCTTTCATGCTGTCCATTCCTGCCTTGGTAGACCCAGACCAAATACCCTTTTTCCAATGTCAAAAAATATCCAGACAAACAAAACAGATTTGCATACAGTAAACATATTTGCAAAAAATGTAAAACATAGCACCATTTATAACATTGTAAAGATTATACATTTCTAAAACAAACAAACAAAATCACAGCTATTAATACTCGCTGCATTTACTGATGGTCATAAAAAACGACTTTCTCATGTAAATGGTTTGTCTTTTCTCAGATCTCTTGTTTTTTCCTAAAGTTTTGTATTCCCTTTCACAAATGAAGTGTTGCCATATTTAATCAGTACCATTTGCAAGATTAATGAGATAAGAGGCATAAGCTTAACACAAGACATTTATGCCTGATCTCTTTCAGATTGTCATCTCCCATTTTCACCACATCCTTTTATTTGGAGAGTATAAAACAAGTCGCATTGTTCCCAGGCAGAGCATTTTTAAATTAAGTCTTTGAGGAAAGTAGATCATTCAGATACCTCGTTGATGTGAATAATAGCTTCTAGTGAATTACATATTCAGTCTCTTAACATAAATTTCAGCAGCTTTTACACACTGGATGTTTCTCTTGGAAACATAATAAACCCATTTACTATTATTTTGACCTCAATGGTCAGCAGTGTACTGAATTTCATGAAACTCAGTCACACTACAGAATTGATTGTCTGCACTCTAGCAAGAACATGCAGGATAAACCACAAGTGGAAAGACATTCCATTATAATAAAAGTAACAAAGGAAAATCTTTGGTTTCACAGTACTGTTCAAGAAGGTTAGAAAGCAGTAAGAGATATGTATCACATGAAAGCCAGACATATCATTTATCATATTTTGAATGGGTATGATTGATCCTCGGGTAGCATAAAAGTAATCTGGTATTCAGAACCTAGAAACATATACTGTAGATGTTTTGTTGGCATGAGATGAAATTAATATTTTTTTTTTACAGAGTTATAGTTTACTGAATGTGGTGGACATGTTTGTCCTAACAATGGGAGGGCCTAAAAGGGGCATAAATAAAACTTTAGTCTAACAGACACATACAACACTAAGCACAATCCTTTACATACAGTATATATTTTCAGCCTATCTTAATAAGAACTTCAATAAAAAGTCAATGACTACTTAGCAACCAACAACTGTTGAGACAAAAATCACTTTGGTCGAAAGGATTGGTGATAAGTGGCTGGATGTATAATCACCCCTCCAACAGCAGTGATCAGTGGCTGTCTGTAAAAATACGCCTGCACATTGGTGATCAGTGACTGTAAATATAACCCTCCCAGCATTGGTGGTCAGTATGTGATGGTAAATATAACTCCCCCACCCCCCCAGCATTGGTGGTCAGTGGCTAACTGTAAAAATAACTTAGAGGCTTCTTTCAGCACTGCCTGCTGGAATGCAGGGAGCGTTCTTCGACCTCGAACGCAATGCAAGTCTATAGGGGAGTCTATGGGGGTAGAACTGGGGTTTTGGGTGCTGCCCTGGGGGACATGAATCAATGAACAAAATACTTTAAAAAATCCGTAAACAGCTTGTTAATTGGCACATCTGTACAATGTATAGAACCTGCTGCAGCAAAAATGACATTTGTAAAGAAAAAAATTACATTGGAAAAAAAATGTAATTTTTCCCCTCCCAAACAATACCAGACCCTTTAGGCCTGGTAAGAATGTTAGAAGGGAACCCATTTAAAAAATAAAAAAAGCTATCTACTCCAGCAGAGATGACATGACCAGATATCTCAAAACATGGACGATATGGCACCTATTCAAGGACTCAGCAACGTACGCTGCTCTCCAACGGTGACTACACCCTTCTTCTTCTACCCCTGTACCCCAACTTCTGTATATCCACTCCTCCCTTCTCTCCATTCTTCCTCTTCTTCTCCTTCAGGGGAGGTTGGACGGGACCTTCCTTCCTTCTCGACGCTTACTTCCCTTATCCGTCCCCCCTTCCCTTTCTTTATCTCATCTCTTTCCCATAACACTCACTAACTCCCACTCTTCCCCACCACTCCTCCCTGTTTCGTCCTTCTTCCCTGTTAATCCCGTTATACCCGCCTGCAAAATGGCCTTTTACTGTTTACTAGGTAATACCCTCCCTGTTTAGCACCCCCTCACCCCAAGTGGTAAGAGCCAAGTTGACTGAACGACAATACTGAGACCTGACACTCCTTTAATCTAACCCAACTGTGGCATGTAGGTAATCATCATTCGATATCCAGTGACATAGAGGGACGGAAGGATGTGTAGCTACTCTAACATAGCAGGGTCTCTCGCAACAAGGCTCAGACACACAGGTTTGGTCTACCCTGAGGGTATTCCCTTTGTTTTTCCCCTCTGTTATGAGGTTTTTGTTGTCATATGATTGTTCGTAAGTACTTGTCCACTGCCTATGTACTTGCATATGTAACTTTTCAAACAATAAAAATTTACTTGTGGAAAAAAAAAAAAAAAGCATGGGGTTCTCCCCAAAAGTCATATCAGACCCTTAAGGTCTGGTAGGAATTTTAGGAGGGACCCCAAGTAAAAAAAACAAAAACAAAAGTGTGCGAGGTTCCTCCTCAAAGTCATACCAGTCTGGTAGGAATTTTAAGGAGGAACCCCACCCCCACATATGGGGGAGAAAGTGGGGGGTCCCCCCTAAAATTCCATACCAGACCCTGGATCTGAGCACAGGCCTGGCATGGCAGGAAAGGGCATGGTTCCCATACCAGGCCACATGCCCTCGGCACTGGGAGGGTGCTTTTCCAGGGTCGCCCCTGGAAAAGCACCTTGTCCCGATGGGGACAAGGGCCTCTTCCCCACAAGCTCTGGGGTGTTGGTCGTGGGAGTGTGGGCAGGGGGCTTATTCACATCTAGGTACACCTTTAATAAAGGGGCACCAAGATGCGACCCCACCTTGTGAATGAGTAAGGGTTACTTGTACCCCTACCCATTCACTAAAGGGTTAAACCAAATTGTATAAAAGAGACCAGACTTTTGAAAAAATCCTTTATTTGAAAAAAAAAGACAAGTTTTCGACAAATCTTTTATTTAAAAACAAAACTCCAAAAAAATGGATCCACCGACATAATCCAGCGTCAATCACAACGCCCAGCATTGTCAACGACGACAACGACTTAATTAAATAAAAAATAAAACAAGAAAAAATAGATAGAAATAAAAAAATACAAAAATTACTGCCTTCCCCTCCGGTCGCGACGAACACCCGCCGCAAAATGGCATTTTGACAGATGCCAGTGTAGCCCCTATATAATATACATATATGTGCTATCACAGCGATTCTTGTTTGTAACTGTAAGGAGTTAACTTGGCCCTGTGTGTGATCTGAAGCAGAGATTTGTGGGGATTGCAGTGCAGAGCTGACACTGGGGATTGCTAATAGAGCTCTTGTGAACTACCACTCCCAGGATGCTGTGCGAGAGGAAGGAGGAGGGCTGTGTACTGCAGTGACTGAGCATGCCCAGTCTGACTGGGGGATCTGGAGGAGACAGGCCTGTGTGCGGCACTGTGTGAATTAGGACTGCAGGCAGCAAAGCTGTGTGATTCCCACTGACAGATTGGGACACACAGAATCTGGACAGCAGCGCTCTGAAGGACATCAAAGGGAAACCTTAAAGGGACATACACCCCATTCAAGGTAGGACATTTAAAGACAATTGGCCTCGCATACATCAGTGCTAACAGCAGATAGCTGCAGCTACTGTGTTGCAGAGTGCCTCAGCCTGCTGCTTAATATCCTTTCATGTGATTGTTGGGTATACTATTGCCATAGTTGCTTTCATATGTTGTGTTATGATTAAATCTGCTATAAAACTGTTCAAAGGTGTGTTGGTGTGCTGTGGATCCACATTTGGGCGGTACATTGGTGTAGGGGATAGAAACACCCGGTTATTCAGCGGCTCCTTCGGGGTCGAGCGATACACCAGGAACATATAAACAATTGGGCGGAGCTAGCTGTCACGGCTAACTGTATACAGTAGTACGGCATCTGACAGGTGAGCCATGATTGGACAAAGTCATCATGACTGTGCCCAATCATGGCTCTTACAGAGTACTGGGCCCTGATTGGGCAAAGTCTTGCACCTGACCCATGGTCAGGTGCAAGGCTTTAGCCAATCAGGGCTTCACAAGGCGCAGTAGGGTGCCTTGCAAATGCCCTGACAGTTCGTGAGTTCGACTCGAACATCGAGCCCATGCCTACTCAGCACACTAATGTCACACTGCATATCGCTTGGTGGCTCCATCCCCATGTGCACTGCAGGAGAGGGGAGAATTCAGAGGGCAGAGCTTGAATACTGCTTCAAGCACAATATAGTGACTACAGTGAGAAAACAGCACAATTGTTTCAGCAGATGCATCTGTAAATATTAGAACTAAGTTCAAATTTTGGATGTGTATTATACCACTAGATTCCACTCAATATGTCATTTTCTGCAGGATTTTATATTTTACATCCATAATGCACTGAACACATGACCCAGCAAATAGTTAAGCAATAACTTACCTAACTGTAGTTCCAGAAATCCAGGAATAAACCCAGAGACATTCTAATTGAGCATATGATTGAAAAAAAATGTAAAACAGAAGCTACCTTCAGCGAAAACAATGAGTAGAAGCAGAAAGAAGCTCAGGAGGTGGGAAGTGTGGACCAAACTCACCTATCATTTCAGTTACCTAGTCTGTCTGGGTCTAATGATTCTTTGGATGTGTAGTTGTAACTGAAAGTAAATTGATTATCTATTTTTCATCCAATCCTTAGTTTGAATTTCCCAGCGTAGTGCAAAGTTTATTGTAGAATTAGAGCCGGAAGGTCAAACTGTCTAGATAGATTGTAAACTCAATCTTAAAAACTCAATGTCAGATAATATTTAACATGTTATTGTAATTATAAAGGACATTTTAGTTTGTTTGTTTTTTTGTAAATTTGCAGCTTTCATTAAAAAATACCTGGATGATCGTGTTAAAGCGGATCTTGTTCAGGTATTTTCTGTTGTGGGGTGACAACGTTCTGCCCCAATTATGCTCCTGTGTTGTCCCCCTATGTTGCCCCTCCTATGTTGTCCCCCTATGCACTTTCAGTGGGGACTGTAGGTGGCTAACATACGATGCACAGGAAGGTTCCACCATTGTAACTATAAGGAATCCCTCCTTGAGTAATGGCATTTGCCACTGGAATGCGTGAAGTTATTGGCTGCACTACAATTATTTGTTATAAAATAAACATGGCAGTTGTTAATGATATATAGTACTTTAGCAAACTAATTTACATCTACTTTAACCCTGAGCTGGGGAAACCACCACTCCTCCATCCCAACTTTCATTTAAGGAGACAAGGTGCTCGATTTGAACTTTTGGTTAGTCAGTCCGATTATAACAGGGCACTGTGGCTCAAGTAAGGCTGCTCTCCACACAACAGGACACCCCTTAACGCAGGAAGCCCAGAGTTGAGGATCCCATGTACAAAGTCCAATGACAGTAACAAACAAAAGGTTCAAGAGTCCAAATTCCTTTAATATCAGTTTTAGTTCACAATAGAAATACACAAAACATCAATGTGTTACGGGTGCCTGAAAAGAATCTCCCCCTTCTTCAGGGCTCAGCTGTTGGAACATGTAACTTGCATCTTGTAACTTCCAACTAAGAATTATTTTTGGTTATTCTGACATCTCTTAGTCCTACCATCATCTGAGTCCTGTAGAAAGGGGGGCTTTTTTGTGCCCCTGAAATGCATTAACTGTTTTTGTGTTATTCTGTTGTGAGCTAGTACTGATTGTAACAGAATGGATTCATTGGACTTTACACATGTAATGTGTATATGGCTAGTATTGAAGTACAGTACTGGCCATATACACATTACCCGGTATATGCAGTCATTGATTATCATTCTGGCATTTGCTAGAAGGATAGTGTGTTTGAGATTGGTATGGGTAGATCAGCCTAAATAAGTCTACTGTATATACTCAGGAAATACTTAGCAAATACTTTAGCAGTTAGGCTTTCATAGTAAGATGTATACAATGCACATTTCACTTAGCAACGTGTTGACATGAACATAGATTTGTATTTTTGTGTTGTACATGCCAGTGCTGTTTTTTTAGTTCCAGCCTGGCATTACGCAGCAGCGATAGAGGAGCCAGGAATATATCCACTTCTCCTTTATTTCCAAAGGAGTATCTATTTTTCACTAATGACTGCATACACAGACCTACACAAATACACAAAACGTAATCTGGTTTCTCCTTTATCTGTAACAACAGAATGTGAACAGTAGAGATGTAAACAGACAGACAGTGAACAGCCATATATTACACACAGGTGTAAACGTGTATTTATTAGTTACATTTAAAGAAACACATGCACTTATATTGCCACATAATATAGCATAAGAAGTGGTGCTTTGGGACTTTTAAAGGGAGTCTGTCATCTTGATAACAAAATGCCTGTGATGCAAGTGGAAGTAGAAGTAACCCCAACCACATAGATGTTCTGGGGAACTGAAGCACTTTTTCAACTAAGACTCTTCTGATTGCCCCAGAACAATTTTGTAGCCTGGAAGTCAGAAATACTTAGAGGTTTCTAAGTTGGGTATATATGTCACTATTCTTTTTATCCATCAGGGTGGTCGTTTTCAACCAGAACTTTAAGCCTTATTAAAGGCAAATTGTGGGATGTATTTAAAAAACAAAATAGCCATTCATCCAGCAAAACTGAATGTATACATAAAGCATAAATGAAGGCACAAAAACAATATTCTTAGTATGTTTTCTTCCGGGGTCAAATTAAATAACAGGAAAATACTGTGTTATGGCCACTAGATGAGGTGGAAGATATAAATACTTATTTATTTATTATTCTCCTCAGTTCCGGTTTTAGTGGCCATGATGTGGCATTTTCCTGATATTACATACAACCTGGAATCAAAATCTGCTAGTAATATTCATTTTTGGTCTCCATTTACACAGAACCAATGTACATGCAGTTTTGTAGGACAAATTGCTCTGATGTTAGGACATTCTTTGCAAAGTACATTTTCACCAGATTCAATAAACTAAGGGAAAATGTCCTTGCAAAGTGAACAGTCTATATGCTTTCAGTAAAACAACCCTAATCATTTTCTATTATGAATGTAGGTGCTAAGCGCTACTAATTTTTGTTAAATGCAGCAGAATAGAACATACAGCATGTGGTGAAAATGTTTTGCAAGTTAAATACAGCAGTGTATTTGGCATCTGTATTCACAAAACCAAAACAGTAGAGATGGTGTGTGTGCCTCTTGAAGCAGGTCACATTGCCCATGCCATTAGTACATTTTAGCCCAAAACATATAATATAGAGAAGCTCTGAACCTCTGAGAAATAAGAATGATGAAAATTCAGAAATATCACACACTGTTTTAATTAAACTCATTTGTAGCTTTAGCTTAATATTTCTATGAAATCTGAGTGCAAAAAAATAAACAATTTTATTTTTATTTCTTTTAGTGAATGTACACAGTGCAGTGGTCTGGGTCTCTGCCATACTGCTGGGGAAAAGCTGCTAAGCATTATGTGGGAACATTGTTACAAACAAATATTATTTTTTATATATATTTATTTTTATATTAATTTGTATTTATTTATTTTTATATATTTTTTATGCACCCTAATTTCATAAAATCATTAAAAACGGAAGCTGCAATTGGAATTTAAACATATGTAGTTATGTGATAATTACTCTGCATGTTTATTTCCTGTGTGTTTCTACTGACCTGTGATGCAGCACATTTGTTTTGCCATTTTCAATTATGGCTGCTGTGCCCTTTGCACTTTTGATGAGGTCATCAAGTGCGACCTGCCTATTGCAAGGCATTAGTGAGTTAACTCTCTAGAACAGAGAGATAGAGAAATTCGATCTCTATTCACAGGGCACAGAATGTAAGTTAATATAGCATCTCCTCACTGGGACATGCTGTGAAGACTGTACAATGTACTAACCACTTAAATCCAAGCTATTTTTAAGCAGTGCTGAAATATAGGTTATTCATCCCAGCTCTGTTTTTAAAATGGCGCCGGGAATCTGCGGTTCCTGCAGGTGCTGGCAGGGGTTAAGGCTGGAAATGCTAGCTGCCTGTGACAGCTGACATCCAGCACTAAGCCCAGGATCTGAAACAATCAGCCCTTTGGCTTTCTAAGCTCCTACAAATCTCCATAGGAGTGCAATGTAGAAGCAAAAGTATACACTATGCTTTCACATAGGGGTCTATTCACTAAGCTGCCGAATGATCTAGCCGTAGCTTCGGCTGATCATTCGGCTAGCTTCGGCCCCAGGACCCAAGAACTGAAGGGCTGCTCACGATAGCCCGTATAGCTCCCGAAGTCGGCCGAGCGGCTCAGTCGAGCCGAAGGCATATGCTTCGGCTCGACTGAGCCAAGGTGAAAGCCGAAGCTGGCTGAATGGCCAGCCATTGGCCGGCCGACAGCCTGCTACTGACTGCTGGGCGGAGCCAGCCATCATCTCAATGCTGGCTCCGGCCGCTTGCACAGACAGATCAGCATCCCTGGTTACCTGGTAACCAGGGACGCTGATCTCCAGATAGCCCAACTCTCCCGGACGCTCCGGGAGTCTCCCGCTGAGCATGTTCGGCCGACCCAAAACCAGCCGAAGCCACCCGAAGTACGGCTGATTTCAGCCGATATACGGCTGGAATCAGCCGTACAAGCCTGAAGTGAATAGCCGAACAGCGCTTGGCTCACTTTGCTTCTGGTCGGTTAGTCACTCGGCTGCCTACGGCAGCTTAGTGAATATACCTCATAGTGTTTACATAAGGAGTGTTGTGACATTACAATTACATCACACTTCCTGTCACTACACAGGCTCAGGCAAAGCTGTTGTAGCTCTGCCCACCCTCTCCATACAGCATCAGGTCACTGTATGGGCCTCTGGGTTGTACTTGCGCCCTGGGCTAAAAGTTGCCAGTCAGCCCCTGCTGCTATAATGATCTTTCGATGGCGGATTAAAGCCAGAAATAGATCACCATTAGAAGTGATCTGCTGCTGCACAGCTGCATAAGGGCCTGGTTTAGGTCTCTGTGGATCCTATTCAGACCCCCTTATATAGTAAAATAAAAAAATTGTTAAGAAAGTAGAATAAATAATAGGAATGCACCGATATATATCGGACGCCGAAACATATCGGCAGAAAATGGTACTTTTGGCATAATGCCGAAAGTGTTATTTTCCTGCCGATACATCGGCGCATCCCTGCTTTCTTTCCTCCCCATTGGGCACTGCTCTGTGTCCCAGCAGGGAGGAGAGCTGGCCGAACGCTGCGAGAGGAGAGCACTGTGAGTGGCTGGCGTCTCCTCACGCACCGCTCAGCCTCTTATCACAGATCGGCAGAGCGGTGTGTGGGCGGAGACAGGCCGCGCTGTCACAGGAGGCTGGGCTCTCCTCCCTACACCGCTTGATCAGCCTCCTGTGACAACGTTTCAGAGAGGAGAGAAAGGTACAAACACTCAGTGATCGCTGAGTGTTTGTAGATAATTGAGGACATGGTATGTTAACTATAGCCTGAATGAATGGGAGTGATCTACATCCCCTCCTGTTCATTCATAGTTGTAGTTATTGTAAAGATACCACGTCCTCATGTTATGGATGAACAGGAACACTCATAGATAACAGGGGACACAGAAAAAGAGATTGAGGACTTTGTGTTCTCAATCTCTTTTTCTATATTAAAAGGGAAATATCAGGAGTCTTTTTAGACCACTAATATTTCCCCAGCGCCCCTAAAAGTAAAGTAAAAAATAAAAATATTTAATAAAAAATTAATAAATAAAAATAAATATAAAAAAAATAAAAAGTTTATAAAAAATAAATAAAATAAAATATTTGAAAAATTTGAAAAAATTAAAATAAAAAACATTTTCGGTATCGGTTTCGGCCTGACAATTTTTTTATTTCGGTTTCGTTTCGGTTTTAAAATTTCCATTTCGGTGCACCTCTAATAAATAAAATTAATGTCCATATAATGTACATATACAGTATATTTAACTTTTCTTGTAAAATAAAGTGTGCCCCTTGAGCCTATCTATTGTACCTTTAACTCTTAACTCTTTAAAGAGGAGTCATTAGAGGTCCAGTAGACCGCCCAGGGGAACGTTACATTGATCACTGATACAAATGCTATTATTTCTTTAAATTGTTTTCACTAAAGACTTACTGCAACTTCATTCTATTTCAATATTACTGTATATTTGAGCAAATGAAAGTAATTTTGCAGATTGATCAAACCAGACTAGAGTAAGAGTAAAAATCATTCCTGGCACGTAAGGAGCACCAACCCAGATGTACATAATATGTGACCTATCTTGTAGGTTATTTGGCTTCCCCCCAAGCTGCCCCTAGTAAAGTTATGATTGTGGTAAGGAAATTAGAGTATGAGCTTTTCCAAGTGACAGGGAGTGTTGTGAATTAATCTATATACTATAGTAAGTATTGTGTAATATTTTGACATTATTTAAAGGGAAATAAATATATGGGTCAAGCCCTGAGAAGAAGCAATGTGTATTTATGAGTACAGCTGTCAACTTATTACCAATTAAATATTATAGTGCCAAAGACCTAGAAATACTCTAATAGTAAATAGTACTTCTAGTCAATGCCAAAATTGTCCAATTACCAGCAGGGGCGTAACTAGAAATCACAGGGCCCCATAGCAAAATTTTGTATGGGACCCCTGGATGGCTAGTCATGCCACTTGCAGAGCCCCAGCGGAGAGTGACCCTGCAGAGCCCACCATAGACTCTCTATAGTGGGCTCTGCAGGGTCTGAGATCTCTTGCCTGTCAGCGTCTCTGTGGTCGCCGGGCCCTGACTCCTGTTCCGTCCCCGGGCCCCGCCTCCTCTGCTATCGACGGGCCCCCTCCTTCTCTTACATCACTGGCCCCACCTGTTCTTAGGTCGCTGGCTAGTGATGTAAGAGAGAGGGCGGGCCCCACCTCCTCCATTACGAACACCGCCCTCATCTGCCGCAGCGGCTGGCTGTCACTGACACAGCTGCGCAGAGGCTATGAGGGGAAATGCGCCCTGGCCGCTTCTGAGCTGTGTCTGTGACAGCCAGCACCCCCACATGCCATAGCGACCCAGGCGGCCCTGGCCGGGCCCTCCTGTGCCCGGGCCCCATAGCGGCCGCCTGGGTCGCTATGGCGATTGTTACGCCACTGATTACCAGTCTAGGATTGAGATGACTACCTGGTTTGGTATGGAAGCAGGTAGAACTTCTGGATATCTGGATTTTAAAGCCCAATCAAAATATCTCACCCTTTTCTCTCTTTATAGTGCTGTCCCCTTCAATGTTATGATTAGAAACAGATTCTGCTGGGAAATTACTTAAAATATTTTTTTTTTAACCAGCTAAAAAGATAGAACTAAGTAACCCCTCCTCATCACAGTTGTCCTCATCAAACGTGTATTGCAAAGTAAGAGAGGGGATGTGTCTGATGGGGTCTGTTAGAGAATACTGATTTCTGAGAGCACTGGGTCTTACGCTGGGCATCATTCAACCCAGGATGCAAGCATGGCTGGATCCCTAAGCAGGGGGAATCTGTTTGGGAAAGTGTCAGAGACTATGCAAGTATAGCAACCAGTGCTGCTTTTTTGTTTTTACAAGCTGCTGGGGTATCTATTTTTAACAGGGTTGGCCTGTCTGGTATTGAGCTTTAGGATTCAGAGAACAGTTCAAAAGTCATTTATGATAACAATATATGTTTAAAGAAAAATTGTGATTTCTAGTTTAGCTGTAAATAACATACCAGTCACCAGTGTTGTGTTTATCAGTAAGTATAATAATTTTTAAATCATTACAATAATAGTTCACTCCTCAGGGTGCTAGCAACAAATTAAAGTGTTTTAAATACATATGAGCAGCATTGTATAACTTTAGAGTTCATGCAGCGCAATGCCATTAAAATGTCATCAACAGAAATTATATTTGTTTTTGTGTTAAGCTTGTCAGTATTATTGACTGAACAAATAATGATGTTAAATTAATTGGCTAAGTAAAAATAAATAATTAATATATGTTCAGTAGTAATATGCTATTGTGCTTTTTCCATGATTGAAATATGATTTTAGTTTTTGAATTTCAGGAGAAGTGGGTTCAATAAAAAGTCACATATGTTAAAATATATACTGACTGAGAAATGTAATGTAGGCAGCATTATGTTAAGTACAGCAAAGTGGCTTCCCTCCGTGTAACTAGAATAAAACTATTGAAACTGAAAAGAAAGGAGCACACTCACAATGTGTGTGTTCATGTGTTGATCATAGTATATGAGTAGGAAAACACCACCAGTAACCACAAGCCATATACAGATGGCTACTTGTTACCAACCACCTTTAGGATCCATAGCACAAAACATTTGTATACTTTATTGGCAATTTTTAAAAAAACCTAACAAAATTTCAGTCATTAACTTTTCTTTGTGTGTGTTTGATGATATAGTAATGCCACTGTACTGGCACTGACAGCACTGGTCTCACACTAACATTTAGAAACTATACTGATTGGTCCTAGATCATGTAATCACCACGTCATCCAATCAAGGTGATCACATGGTCATTGTTGGTCAGTGTGCCTTGCACAGAGAATGGTAGTATGCAGCTTTCACAATGCAAAATATTAAAAAAATTACTTTAGTCCAGATTTGGTTTCTATAGAGAGAATTTCCTGTCCTACAGTCCTTATAGAGCTACCTATGTGGATCCCCTCATGAATGAGGCTGGCAATTTTAGCTTTGACCTTATCTTTCACAAAGGCCATATGGGATGACCCCAATAAAAGACTTCAATTAAAATCTTACCATACACCCCTAGCCCCACTGCTTAACAACCCAGACTATCCATTGGGCTCTAAACCCACTGCCGTCCACTGCTGGACCAAGAGGGGACTGTGCCACATTAGACATTTTATTGGTGCTAAGGGCAGCTACCACTTGAGCACATTCTCAAAAATCCCATCTCTTAACTATTTAGTCTATATGAAAACTTACAGTTTCTCCATGCTCTCCTTAGAACTTTAAAAGACATCACATTCCACGCTAGATATGCAAAGTGGTGCCTATAGGCAGAGAGGTGGAAACTCAATGTTGTATGCTCATTTGAACAAACCTTATATTACTGCCTGGGAGGCTGATCGTGGAGATAGTTTGACTTTAGTGTGGATGGTCATCCCGCATATGCAGAAGCATTATAAAAAGTTTTGTCCAGGTGGTGCTAGGTTCACAATTTTTTTCCTGTAATTTATCCAGTTACGTCACCTTTTGTGCTTCCGTGACTGTGAAAGTTCAGGGAACTATGTACCACATGTGGTGGCCATGTCTTAAAATGTTTACATTTTGGAATAGGATGTACAATCTCATACACTGTCACAGCCGCTGGTTCCAAGTAGCTTGGTCTGGATCGCAACTGCGGATTCAAGGGATAGAGGTGTGACTAATGGGTGGCACTCAGTCAATGAACCCCAGGCGTCACTCTCTTGCAAAGACAGAGAGTTTGGGGTTCTTGCATCATCTGCCGGTTTAACTAAAGAACTCAAAAAGAGGTAGCGTGGGTGGTACTAGATCGTAACCCCACGGAAGCCAGATGGTTCCTAAGTATAAGGAATGTACCTAGTTCCAATGAGCAATTAGTCACCGCAATATAACTTCAGACCGGGATATATATATATTTGATATGTAGCGCAGGTTATGGATCTCACAGTACCTCTAAGTTTAAGCGGGCTAGATATTACATATGCAGATCCCTAGGCAGTATAACATAGGCAGTCCATAAGTTATGCACAACTCCCAATCTAGTAGAGGACGAACTCTAAGTCCCATATGATGGCTCAGAGAGCACTGAGAAATACTTGCGCTTTTATGCACTGGTCTGCAGGGTGCTGGGTGCTGGGCTCGTCCTCTTGGAGTAAGTGGAGGCAGGCTTCCTGGGAGCAAAGAGGTCCTGGAGTTGGTTTTGGGCTTGCGAACCCAATAGTGAACACCCTGCAGCGTTCATAGACAGTTTAAATAGGCCGCGGCCGTGACGTCATGCGTCCGCGGCGCACTTCCGCGTTCCAGCGTGGAGCGCATAGTACCTCCCCTAATGGGGGAGGGAACCCTCGGCGGCTTCCCTGTCTGGTGTGTTCCACGCTGGAACGCACACGTGACGTGGCACGGAGCCGAGGTACGTTACAACACAAGGTTTTGAACCTTGAACTAAATATGGACCCATGTGTGGCACTTTCAAATTACCCAGATCCAACAGTGGCAGTAAAAATATCAACAGCATGGTCTTGGAAGACATGGTCAGTCTCCATTAAAGTGTAGTTCAGCTTTTGCAGTCAAATTTGAACCCCCCCCATACGTATGTTATGTGTTACCATTTACACAGCAAATCTAAAAATATTTAAAAATATATTTCTTACCTTTCTAGTTGATTTTTTTTGGGCTGGACTTTGGGCAGACTGCAAACTATTCTCAACATTTTCAAAATAAAAGTGGACGGACAAACTGGGGACAGACTCAGATAAAGCGGATTAACATATGTATCAGGGGTCTCTAAGACCCCTAATGTCACCTAGGGACCCCCAGAGAAGCTGATGAAGCACAGATCTGCTTCATCAGCTTCTCTCCGGTCTCTGTAATGGAGAGTGACAGAGGAATGCGGAAGTGATGTAATATATATTCAGAGACCGGGAGGAGAGCGGAGGGAGATCAAGTACTGATCTCCCTCCATTCTCAGTGCACAGAGCCACATCGCCTGGGATGGATGGAAGCCCATGATCGCAGGGGACGGCGGTGGCGGGGACAGCAACGCGACCAGAGGTAAGGAGGGGGCGCACCCTCACTTGCATCATACAAGCGATCGGGCGTCTTTACAGACGCCAGACCGCTTGTATGTAAAAGGCCAGCGATGGCCGTTTAAAATCCAGGCGGTTTCCCGCTCGTGCACGCCAGGGGTCGCGCACGAGCGGGCACGAAGGACGTCTAAAGACGCCCACCCGCATCCAGGAGACTCCCGTCCGGCCGTCTTTCGACGTTCGGCGGACAGGAGGTGGTTAAACGTTAATGGATCATGGCTTATGCAAAACTGGCCAGCACTGTAAAGAATAAACAAGCACAATGTGAAAGGGTCTGAAGCCCTTGAATCTGCCTCCTATACTCGTAGATTAATTACCAACTAGGAGTGATCTTTGGTTGTGCATTGACCATGAGTTCGATCTGAACTCATGTCGTTTGCAGTTAAGAAAAACAGCAAACTAATGCTGCTGTGTGCTGCCATAGCAACCAGTTACCATTCATGCACTTCCTGGCCATTGAACTGTGTAAAGTGGCTTAGAAAGGCCAATTATGGGGGGTTCTTACGTGCTAGCTCCCTCCCTATAAAAGTCAGGGGTCCCGTAACACTTATGTTGGTTCGTGTGGGGACTTGAGTAGATAGAGACATCTGAAAGAGGGTTGTTTGCTGGGAGAGGTGGTTGTTGTTATACAGTGCTGCCAACCTGTGCTTTTTACAGTACTATAAAGTGCTGCATTGTGCTACATTATTACATGTATTTATTGTGTACCCACCTCTGTGTTCATAGTGCATAGACCCAACAGTCCTTTTTAGGGCTACCTTTTGTGTGTGTGTCAGCAACAACTCCAGTTGCTGTTGAGCTGCTGGGACCCACTTGCAGTTTTTTTTTAATGTTTTTTGGAGTTTTTCTTTTATTTCACTTTGGGATCTAGTGTTTTAGGGTTGGATTTTAGGGTTGATTCTGTAGGGTTCTAATACTCTAGGTTTTGGATGGTGGTAAATGTTAATATTATTTAATGTCGATAAGGTCTTGTGGGGGGTGTTTATCATCATGAAACTGTTCCTGACAGAAGCAAAGTGCCCCATTGTTTGCAGCACGTTTCCGAATATTTGTAGAGTACAATTTAGTGCACAAAATCACCGGGTTGAGTGCACCAACGCATCACATCCTCAATCCCCTACTGCCAAAGCCACTAAAAAAGTTAGGTAATCCCTAACTTTCCCAAGTCTGCTTTTTCTTTCTGGCAGTAGGCATGCTATACAGCCAGAGCTCACAAGAAGGTCATGAGGTGGATAACTAAGTCTTCCTTATCCTCAGGGCAGAGCAGTGCAATTTCAGGAGCTACAAATGCGCCACCTTCTTTCTCCTGCTCTACAACTAATCCCACTGGCATAAAAGAGTCTGCTGGATTATTTATGCTGAAGAATTCTTACTATCGGATGTGGAGAAAGAGAGTGTCCAGAGCACAGACAGAAGGAACAACTGGCAGGGAGAAGCAATTACCATTGCTGTCACTGCAGCTTACTAGCAAGCAGGCTCGAGTGATAAGGATGGTGCAGATAAAAGATGGCAGACCATACATGGGTGCCAGAGATTGTAGAGGAGGAAAGTAAGTGGGACGAACAACTGTGAGACAGAATATTGCCCAGGAGCGGGGGGCAGCTTATATGGAAGTGGAAGGAGCTGCTCCACAGATGCATGCCACTGCTATCCCCAGAGCTGCACTCAGGGGCGGTCCTACAGCCGGTGCGGGGGTGGGGGCACTATTCCAACATATATTACAAAAAGCTTAATTTTTTTTAGATATTGGAGACAGAGGGATGCTTTGTCCTCTGCAAAGACTTCACCCCACCCCACCTCAACGTCGGGCCCCTATCATTCAGTTTTGTGCACCAGCTGCTTGCTGCTACTGTTGCAGAATCGGCACAGTAGCAGCAAGCAGCTGGTGCCCAAGGATAAATTAGGGCCCAATGCTGGGGTAGGAGAAGCATTTGGCTTCCCCCACGTCGGGCCCCTATTCAGTCTTGGGCTCCAGGCCAGCGAATGGCTGCTACTGTACTGATCTCTACAAAGGCTTCCCCTCTCTCCCCACCTCAGTGTCGGGCCTATATTATTCAGTTTTGGGCACCAGCTGCTTGCTGCAACTGTGCTGATGCAGAATCAGCACAGTAACAGCAAGCAGCTGGTGCCAAAGGCTAAATAGGGGTCCGACGCTGTCCACTGTAAAGACTTCCCCCACCACAGCGTTGGGCACCAGGCCTATTCAGCCTTGGGCACCAGGCCAGCTGCTTGCTTTTAGGGCTTGTTCACATTGAAAGCGTGTGCGTTCCAGAGCGGTAGCTGCTAAAACGCACCACGATGGCTGTGAAACTTCCCTCCACGTTTTGGGGTGAGAGGGGGCGTGGCGATGCATTTAATTCTATGACACCGGTTCCACCCCCGCAGTGCGATCGAACATGTGTCAAAACTTTGCCAGCGTTCCGTTCCACTGCAAGTGCAAAAAATAGGGCTTGCCCTATTTTTTGCGTTTGCAGTTAGGCCTTGTTCACCCTGAAAGCGTTGCGTTCCAGAGCGGTAGCTGCTGGAATGCACCACGATCGCATAGAAACTTCCCCTTGCGTTTTGGGGCGGGAGGGGGTGTGGCGGTGCATTGTAATCAATGGCAACGCTTCCACGCCCCTCCGCAAGCCGTGTGATTGAACGCCTCGCAAAACTTTGCGTTGCATATTTTTTGTGTTTGCAGTGGAACGGAACGCTGGCAAAGTTTTGTGAGGCGTTCAATTGCACTGCGGGCGGAGGCGGAAGTGGCCCGCCCCTGCCCCAAAACGCAAGGGGAAGTTTCTCAGCGATCGCGGTGCTTTCCAGCAGCTACCGCTCTGGAACGCACACGCTTTCGGTGTGAACAAGGCCTAACTGCAAACGCAAAAATAGGGCAAGCCCTATTTTTTGCGTTTGCACTGGAACGGAGCGCTGGCAACGTTTTGTCACACGTTCAATCGCACTGCGGGCAGGGGGCGGGGAAGCGGTGCCATTGAATTAAATGCACCACCACGCCCCGCCCCGCCCCAAAATGCAGGGGGAAGTTTCACAGCGATCGTGAGGCGTTCCAGCAGCAACCGCTCTGGCGTGCAGTCAGTGAAAAACAAATCCAACCCAACCGTGATCTTACGCCTGGCTGCAGCCACTTGCAGTGAGATCAGCGTCCCTGGTTACCTGCTAACCAGGGACACTGATCTCCAAACAGCTAACTCTCCCTGGCGCCCCGGGAGTCTCCTGCTCCCGGCCGCCAAGGAGAGAAACACTGCTGTGTC